>NC_134399.1:64265750-64603188 GCF_050003625.1 Haematobia irritans | reverse complement strand
TATGCATAGAATAAAATTAAAAATATGCCAATAGTATGGGTATTGATTCAATATTGTAATATTGGAAGAAACTCGATGGCTAGAAGTGGCGAAGACTGACTATTCAGGAGTTACACCATCTACTGTTCCGTTGTTAATAATGGTCAACATAATGCTGTCTTTGGTGGCTATATGAAGTATGTTCCAAAAATAGAGAATTTTTATGAAAACTTTACGATAAAATAATAATGATTTCGCAAATTATTTGTAAAAAAAAATCCCAAAAACTATACCCCAAAAATAATGAACATATATAAAATTATATTTTTATACCCCATAAAATATATACCGATCGACTCAGAATCACCTCCTGAGTCGATCTAGCGCTTGGTGTCCGTCCGTCTGTCCATGTATTTGTTGTTCACAGGATTCCGGTCGCAATTATTAACCGATTTTGATGAAATTTGGTACAGGGAGTTTTTTGGGCACAAGGGCGAACGCTATTGAATTTGGAAGAAATCGGATCAAATTTAGATATAGCTCCCATATATATGTATCGCCCGATTTCGACAAATGGGGTCACGTTGCGCTTTTTTTCAAACGGATCGTCACCAAATTTAGCAAAAGGTAATCTTTTGCATCGCCCTTCAAGTCTGCAAAATTTTCATCCAAAGCGGTTCAGATTTAGAGATAGCTCTCATATATATATGTATCGCCCGATTTTCCCAAATTTGGCCACAAAACCTTTATTTATCAACCGATCTTACTCAAAGTTGGCTAAATGTAATCTTCTATAGCACTAACTATATGTGCAAAAAATCATCGAAATCGGTTCAGAATTAGATATAGCTCCCATATATATGTATAGCCCGATTATCCCAAATTTGGCCATAGAAAAATTCGCCCCTAATAACCTTATGTTTGACAATACAGGCCTCATTTCTTAACTGATCTTACTCAAATCTTACACAAGATAACCTTTTGTGGTATTAATCAAACCCGCAGAATATTATGCAAATTGGTTCAGATTTAGATATAGCTTCCATATATATGCATCGCTTGATTTTCCCAAATTTGGCCATAGTACTCCTATTTATTAACCAATGTTACTCAAATTTCAAATTTTGATGTACTAGCCGGTCTTACTTATACGTACTTGTAGCTCTTACATAAGAATATTGCTCGATTTTTACAAATTTGTATTTATTACCCACACTAAGTTAACGATTTTCTCTTTTTTAATAATGGGCTCAATATTAGTGGCATACTAGCTCCGTAGGCGCAATATCAACACAGCCAGTGTTGCTAGAAGTAGGGGAAATTCCCTACCCCTGTAGGGGTTTTCTAAGATTTAGCGTCTTGTAGGGACGTAGGGCCACAATGTAGGACATTTTCACTCAACACAATTTGTAATAATTTTTACATTTTGGTGACTCTAGAGCAGGAAATTAGAAGCGGGCAAGGCTTGATCTTTAACAATGTGTGGTAAACTTTATTCCTGTAGAGAATTTTGTCAACATTTTATTTCTATAGAACATTTTGTCTAAATTGTACTTCTATAGAAACTTTTTTCAAAATATTATTTCTATAAAAAAATTTCTCAAAATTTTATTTCTGTGGAATTTTTTCTCAAAATTGTATTTCTATAGAATTTATTGTCAAAATTTTATTTCTATAGAAAAATTTCTCACAAAAATTTGTTTATAGAAACTTTTTCCAAAATTTTATTTTTATAGAGATTTAACAAAAAAGATTACTAATTTGGGTCGAATTCAACCAACTGTGGCAACCGTGGTGGTAATACAAATTTATATTCTAAGTTATATACGTTGCATATTCATGTTTTAAGATAATAAAGTACTTAGAACCATTTTTTTGTCCTTGTAGGGTAAACCGAACATTTTCCCTGGCAACATTGACTATGAGCTATAGTCATATTGACACAAAGCACCCATAGACATGTACCCCTTAATTTTCTTAAATATGCAACTGGGGTTTATCTCCCAGATCTATATGTTACCCCACAAATGCTTATGATTACTAATTCTGTAATGGTGGTTTAGGGTATGATATAGTCGGGCCCGCCCGACTTTCTACTTTACTTACTTGTTTTTTACTAACATTGTGTTCCACCTCAGCACATTAGCCGACTTAAATCTATAAGTATTGCAGAACTCTGTACAGATCTGCTTGAGATATACAGAATATATGTGTATGGATTCATATAGCATCCAACACATTGGACGGATTTGATATGGTATCGAAGATGTGGACTTACAAAGTGGTGAAGGATATAATATAGTCGGCCCCGCCCGACTTTAGACTTTCCTTACTTGTTTTTACTAAAATTGTGTTCCATCCTAGTGCATTTGCCAACTTAAATTTTGAGTAAGTCTATCTTGTAAAAGTCTATCAAATTCTGTCCAGATCGAGTGATATTTAAATGCATGTATTTGGGACAAACCTTTATATATAGCCCTCAACACATTTGACGGATGTGATATGGTATCGAAAATTTAGATCTATAAAGTGGTGCAGGGTATAATATAGTGGGCCCCGCCCGACTTTAGACTTTCCTTACTTGTTTTTTATTAAAATTGTGTTCCACCCTAGTGCATTAGCCAACTTAAATTTTGAGTCTATACATTTTGAAAAGTCTATCAAATTCTGTCCAAATCGAGTGATACTTAAATGTATGTATTTGGGACAAACCTTTATATATAGCCCCCAACACATTTGACGGATGTGATATGGTATCGAAAATTTAGATCTACAAAGTGGTGCAGGGTATAATATAGTCGGCCCCGCCCGACTTTAGACTTTTCGTACTTGTGCTGAACTATTGCAAACAACGATTGCTTAATTTTTGTTTGTTCCAGCATTCCCAAGATTTCCGTAATATTGTTGGGCCGACTAACGTAAAATGATTTATATAATATTGGACCAATGGACCTTCTGCTAATGATGAGTAGATATAGTAGTAACGTTGCCTTGGAAATAACTTCACATTTTAGAATCATTTTAGATTTCTTCGAATTGGTCACCTGTAGCACGAGCTATGACTTTTAAACGTCTTAAAATCCCATCACACGCGAATGTCAAAAGGTGGTTGCCACTCGTTGCCAAAAGTAATATACCAAAATTTAGAGAAAATTTTACAAAAAAAAGAGGAACTTTCAAATAAATAAATCTTAGTTTGCAGTTCTTAATAATTTTCGGTCGTTATTGTGAAAAAATGTTTCTTTTAAAGAAATGATTTAGTTTTTATTTTAAAAGTGTATTTATTATTTTAGATATTTTTATTTTGCACCAACAAGGAAAAGTAGCTACTTCTACAAAAAGGAAGAACATACCCTCAACAGACTCTGATAGTGTGACCTAAGAGTAAGAATTATATTTTTTAAAGATGTTGAGCCAATATTGACTTTATAAAAAATTTAGCCAAAATTGTGTCTTTATAGAAATTTTTTTAAAATTTCATTTTTATCGGAAATTTCCTTTTCTTTAAAAAATGTTACCAAACTATTAATTCCATAGAAAATTTTGTCAAGTTTTTTTCTATACAACATTTTATCAAAATTTTATTCCTAGAGAAAATTTTGTTAAAATTTTATTCTTAAAGAAAATTTGTCAAAATTATATTCCCATAGAAAATGTTATCAATTTTTTTTTAATTTATTAAAATGTTATCCCAATAGCAAACTTTTTCAAAAAAATCTACAGCAAATTTTGTCAAAATTTTATTTTTATTAAAATGTTATTCCAATAGAATATTTTGTCAAAATTTTATTTCCAAAAAAAATTATCAGCATTTCATTCAAATAGAAAAATTTGTTAAATTTATCATGCAATAGAATTCATAGAAAAATGTTTGGAAAAATTTTACCCAATAGAAAATTTTGTCAATATTTTATTTCTATAGAAAATTTTATCAAGATTTTATTCATATGGAAAAATTTATTAAATTTTTATTCCTATAGAAAATTTTGTTAACATTTTATTCCAACATTTTTGTTAAAATTTTATTCTAAGAAAAAAATTTTGTTAAAATATTATTCCTAAATAAAATTTTGCCAAATTTTATTCGTAGAGAAAATTTTGTTAAAATTTTATTCTTAAATAAAATTTGTCAAAATTTTATTAATAAAGAAAATTTTGTCAAAATTTTATTTCTTCGAAAATTTTTTCAAAATTTTATTTCTTCGAAAATTTTTTCAAAATTTTATTTCTTCGAAAATTTTTTCAAAATTTTATTTCTTGGTAAATTTTGTCACAATTTTATTTCTTTGAAAATTTTGTCAAAATTTTATTCCTAGAAAAAATGTTGTCAAAATTCTATTACTATAGAAAATTTGTGATTCTTAGGTGGAGAGAAATATATTGCAAAATCTATCAAAACATCAGCAATCCAGCAATCTACTAAAATTAAAAATCTACTACGTTTTGTAAAAGTCAACGAACTCTGGCAATCGCGATTGAGATCCAGAG
The DNA here is from genome assembly GCF_050003625.1 of Haematobia irritans. Taxonomy (NCBI): domain Eukaryota; kingdom Metazoa; phylum Arthropoda; class Insecta; order Diptera; family Muscidae; genus Haematobia; species Haematobia irritans. Next base: position 64,598,721 of record NC_134399.1, on the reverse strand, counting down.
ATTTTGGTGGCCATTGTGCAGCAAAACTAAACCAAAACCATTCCTTGAGTCTTGTAATATCCGTGTAATGTAACAGCCGAAATTGTTGTCTGACCAGGGCTTCAGTAGTGTCTTTAGGACATTTTCCCGATTATATTGGATAATATTTGGACGCCAAGGTCGAAGATTATAAGCGGAGAGCTTACCATGGTTGGCTGGTGTCCTATCGAAAGTGTACATTTTAAGCTCTTTGGCAAGTAAATCTTTTTTTGCTATATATTCACCTAACGAGCAAAGTTTTCTAGCAGTAAGGCGTGGATTTTGATCAAATCTGGCCTCTTTTCGGATCATTTCTGTTGTTGGTGAGAAACAAAAGATTTATTCACATTTAGATGCTTGAGGTCTCTAAGGAGGCTTATGGTTTCCCAGCCAAATATAAAGCAACTACACTATCACGCTTGAATTTCACCTATTCTATTATAAATCTATATTTCTGAATGTAATAGATCAAATCAATGATAGAAAGCTAAACGTGGTTGCAATACATATCACCCAGCAAAAAAAGCGTAGCCAAAAAAGTAATGAACACGGGCTTATCATAGGTCGGATGTCCACCATTTCAACAGCCGTTGCACTGAATTTGCATCACTTCTTACTCTGCAATTCAAATTCAGTGTTTTGGATGTGAATTATAAAATGTTGTCATATTTTGACAAATAAATAAGTTTTATAACCTTTTATGATTTTTAATGCATTCTAACGGCTGTCCGAAACTTTTTAATTAAAATATTTTGAAAAACTCGCAATATTTTTTGGATGGATTTTGATTTTTTTCGACAAAATTTCAATAATTTGTGCACTGAAAAAAATATTGTCGTGAGGTCAAAGATTTCATGTCTTTAAAATACGAATACAAATGTTGCTTAGCATAGAAGACGCATTTCTCTAAAATAAAGTTATTTTCTTTGTCCAAAAGTCGATAAACTTTTCAATGAAGTCGTATTGTCCTTATAATTAAGTGACTTGACTTAAAAATGGGTATCTTAACATGAAAGAAAAAATTTATAGGCTAAGGTCAACTTGACTTTAATAATTCAGAAAAATTCTTTAAATTTAATGAAATTGTCTTTAAATTTGTTGTCTTTTTGCATCTTGACTACAAAGCAAAAAATCGTTCAAATATAGGACATGTTTTTCAAAACTTTATTTCAAAGAAGTTTTTTACTTCAAACATAGCATAATTTCTACTGGAAGTTGAGTTCTAATTTGGAAAATAAAGTTGCCGTTAACTCGCTTTTAAAGGATATGAAGAAAAAAAGCTGAGAAAGCGAAAAATTAAAATTTGCTTCCTTGAAGCAAGTACACAAAACCTAAATTTAACAGAGAATTGTGTCTTAAAAGTATCCTTACTTGTATTCTCTGCTTTTTTGGCTCGGAATCAATACCAAATTTTTTAAAGTAAAGACAAAATCTTTGGAACCGAGTATGCTTTTTTTCAGTGTACCATTTTATTAAAGCTTACTCTGTTTTTAACTCTTTTGAAACAAACAAATTAAATTTACCCATTAAAAATAAGAAAAAATCGAGTTATAAATAATTGAATGAAAAGAACTTCCTGTATAGCTGAAATAAAGAACATCTTTGGAAGTACATCTTTTGGAAGTGCCTCTAAAGTTGTGCCTTTGGAAGAACTATTTGCTGGGATGGTTTTCGCGACAATTACATGCTCTAGATAAGCATTAAATGGATGGGGAAACCATGCCCAAACATGTTTTTTTTCTGTGCGTGTACTTGCAGACCTGCTTCGAATAGTACACTCAAAAAAAGTGAACCATATATGGCACTAAAGTCAATTTAATTCTATTTTAGTTCTGGGAATTAGTATCTTTTGAGAAAGTTTGTTTGACTTTGCGTACGTTAGTTACCTGAACTAAAAAAGGTGCAACAAGTATATATGGCCGTAAGCAGAGATGGTCTGTCGTAAACTGTAAGGTATTTGACGTACATTTAGGACGTATTTTACCATACGTCAAAAATGTCGTAAACCTTCTGAAAATACTTAGTTTTTGACAATATAAGAATTTGTTTTAGAACCGTTTATTTCGTAGTTTTTTTTGCAATTTTTGTATTTACGAATGCTTTCATTATAAAAAAATGCCTTTTTATTAAAAGAAAGTTCTAACCTTCGTACAATTGTTTGCAATATAAGTATTTTTCGTACAGTGTGGTTGGTAGTCTGCATGCCCACATGTTGTACCTAAATCAAATTTTTGCAATAACGAGTTTCACAGTTGCAGCAACTTGAAAACGTGTTGCATTCAAACGTTTATGCCTGCAAATTGTGAAAATTGCATTTGAGTAAAAATTTCAAAATATTTTTATAAAAAATTCTAAAATACTTCAACATGACGTCTCCATGACATAATATAAAAAAAATTGAAATCAAATCTAAGGATACTATATATAGGTGTTTTTGACATTTACTACGTTTTACGTTTTAAACAGAAATATGACGTTTTAGACGTTTACAACTTTTTGACAGTAGAAAACTCAAAAAAAAAATGATACTCGGACCATCTCTGGTTATCCACAATTGAATTACTTGGGTTGCCGCCAATGGCAAGGCATCTTAAAACTTCTTAACATCATCTTCTAAATTGTAAGTTAGTCCATGCGGGATATATATTAGACAAAACAAAGGTCGATTAAATACTTATATATTCAGTTCTTGACCGGTATATATAGGCAAGAAATAATTACGAACCGATATGAACTTTTGTGCGGTGATTATTAAGCCAGAATTGAAATATAGGGGCTATATACAATTATGAACACGAGTCTACCAAAAATGGCAAAATTGGCCTGTATGGTTGATTGGTAGAATTCTTGATGTTTTGCAAAATATTCCTCTCCAACTAAGACGTGCTTCATAAATTTTCTATAGAAATAACACTTTGACAAAATTTTCTATAGAAATTATATCTTGACAAAATTTCATAAAGAAATAAAATGTTGAAAAAATTTTCTATAGAAATAAAATTTTGACAAAAATTTATACAGAAATAAATTGTTGACAAAATTTTCTATAGAAATTTAAAATTTTGACAAAATTTTTTATAGAAATGTAAAATTTTGACACAATTTTCTATGGCAATACAATTTTGGTAGATTATTTTTGGCTCGAGTGGCAATCGTGATTTTTCTGTGATTGGGGATCGGTTTATATGGGGGCTATATATAACTATAGATCGATACGGACCAATTTTGGCATGGTTGTTTTCGGACATATACTAGCGCAATGTACCAAATATCAACCGGATCGGATGAATTTTGCTCCTTCAAGAGGCTCCGGAGGTCAAATCTGGGGATCGGTTACCAAATTTCAACTGGATCGGATGAAAGTTGCTCCTCTTAGAGGCTCCGCAAGCCAAATCTGGGGATCGGTTTATATGGGGGGCTAAATATAATTATGAACCGATGTGGACTAATTTTTGCATGGTTGTTGGAGATTATATACCAACACCATGTTCCAAATTTCAGCCGGATGGGATGAAATTTACTTCTCGTTGAGGCTCCTCAAGCAAAATCTGGGGATCGGTTTATATGGGGGCTATATATAATTATGGACCGATGTGGACCCATTTTTGCATGTTTCCTAGAGACTATATACCAACATCATGTTCCAAATTTCAGCTGGATCGGATGAAATTTGCTTCTCTTAGAGGCTCTTCAAGCCAAATCTGGGGATCGGTTTATCTGGGGGCTATATATAATTATGAACCGATGTGGTCTAATTTTTGCATGGTTATTAGATACCATATACCAACGCCATGTACCAAATTTCAGCCGGATCGGATGAAATTTACTTCTCGTTGAGGCTCCTCAAGCAAAATCTGGGGATCCGTTTATATGGGGGCTATATATAATTATGGACCGATGTGGACCCATTTTTGCATGTTTCCTAGAGACTATATACCAACATCATGTTCCAAATTTCAGCTGGATCGGATGAAATTTGCTTCTCTTAGAGGCTCTTCAAGCCAAATCTGGGGATCGGCTTATCTGGGGGCTAGGTTAGGTTAGGTTAGGTTATGTGGCAGCCCGATGTATCAGGCTCACTTAGACTATTCAGTCCATTGTGATACCACAGAGGTGAACTTCTCTCTTATCACTGAGTGCTGCCCGATTCCATGTTAAGCTCAATGACAAGGGACCTCCTTTTTATAGCCGAGTCCGAACGGCGTTCCACATTCTAGTGAAACCACTTAGAGAAGCTTTGAAACCCTCAGAAATGTCACCAGCATTACTGAGGTGGGATAATCCACCGCTGTAAAACTTTTTTGGTGTTCGGTCGTTGCAGGAATCGAACCCACGACCTTGTGTGTGCAAGGCGGGCATGCTAACCATTGCACCACGGTGGCTCCCTATCTGGGGGCTATATATAATTATGAACCGATGTGATCTGGGGGGCTATATATAATTATGAACCGATGTGGTCTAATTTTTGCATGGTTATTAGATACCATATACCAACGCCACGTACCAAATTTCAGCCGGATCGGATGAAATTTACTTCTCGTTGAGGCTCCTCAAGCAAAATCTGGGGATCCGTTTATATGGGGGCTATATATAATTATGGACCGATGTGGACCCATTTTTGCATAGTTATTGGAGACCATATACCAATACCATGTACCAAATTTCAGCCATATGGGATGAAACATGCTTCTTTTAGAGGCTCTGCAAGCCAAATCTGGGGGCCCGTTTATATGGGGGCTATACGTAAAAGTGGTCCGATATGGCCCATTTGCAATACCATCCGACCCACATCAATAATAACTACTTGTGCCAAGTTTCAAGAAGTTAGCGTGATTTCAACAGATGGACGCACGGACGGACATGCTTAGATCGACTCAGAATTTCACCACGACCAAGAATATATATACTTTATGGGTTCTTAGAGTAATATTTCGATGTGTTACAAACGGAATGACAAAGTTAATATACCCCCATCCTATGGTGGAGGGTATACAAATTATACACAAATGAAGTATAAATATTTAGTAAATTCGTAACAGAATTTATTAAATTTCTTAAAATTTTTCCAATAACACTAGTTTACAATTTTTTTTTCATGTGCACTCTTATTAGAGGCAACTTCTCTTATGTATTTTGATCCTCTGAATTCAAAAAAATTATGGAACAGTTTTTTTTTTTTGAGATATCCCGTTATTATTAGTTTTACGCTCCTTTTTCACTAAACAAATTATATCTCGAGTTAGAAATGTCCGCTTATATCGTTGTTGGTACTTAAACGAAAGGTATTAAGATGGCGAATAATCATGGATCTGTGATAAGTTATGTTAAGTGGTTCAAAAAATATCGATGCGAAAATGCCAAATTTTCAAAAAATCGTATTTTACAATTGACCTTTTCCATCAGAAAAGTATAAACCATTAAAGTTAAAACGGCGAGTTTCTATTCATGGTCGTATAGATGATACTCTAACGTAAGTAACAAAACCAACTAGAAGAAACGATCGAAAAATGAAAAACGGAATAAATTTGTAAAATTTTTTTTGTCGAATTCAGCAGATCAAAATACATAAGAGAAGTCGGCTCTCATCAAATGTACATTTGCAGTGTAAACTAGTGTAAGTTGCACTTTCGAAGTCCAATTTTTTCAATCACACTATCAAATTTTCTCTTATGAGTGAAAAAGAAAAATATGTCCAATTAATTTTCTTGAATTTGTCGAAAAATATTTACTTATTTTTGCGAATGCGGCATGATACAAGCGCGGAGTTATACAGTTTAGTCAAAAATTTTGTAAAAGTATCAAATTTTTTTCTAAAATTAACCTAAAATTTTATTCCTGGTGGGTTCACTGGTTTTGCAGTGTAGTTCCATAAAATGAGTTAGTTTTTATATAGACGTCTATATATAACTATGAATTGATATGGGGTAAATTTTGTCATGGTATTTAGAGGGTGACATATTGGCATCACACACTAAATTGCAACCGAGTCGGAAGGGCAAATAACCGAGCGGACGGGGGGATGAGCATCCGAATCACCGAATCTTAAATACCCACTACCATAAATCAAAGGTCATAGTTTCCTTTCAAAACTCCTCGTCGTAACAGGTTACATGCAAACTTAAAATGTCCTGTTCCACAGAGTGGTTCAGTATATAATTAATTTGATCAACTAATTTTGTGATTGAATAAGATTTTTTGTCAATATTAAGAACTGATCAGAGGATGACCTTATTAATGTGATACATATTCCTCAATGCAAAATTTAAAAAATTGATATTGTTAACAATAAAACCTGTATGTTAGATGGTTTTAAAATTTGCAATATTTTTTATTGTCCAAGGAGTTAACAGGTTACAATTTAGATATTTTCATAAACAATGTTTAATGATGGATTTCTTTATGGGATATTGAATTTTTATACAAAAAAATTGTAATGAATTAAATAGAAATGCGATCAAAATATAATAAAAAAATAACAAATCTGGTTATTAACAAGGAAAGTAACAAGATTAAAATATGTTTTACAACTACGAAATTGGATATACTGAAGTCACGTAGTACATCTAAATTACATCTATCCTAATTCTGACCTGATTTAGAAAATTTTGTACATAACAAATAAGATGTAGTTATAAAATAAAGTTATCATAAATTGTATAATATCTTTAATTTTTTTTTTTTTTATGACAGAACCTTGTTTTTCATAATTCAATGGTATTCGTTTTGAGTTTTTTTAGGAAATTTTGGATTTATTTATTGATTTTATATACAAAAAGTGAGTGAGAGATGAACTATAACCTAATTGGAATTATTCCTTTTTAGCTGGTGCTTCTTTGATAGCTTCGGGATATTCCAATTTTACTCCAGGCTCACAGGTGAAGATGGGACAACAGAAGGGGAAGGCAGCGGTTTTGTTGGTCTTTTCAGTATCCAATTTACATTTGTCATTAGCCAATGGCAATGGACCACAATCTTCGACCAATTCCAATAATCTGAAAATGGAAAAAGTAGGTTTTATTATTTTTTTTGTTAAATTTCTGGATGTTTTGCTTTAGCTTACTTGGTAGGATCTTCCTCATTTTGAACACAAGTTGAACGACCACAGAATGGTGTCAGCTCCCATGATTTACCAACTTCAACAGTAGCACAGCGGGTTGAAGCAAAGCACATGCCAGGGAAATCTAAAATTAATAGAAAACAGAAAAATAATTTAATTTTCATTGAAATAAATAATAACATAATAAATTAATAGTTATGTGTAATGGTTCAAGGATTCCATATGGACAGTTTTTTTCCATGTTACCCCAACCTAATAAACAAAGTTGCTGGTTTAGAAGTAAAAGAGTAAAACCAAAATTGAATAAAACTTTGTTTAAAAGCAATAGAAAAAGATGATCATGCATTAACTCTTTATAAAAAAAGTTCCCCCTATTGATCTTAATTTTTCTTTCAATTATCATTTTTTTAATATTATTAGCACACTGAAAAAAAAACAGCGAACACACCAGGAACACATAAAAATTTTCTATAGAAATAAATTTTTGAAAATGTTTATTTCTATAAAAATACAAATTTTCTATAGAAATAAAATGTTGACAAAATATTCTATAGAAAAAATTGTGATTAAATACTTATATAATTCAGTTTGACAAAATTTTCTATAGAAATAAAATTATGGTAGATTAGTTTTGGCAATGTGGATCAATTTCCGTGTGATTGGCAATCGTCTATATATAATTATGGACCAATTTTTGAATGGCTGTTAGCGGCCATATAATAGCGCAATGTACCAAATTTCAACCGGATCGGATGAATTTTGCTCCTCCAAGAGGCTCCGGGGTTCAAATCTGGGGATCGGTTTATATGGGGCTACATATAATTATCAACCGATATGGACCAATTTTTGTATGGTTGTTGGAGACCATATACTAACACCACGTACCAAATTTTAACCGGATCGGATGAATTTTGCCCCTCCAAGAGGCTCCGCAGGTCAAATCTGGGGTTCGGTTTATATGGGGGCTATACGTAAACGTGGTCCAATATGGCAAATTTTCAATACCGTCCGACCTACATCAATAACAACTACTTGTGTCAAGTTTCAAGTCGATAGCTTGCTTGGTTCGGAAGTTAGCGTGATTTCCACAGACGGACGGACATAGCTAGATCGACTCAGAATTTCACCACGACCCAGAATATATATACTTTATGGGGTCTTGGGCCAATATTTCGATGTGTTACAAACGGAATGACAAAGTTAATATGCCCCCATCCTATGGTCGAGGGTATTAAAAATAACAAGTATATATGGCCGTAAGTTCGGTCAGGCCGAATCTTATGTACCCTCCACCATGGATTGCGTAGAAACTTCTACGAAAGACAGTCATCCACAATCGAATTACTTGGGTTGTGGTATCTTAAATCGTTTTCTAAATTGTGATTTAGTCCATACGTGGTATATATTAAACAAAAAAGGTATGTGTAGGTAAGTCTACAAATAATTACGAATCGATATGGACTTTTGCACGGTACGTAGGGAGCCAGAATTGATATATTGGGGTCGCTTATATGGGGGATATATGCAATTATGAACTTGATATGGACCAATTTTTGTGTGATTGGGGATCGATTTATCTGAGGGCTATATATAACTATAGACCGATATGGACCTAGTTAGGTATGGTTGTTGACGGCCATATACTAGCACAATGTACCAAATTTCAACTGACTAGGATGAAATTTGCTCCTCCAAGAGGCTCCAAAACCAAATCTCGGGATCGGTTTATATGGGAGCTATATATGATTATGGACTGATATGGACCACTTTTGGCATGGTTGTTAAATATCATATACTACCACCACGTACCAAATTTCAACCAGATCCGATGAATTTTGCTTCTCCAAAACCGGAGGTCAAATCTGGGGATCGGTTTATATGGGGGCTATATATAATTATGGACTGATATGAACCAATTCCTGCTTGGTTGTTGGATACCATATACTAACATCACGTACCAAATTTCAACCGAATCGGATGAATTTTGCTCTTCCAAGGGGCTCCGGAGGTCAAATCTGGTGTTTGAGGCCATATATTAACACCCCGTACTAAATATCAACAGAATCAGATGAATTTTGGCCTTCCAAGAGGCTCCGGAGGTCAAATCTGGTGATCGGGTTATATGGGGGCTATATATAATTATTTACCGATGTGGACCAATTGTTGCATGGTCATTACAGAACATATACTAACGCCATGTACCAAATTTCAGCCGGATCGGATGAAATTTGCTTCTCTTAGAGGCTCCGCAAATCAAATCGGGGGATAGGTTTATATGGGGGTTATATATAGTTATTGACCGATGTGGACCAATTTTTGCATAGTTGTTAGAGACCATATACTAACACCATGTACCAAATTTCTTCTCTTAGAGAGTCTGCAAGCCAAATTTGGGGGTTCGTTTATATGGGGGCTATACGTAAAAGTGGACCGATATGGCCCATGTGCAATGCCATCCGACCTACATCAATAGCAACTACTCGTGCCAAGTTTCAAGTCGATAGGTTGTTTCGTTCGGAAGTTAGCGTGATTTCAACAGACGGACGGACGGACGGAAATGCTCAGATGGACTCAGAATTTCACCACGACCCAGAATATATACTTTATGGGGTCTTACAGCAATATTTCGATGTGTTACAAACGGAATGACAAAGTTAATATACCCCCATCCTATGGTGGAGGGTATAAAAATCATAATTTAATTTAATATGTAAAATTAGTTAAGTAACTCTGCACTACTAAAACAATTAAATATTCCAAATTTTAACTGAGCTATTCCAATAAAAATCATGACACTTTATGAATCATTCGTAAACCACTTCTTATGTTATACAACAAATACGCATGTGCAGTGCGCCCATCTCCTCATTATCATCACGCATAATTCCGAAGGTTTATTGTTTGTTTTCAAAATATACTCGACTTTTGTATTAATAAACAGGTCATAATAGTTTCTCATATATTACGATTTAAAGTGAATACAAATCGCTTCAGTTACTTTCACTTTCGCTGTTATTTTAATATCGAATCCCAGCATGTTTTAAATCATTTTTGTGTATATGAAAAATTTGGTATCTGACATTAATTTTTTTCCAGTTGAATTCACGTGGTACATTTTGCCGGGGGAAAGTATAATAAATAAAACAAAAATTAAAAACAAAAACTAAAAACGATGTTAATCTCTATTTGTGGATTTAAACTCTTTTTGAGTGGGTTCAGCATTTAAAACTTGTATTTGCATATTTTGAATATAGGGGTAGGTCGAGTACGTTGATAATTTAGAAAATATATAAAAAATATTTAAAGACTATTGGTTCTACTTTTACGTGTGTGACATTTCGATACATACACTGAAAAAAAAAAAACAGTGAACCCATCAGGAAGAAAACTTTCGATTAAATTTAGAAAGTTTTTAGAAAATTTTAACTAAACAGCATTACAAACGCTGGCATCACGCCGATGTCATTAAAATAAGTAAATATTTTTCGACAAATTCAAGAAAATTTATTAAACATAATTAAGTTTTTTCACTTGTTAAAAAAAAATTTGTAGTTTGAAGGAAAAAATTGGAGTTAAAAATTGCAAGAATGTCTTTAGTGACTTACGAACACCCAGAGAAGGAAAATGATCACCTCAAACATTTTTTAAGAGCAAAATGTTATTTTTGGGAGGTGACCATGTAACATGGTTTTCGCAACCATGTTATTTTCTCGGAAATCATGTAGCTGATTTCTGTAAGCAGGTTATATTTGACGAAAAAATAACATTTTAGTGACAAACATGTGACCATGTACACCATACAAAAATAACATTTTGCTCTTGAAACATGTTTGAGGTGATCATATTACTTCTCTGCGTGAAGTTCATAATGAACGCATTTCTTGTAAAATTTGCAAAATTTAAAGAAATACTGAACTATTTTGTGGAAGACACGAATTTAGTTAATCTTTATGCTTTATTTGGGTATATTTTTTTCCCCGGTTTTAGTTAATTTAACTAACGTACGCAAAAAATTATTAGAGTAAATGAAACCTTCTCCAAATATAATAATTCCATGAACTAAAATAAAGTTAAATTGGCTTTAGTGAAATAGAGGGTTCACATTTTTTTGAGTGTAGTGGTTTTAAATTCAGAATATTTATTAGAATCAAATCTCGTATATATTTCAATAAGAAATTAGCATATAAGTTCCACAATGGATCATATCCCACTGTCAGATCTACACTAAAGGCTATGGAAAATTCAGCTTAGCCAGCGATGAAACATGTGTATAATCAGGCTTGTGGAGATTGATATCTGACATATTCTTTTCAATAAACCACACAAAAAACCTCGTCAAAAAAGTAGTGAAAATGTTCTTTTTGGATCCGAAAGTGGCGCAGAAGCGGTGAATTTAACATGGGTTGACGGATGTCCACCATTTCAGTTGCCGTTGCACTGAATTTGCATCAGTTCTTAAAGTGTGCTGCGAATTCAGTGTTTTGGATATGAATTAAGAAAATATGATTTATTTTGACAAATAAATAAACTTTAAATTTTTAAATTATGATTTTTAATGCATTTTAACGCTTGTCTAGAACGTTTGACATCAATTATTTTCAAAAAACTCGCAAGTTTTCTAGAATGGATTTAACATTTATTTCGGCAAAATTTAAATATTTTGTATCATTTTATTAATTTTTGATCGGGTTTTAACCTATTTGAAACAAAAAAATTAAATTTCCCATTAAAAATATTAAAAAAGCGTGGAAGTGGAAGTATTTTTAAAGTTGTGCTTTTAGAAGAACTTCCAATTTATTTTTGCTGGAAAATTAATACCCTAAAATCCCTTAATCTTCTGGTCCAATAGGTTCGTATTACAATTGTAATACTAAGTAAAGTTATTAATTTGGATGGGAAATCGCCCTGCATTGATATCAGGCTTAGGTTAAAGTGGTAGCCCGATTAAGTTTCAGACTCACTTAGACTATTCAGTCCTTTCCATATTAGTCTTTCATTAAAAGGATAAAAGTTTCATTTGAGTTGAAGAAGATTCTATTTGATTTGAAAAAGAACTCATTGGATTAAAAAAAAACTGTCATGAAATGTAAAAGTTTTCATTTAAAGTGAAAAGAAACTCCAATCTTGAAGCTGCACAGAAAAAATGGAGGCTATGGTATAGGAAAAATTAACTATCTCATGCGAAAATTGGACTAAATTGTATTCCAAATTTTGAGAATAATTAAATTAACGAAAATTTTCTGACATTTTTGGATTTTTATCTACCATTTAGGAAATTCATCCCTCCCGAAAAGAAACAAGGAAGGAAAGTCTAAAGTTGAACGAAGCCGACAATATTAAACCCTGTACCACTTTCGGATCCACATTTTCGATACCATATCAAATCTGTCATATGTTGTGTGCTATATATACAGTGAAACCTCTCAAACGTGGACACTCTGAAAACTGGACACCTCCCAAACATGGACAGTTGTCTGAGGACGTTTGCTATATTAACCTCTCATACCGGGACACCTCTCAATGGTGGACAAAATTTAGGCGATCATGGGTGTCTACCTTTCAGAGGTTTCATTGTAAAAGGTTTTGTTCCCATATACATACATTTAAATCTGACTCGATCTGGACAAAATTTGTTATGGTTCTAAAATTTAATTCTGAACTCATTTCAACCAACATTGGCATGTATATTGAGAACGTTAGTGCTACTCCCCGTGCACAGTTTTATGTAAAACAGTTTTATGTAAATCTATATCTGAACCGATTTCAACCAAAATTGGCGTACATCCCAGCAAAAAAACGTCGCCAAAAAAGTAATGAAAATGTTTTTTTTTTTGGATCCGGAAGTTGTGCAAAATTGACGCAGAAGCGATGAATTTAACATGGGCTTGTCATAGGACGGAAGTCCTCCATTTCAACAGCCGTTGCACTGAATTTGCATAACTTCTTTAGGTGTGATCCGAATTCAATGTTTTGGAAGTAAATTAAAAAATTCTGTGATATTTTGTCAAATAAATAATTTTTATATATTTTTGTTTTATAATTTTTAATGGATTCTAACGCTTGTCGGAAACGTTTGACCTCAAATATTTTCAAAAATTCACAATTTTTTCAGATTGGATTTAGCATTTTTTTCGACAAAATTTAAATGATTTGTACCATTTTATGAATTCTTACTCTGTTTTTAACATATTTGAAACAAAAAAGTTAAAATTACCCATTAAAAGTATGAAAAAACCAACTTATCTTTATAAGGATAAGTTGGGAATTAAAAAAACTTCCTGGGTAGTTAAAATAAAGAACATCACTCACTGAAAAAACAGTGAACTCACAAGGAAGAAAAGTTTCGGTTAATTTTAGAAAAATATGAATATTTGTAGAAAATTTTAACTAAACAGTATTACAAACGTTGGCATCACGCCGATGTCATCAAAATAAATAAATATTTTTCGACAAATTCAAGAAAATTTATTAGACATAACTAAGATTTTTCACTTGTTAAAGAAAATTTTGCAGTTTGAAGGAAAAACTTGGAGTTCAAAATTGCAAGAATGTCTTTAGTGATATACGAAGTTCATGATGAACACATTTTTGGTAAATTTTACAAATTTAAAGAAATTCTGAACTATTTTGTGGAAGGTACGAATTTAGTTAATCATTATGCTTCATTCGAGTTTATTTTTTTCCTCGGTTTTAGTTAATTTAACTAACGTAAACAAAAAATTATTATAGTAAAGGAAACTTTCTCCAAACATAATAATTCCATGAACTAAAATAAAGTTAAATTGGCTTTAGTGAAATAGAGAGTTCACTTTTTTTTGAGTGTTGGGAGTGCATCTTCTTGAAGTGCTTTTAAAGTTGTGCCTCTAGAAGAACTTCCAAATTTTGTTGCTGGGATATCCAGAATGGGAGCTATGTCTAAAATTGAACCGGTTTCTTTCAAAATCAGTATTTGTATGTTATTGAAATTTTATTGGCATTTAGTTCATAATCATGGAATAAAGAAAAATTCGCTGGGTTGGGGAAATTTTCTTATAAAATTTTATAAATAAACTACACTCTAAAAAAAAAAAAAATTAACCTCTATTTCTCTAACGCCTATTTATCTTTATTTTAGTTCATGGAATTATTATGTTTGGAGAAAGTTTCCTTTACTGTAATAATTTTTTGCATTAAAAAAAGGGAAAATAATTATACATAAATGAAACATAAAGCTTTACTAAATTCATATTTTTCACATAATAGTTCCTTATTTCTTAAAATTTGTAGATTTTACTACAAAGGCACCCATCGTGAACCTCGTATGGCACTAAAGACATTTCTACAATATTCTTTAACACGGGAAAACAATTAATTTTGTCTAATAAAATTTTTTGAGTGATGTCAGCGTTGGTAATACTGTTTAGATAAAATTTTCTAAAATTAACCAGTATTCTTCTTCCTGGTGGGTTCACTGGTGAGTTTTTTCAGTGTAGAACAAAATATTTTTTTCCAATAAATTTAAGTTAATTTTAACATCAGTTTTACAACCATTATTGGCTTTGACCACACCGAATTTATATTGGGTATATCAATTAGGTCGCATTTAGTCTATTTTAGCAATCTTGATGAAAATTTTAATATATAGAGTAAATAATAAAAAACATTTTCTTTTTTATTCTTCCAAATAATATTTTCGTGCACCGATGTGCTGTTTCTTAAATACAATTTGAAAGCAATTAAATTTCGATTACAATTTGGATTTCCTTGGAATCTCGAACCTCGTAAAAAATTTGAAATGTGTTACAGTTACTAAAGTGAAACGCAAAACTTTATTCGTATCAGTTTTGCCCGTTTACTGATTTATGTCAATACAAGATTTCATCTTGAAACCATTTTACTTTTTGGTAAATCGTTATACCAGTTTTGTGTTAATTATACAAAATAACGTAAGTTGTTGCCATAGCTATTGCAATTAGTTATTTATTAGTGGATTTTAAGTAAGTTAAACTAGTTAAATTGCCTGTTTCTGATTTCGTGTGAGTGAGCGAGTGAGTGTATTTTCGATATCTGTACAAAAACAAAAAAATTGCAAAAATTCCATTTGCTGTAGTTTGTGACAATGCTCCCCAGTTATGAATGTAATGCTGTTTCTCTGTTTCTCCACCATCATTATCATTGTGCCAGTCAAATATGTCCATTTCAAACATTTGCCATAAATCGTTATTGACATAATTGGATCGCGTGCTGCCTTACAGCTATTGGATTTTGGCAATCGATTTTGTCATCTTATATTTGTGCAAGTAAACTTAATTAACCATATTTTTTTAGCGTTTTGTAATGGAAAATTTATTTAAGGGATTGCATTAAATTGTGGGAGCTTAAATGGGAAGTTGACACAATTAAGTCATGGGATAATTTTGTCGTAATTACAGACTGATCTAGAAATTATATCCCACAAACGAGATTAATTGAGCAAGATCCATGAAACAGGAAAAATAATTTTACCATAAGTTTGGATAAGATATAGAGCTGGAATTTTTTTTATCTCAAACTACAATAATCAAGTAGAAACGTTCGGACTAGATATTTTAGTCAAAATCATAATGCCGACTTTTAAAAAATTTTAAATATTCGAAAGCTCGATTTTCATCTTTCGGATTTCCGAAGTGGTAAATTATTGAAATTGCATCAAAGGTGAGAATAAACATAATTTTAATATTCTGGAATGCTCTTCTGCGAAATGCTGATGAGAAGGTATATGATCACCTCTTAGAGCAAACGGCAACATTTTTGCCGCAAATTTTTATTTTCTCGTCAAACATAACATTTTTGTTGCAAGCAGAGACACACTGCCCGTGAGAATATAACATGGTTGTGGCAAACGTGTTATATGTTCGCACTCAAAAAATAAAATTTTGCTCTAGGAGGTGGTTATATTCCGTCTCTGGGTGCACGACCAAAAGTACCTCTATGCAGAGCCAGACCAGAGATTATGGACCAATAAGGCCAATTTATGTTTTTGTTGAGTGTATATGAAACATGCTTGAGGTGATCATATTCCATCTCTGCGAGTAAATGTCCCACACTAAAAAAAAAAAAATTTACTTGGTTCCTAAGATTTTGACTTTCCTTTAAGGATTTTGGTATTGATTCCGAGCCAAAGATGCGTCTTCTTTAAAATAAAGACATTTTTAGCGACCTATCTGGCTTTAAATCTAGGATCAATAAAATTAAAATTAAGATAGAGATTCCATTTATCGAATTTTCATTCACTTTTCCCGGTATATCAATAAAGCTACTCATGTACAAACAAATGACACCTTAAAAATCCAAATTATAACGGATACATCAACGTAACGTAATTCCACAAAAACTTTAAACCAAAGATGCAAAATTTTCAAAATAAGTCTTAGCCTATATTTGAAGCGTTTTTATCTTAAATCTAAATTTTCAATATTTCAGTAAATTTAAGGACAATTTCTTTAAGTCAAAAATGTGTTTCTTTACTTTAAGGAAAATTAGACGGAAGGACGCAAATTTATAAAATGTGTGTCCTAAATTTAATGAAACAAATTTTTGAAGCAAAGATTATAAACATTATTTTAATTAAAATTTCATTATTTTAATGAAATTTATCCTTAATATTTTGTAAATTTCGCATCCTAAAATTTAGGTTGCGAAATCTTTAATATCACGTAAATATGTTTTTCAGTGCATTTGAGGTATCCACAACCTATTGCAATATGTAAACATTACTTTTCTTTCCCAAACTACACTGGTAAAAAAACTTTACTATATTAACGAAATTCCCCATTAAAATTGGGACAACGCAACATATTCTTGAATACGATGAATTTTTTCTTTGTTGCAATGCATTTTTCATTTAATGTTGAAACATGAGAAATTTTTCGAGGAATCAATTTTAATGAAAATTTCTTTGTGGCTAGTGTCATTTCAACAGAAGAAATAAATAATATAACTAGCCCGTCACAAAATATCTGCAATTATAGGACTCCAATCGCATATCTTGATGAAATATTATCGGACTAATAATGTTATGAGTACTATCCTGAGATATTACGAATATTACGATGTAAAGTGCTTTAAAAGATATGACCCACCACCCAGTAAAAAAAGCTTCGCCAAAAAAGTAGTGAAAATGTTCTTTTTGGATCCGGAAGTAGTGCAAAATTGGCACAAAAGGCATGAATTTAACACGGGCTTGTCATAGGACGGATGGCCACCATTTCAACAGCCGTTGCACTGAATTTGCATCACTTCTTACTCTGTGATTCAAATTCAGTGTTTTGGATGTGAATTAAAAAATGTTGTCATATTTTGAAAAATAAATAATTTTTATAATTTTTTATGATTTTTAATGCATTCTAACGCTTCTCCGAAACGTTTGAATTAAAATATTTTGAAAAATTCGCAATATTTCTTGAATAGGTTTTGATTTTTTTTTCGACAAGATTTCAATAATTTGTACCATTTTATTAAAGCTTACTCTGTTTTCAACATTTTTGAAACAAAAAAATTAAATTTACCCATTGAAAATAAGAAAAAAGGCGTGATATAAATAATTGAATTAAAACAACTTCCTGTGTTGTTGAAATAAAGAACATATTTGGGAGTACATCTTTCGAAGTGCTTTTAAAGTTGTGCCTATGGAAGAACTTCCAAATTTTTTTGCTGGGCATTTAATGTTAATGTTATTGGGTATTTTTCAATTTATCACAAATAGCTCTTCTGTAATTCACATCTTGAGAATATTAAAAAATCTTGGGATTAAGTTACATTCAGATGAACAAATGAAGGGATAATATTTTCTGTCATAATTTTTTTTTTTGTTATGTCACCGGATTATTCAAAATGCTAATGGCACAAAAAAGATATATAAATAAAAAAAATTGATTTAATCAAAAGATTTTTCAAATGTTAAACAAAATTAAGCCTTTATATATGGTCAGTAGAGGAAAAAAACCCCGAAAGTGATTTAGAGCATGCTTTAGCCATTAGCAGGTAAATGTAAGTATTAGCATTAAAACAAAAAATGAATGAATAGATACACAACAAGTAATTTTTTTATTAGACGAACAAAAAACTCCCAACAGCTGAAATATTGGTTGAAATGGCCAAATGTGGTTCACAAACGTGATTTTAGGAACCGGTCGCCATTCACTGAAGCTTAACCAAATCTGGGTATGGCATACAATGAAGTCATATTTAACTCTTCGAATTACCATTGTTTCAGATAATTCCAAAATTTTCTCGAAACTACAAAGGAAAAGGTATACAAATTTGCCAATACAAAGTGTATTAGAAAAAACGGCTTAAAAAGGTGCGCCACAAAAATCTCAAAAATAAAAAAAAAATTGAATATAATAAAACCGGCCGGTGCTGTAGCAGCTGTTAGCTGCAATCGAATATTGCATTAATTCATTTGAAATTCCAGTGCACTTATTTAATACTTTGGAGCCCACGCACACACACACATAAGGGGTAGTAATCTAGATAAATGCTTAAGAGTAATTAAAAAATGTTTTTTTAGTTTTTTTAAAAAACACTAATTAGATTAAAATCACGTAATTGATGTAAATTAAAAAAATAATGAAATATAATTCACAGATATTTCTCTTCAAATATTAATCCATGGAATAGAAATATCAGCGAATTGTATTTTGACATGCTTTACAGAAACTCCATTTGTTTTACTTAATTAAATGTATTCCAGTTTATTTTATTTTAATTATATTTAATTTGAATTAGTTTATTACTTTTAGTGAATTTTATTTCATTATATTCAATATAGATACACCGAAAAAAAATATTATCGTGAGGTCAACGATTTTATGTCGTTAAAATACGAATGCATATTTTGCTTAGCATAGAAGTCATATTTTTCAATGAAGTCATATTGTCCTTATAATTAAGTGATTTCACTTAAAAGTGGGTATCATAAAATGAAAGAAAAAATGTTTGGGCTAAGGTCAACTTGACTTTAATAATTCAGAAAAATGCTTTAAAATTAATGAAATTGTCTTTAAATTTGTTGTCTTTTTGCGTTTTGACTACAAAGCAAAAAATTGTTCAAATATAGGACATATTTTTCAAAACTTTTTTAAAGACGTTTTTTACTTGAAACATAACATAATTTCTACTGGAAGTCATGTCTGAATTTGGAAAATAAAGTTGTCGTTAACTTGTTTTTAAAGGACTTTGATAGCATATGAAGAAACAAAGCAAGTACACAAAACCCAAATTTAAAAGAGAATTGTGTCTTAAAAGTATCCTTACTTGTATTCTCCGCTTCTTTTTTCAGTGTAGATTTTTTATTATTTATTTTATGTTGACTTTATTTACATTTATTTTGCTTTGCTTTAGAGTATATTAATTTATTTCACTTAATTGAATACAACTATTTTATTTTATTTAAATATATTTTATTTTTTTACTATAATTTAATTTACTTTATATTAAATTATATAATTTATTCAATATAGTTAGGTTATTTTGTATTCATTTGATTTAAATGTATTTTGATATGTTTTAGAGAAGCTGCATTTTTGTAATTCAATAAATGTATTCCAATTTATTTTATTTTAATTTAATTAACATTATTTTATATAATTTAATTCATTACAGTTTGACTTTATTTTATTTAATATTATTTGGTCTTATTAACTTAATTCTAAATATCCTATTTTGAAGGCGAGAGCCAAGTGTAACCCATTTTGTACTGTACACCCAAAAAAGTTTACTTTAATCCAAAGATCCTAACTTTCCCCTAAAGATTTTGGTATTGATTCCAAACCAAAGATGCGGCTTCTTTAAAATAAGAACATTTTCTAGGAACTAAAAATCTAGAATCGCTAAAATTGAAATCAAGATACAGATCTCATTAGGGACTTTGTATACTCTTTTTGCGATATATTAAGAAGACCATTAATGTACAAAAAATACCAATTTCAAAATCCTTATTATAATAAACAAGTATATGACAAAATTTTCTATAGAAATAAAAATTTGACAAAATTTTCTATAGAATTAAAATTTTGACAAAATTTTCTATAGACATAAAATTTTGTTAACATTTTCTATAGAAATAAAATTTTGACAAAATTTTCTGTAGAAATAAAATTTTGACAATATTTTCTATAGAAGTAAAATTTTGACAAAAGTTTCTATAGAAATAAAATTTTGACAAAATTTTCTGTAGAAATAAAATTTTGACAAAATTTTCTGTAGAAATAAAATTTTGACAAAATTTTCTATAGAAATAAAATTTTGACAAAATTTTCTATAGAAATAAAATTTTGACAAAATTTTCTGTAGAAATAAAATTTTGACAACATTTTCTATAGAAGTAAAATTTTGACAAAAGTTTCTATAGAAATAAAATTTTGACAAAATTTTCTGTAGAAATAAAAATTTGACAAAATTTTCTGTAGAAATAAAATTTTGACAACATTTTCTATAGAAGTAAAATTTTGACAAAAGTTTCTGTAGAAATAAAATTTTGACAAAATTTTCTGTAGAAATAAAATTTTGACAAAATTTTCTATAGAAAAATAAAATTTTGACAAAATTTCTACAGAAATAAAATATTGACAAAATTTTCTATAGAATTAAAATTTTGACAAAATTTTCTACAGAAATAAAATTTTGACAAAATTTTCTGTAGAAATAAAATTTTGATAAAATTTTCGATAGAAATAAAATTCTGACAACATTTTCTATAGAAGTAAAATTTTGACTAAATTTTCTATAGAAATAAAATTTTGACAAAATTTTCTATAGAAATAAAATTTTGACAAAATTTTCTATAGAAATAAAATTTTGACAACATTTTCTATAGAAATAAAATTTTGACAAAATTTTCTACAGAAATAAAATTTTGACAAAATTTTCTATAGAGATAAAATTTTGACAATATTTTCTGTATAAATAAAATTTTGACAAAATTTTCTGTAGAAATAAAATTTTGACAAAATTTTCGATAGAAATAAAATTTTGACAACATTTTCTATAGAAGTAAAATTTTGACAAAATTTTTTATAGAATTAAAATTTTGACAAAATTTTCTACAGAAATAAAATTTTGACAAAATTTTCTATAGAAATAAAATTTTGACAAAATTTTGTACAGAAATAAAATGTTGACAAAATTTTCTATGGAAATAAAATTTTGACAAAATTTTCTATAGAAGTAAAATTTGGACAAAATTTTCTATAGAAACAAAATTGTGACAAAACTTTCTCTAGAAAAAAAAATTTTGACAAAATTTTCTACAGAAATAAAATTTTGACAAAAATTTCTATAGAAATAAAATTTTGACAAAATGTTCAATAGAATTAAAATTTTGACAACATTTGCTATAGAAATAAAATTTTGCCAAAATTTTCTATAGATATAAAATTTTGGTAGATTATTTTTGGCTCGAGTGGCAACCATGATTATGAACCGATATGGACCAATTTTTGTGTGATTAGGGATTGGCTATATATAACTATAGACTGATGTGGACCAATTTTGGCTTGGTTATTAACGGCCACATACTAACGCCACGTTTCAAATTTCAACCGGATCGAATGAATTTTGCTCCTCCAAGAGGATCCGGAGGACAAATCTGGGGATCGGTTTATATGGGGGCTATATATAATTATGGACCAATATGGACCAATTTTTTCATGGTTGTTAAAGACCATATACTTATACAATGTACCAAATTTCAGCCAGATCTGATGAAATGTGCTACTCTTAGAGGCTCCGCAAGCCAAATCTGGGGGTCCGTTTATATGGGTGCTATACGTAAAAGTGTACCGTTAGCGTTGTTTCAACAGACGGACGGACGGACGGACAGCTTAGATCGACTCAGAATTTCACCACGACCCAGAACATATTACTTTATGGGGTCTTAGAGCAATATTTCGATGGGTTACAAACGGAATGACAAAGTTAATATACCCCAGATTCTATGGTGGAGGGTATAAAAAGCAAATGGTTTTCATTTGTTTACAAACCACATGTTTTTTGTTTGGATTTTGTATCAGTGTTGCACATTTTTATTCGTAAACTATTTGGTCTTTGCGAAGGGAATCGGCAACATTGTAGTAGCACCATCAAATGTATACAACATATTTTTCCCAAACGATATCACCATTAGTCTATAGTTGAACTTATTTTATCTTCAATCCAAAGATTTAATATTTCAGATAATTTGATGATTAGTTCTTTAAATCGAAAATCTTTTTGTTTATTTTTAGGAAAAGTTGCCTTAATTCAAGACAGGCGACATTAATGATGGGATACATATTTCAAAGATGTGTATCTTTAATTTATTGAAAAATTTTAAATCAATGTATATGAACATTATTTTAATCAGGGATGATATATAGCATTCTGGAAATTGTACTGAATCAGCTTCGGAAAAGTACTTTTTAAGCCAAAAGGTACTTTTTTCATTTGATTTTTTTCCATTGCACCAAAATATTTGCAATACCAAATTTCATGGAGGTTGGTACGAAATTCTTATCGATATCTTTAAAAACGTCAATTAAATGGAACTATGGACATTCAAGACAGGGTCGACTGAGCTGGTGATGCTCTTGTCTCGCAATGCGTGACTTAGGATTTGTATTATTCGGATTCAGGCCTATTTATCAACGTTATATTGTCCTCCTCCGCAGGCTTTAAGGCGATCCAAAATAAAATTTTCTATTTGATTGGAGAGAAATGTTACAATTGTCTATAAGGATAAACGGATTCGGACTAGCGTTCACATTTTAATCTATAAATTTAAAAAGGTTGAAAAAGGTGCGAAATATGTCGAGGGCATACTACCGACTTTCTAGGCTCAAATAGTGTCAAAAAAATGTACAAAAGTGTCAACTTTATCAACCCTGATTTTATTTAGAACTGTTTTAGTTAAAAAAATTTATATTACGTGTCTTAAATTTGAGGATGCCCCATTTTTATACCCTCCATCATAGGATGGGGGTATATTAACTTTGTCATTCCGTTTGTAACACATCGAAATATTGCTCTAAGACCCCATAAAGTATATATATTCTGGGTCGTGGTGAAATTCTGAGTCGATCTAAGCATGTCCGTCCGTCCTTCCGTCCGTCCGTCCGTCTGTTGAAATCACGCTAACTTCCGAACGAAACAAGCTATCGACTTGAAACTTGGCACAAGTAGTTGTTATCGATGTAGGTCGGATGGTATTGAAAATGGGCCATATCGGTCCACTTTTACGTATAGCCCCCATATAAAGGGACCCTCAGATTTGGCTTGTGGAGCCTCTAACAGAAGCATGTTTCATCCGATCCGGCTGAAATTTGATACATGGTGTAAGTATATGGTCTCTAACAACCGTGCCAAAATTGGTTCACATCGGTCCATAATTATATATAGCCCCCATATAAACCGATCCCCAGATTTGGCTTGCCGAGCCTCAAAGAGAAGCAAATTTCATCCGATCCGGCTGAAATTTGGTACATGATGTTGGTATATGGTCTCTAACAACCATGCAAAAATTGGTCCATATCGGTCCTTATTATATATAGTCCCCATATAAACCGATCCCCAGATTTGGCTTGTGGAGCCTCTAAGAGAAGCATATTTCATCCGATCCGGCTGAAATTTGGTACATGGTGTTGGTATATGGTCTCTAACAATCATGCAAAAATTGGTCCACATCGGTCCATAATTATATATAGACCCCATATAAACCGATCTCCAGATTTGGCTTGCGAAGCCTCAAAGAGAAGCAAATTGCATCCGATCCGGCTGAAATTTGGTACATGGTATTGGTATATGATCTCTAACAACCGTGCAAAAATTGGTCCACATCGGTCCATAATTATATATAGCGCCCATATAAACCGATATCCAGATTTGGCTTGCGAAGTCTCCAAGAGAAGCAAATTTCATCCAATCCTGTTGTAATTTCGAACATGGTGTTAGTATATGATCTTTAACAACCGTGGCAGAATTGGTCCATATCGGTCCATAATTATATATAGCCCCCATATAAAACGTTCTCCAGATTTGACCTCCGGAGCCTCTTGGTGGAGCAAAATTCATCCGATCCGGTTCAAATTAAGAACGTGGTGTTAGTATATGGTCGCTAACAACCATACCAAAATTGGTCCAATCACACAAAAATTGGTCCATATCGGTTCATAATCATGGTTATTTCTATAGAAAATTTTGTCAAAATTTTATTTCTAGAGAAAATTTTGTCAAAATTTTATTCGGTTCATAATAAAATTTTCATCATTGTCAGAATTTTATTTCTATAGAAAATTTTGTCAAAATTTTATTTCTATAGAAAATTTTGTTCAAATTTTATTCGGTTCATAATCATGGTTGTCACTCAAGCCAAAAATAATCTACCACGATTTTATTTCTATAGAAAATTTTGTCAAAAGTTTATTTCTATAGAAAATTTTGTTAAAATTTTATTTCTGTAAAAATTTTTGTCAAAATTTTCTTTCTATAGAAAATTTTGTCAAAATTTTTATTTCTATAGAAAATTTTGTGAAAATTTTATTTCTATAGAAAATTTTGTTAAAATTTTATTTCTGTAGAAAATTTTGTAAAAATTTTATGTCTACTTTGTCAAACTGAATTATATACGTATTGGATCGATCTTTTTTGATTTAATATATACCACGTATGGACTTACATACAATTTAGAAGATGGTGTTAGGAGGTTTTAAGATACCTTGCCATCGGCAAGCGTTACCGCAACTTAAGTAATTCGATTCTGGATGGCAGTGTTTAGAAGAAGTTTCTACGCAATCCATGATGGAGGGTACATAAGCTTCGGCCTGGCCGAACTTACGGCCGTATATACTTGTTCATATTAAGTCAATATGGTTTTTTCTAGTGTAAGGGACGTTTTCCAAGACTTTATTGTAAAGACAATTTTCACTTGAAGTGAACCTTGAATTAGGAATTATATTTGTTTTCAATATGAAAAAGTTCAAAAGTGAATTGTTTGTTAAATGTATCCTTAATGAGATTCCTCACTTTTTTTGCTTAGAATCAATACCAAAGTCTTTAACATAAAGAAGAAATCTTTGGAACGGGGTACGCGTATTTTTTTTTTCAGTGCAGTTTTTAATTCCTGGAAATATTTTTTAATTAGCAATTTTGATGATGATATACGACCTCTCAGTAAAAATGCCAATTAATCATAAACATCGTTCATACACATGCATTACATAATTTTCATTTATTTGTGGCTATTTTCAATAGCCTTACATGGACTTATTCCTCTTTCAAAATTACCCACTAATTAACTCATCACAATAGGCTTAGTAAACAATTGCCACCGAATATTAAGCTAATTAAAATGCATTCCGAGATTGTGTCATGCCTATATTTGTAATGAACTCGTTTATGCCATAATATCAAATTCAAATGGGGGAATCCCCACCACCACCACCACCCCAACTCATCTCTTATTATGGGCTACTTGAACCACATGAAATAAAGTTCCGGCATAGTGTTAATAACTCTTTGGGGGCTACATACCTCTAAGCACATCAGCTGGTATCAGGCGTTTGTAGATTTTGATGGAACCCTCAGCTGGAGCAGCAGCTGATGCTGCCGATTCCTTTGTGTCTTTATTATCTGTGGCAGCTCCACTGACACAGGCTACCACCAAGAGAACAGCCAATGTGTTGATAAAGAATTTCATATTGATTTGTTTTGTTGGGTTGCTTCTTATTTAATAGAAATTTATTAGGGTGGAACGTATAGGTATAGCTTTAAGTTTTTGTTTTTTGATTAAGCAAATTTTATGTAGATTTTTTTTTTTTTTTGAATTACAGATACACGCTTTAAGCCTCTAGACGGTTTTTGTATTTTTTTTTCTTCTCTTTTTTGTTTGTTTTAGTCAAATGTCCGAAACGTTTTTGTTGTTGCTGATGTTATTTAGTATCGTGTGTTTTGTAGTATGATTGTTTCTCCAGAAATTGTTCACAAAAAACCAACTCACGAACCGTTGCAAGCGAAAGTGAGCACTGAATTAAATTTCAAAATTGTTCAAACACCCGTATTTATATGTGCGGCCCAAACGTCAACTTTCCAAAAAGGCAAGTTGCGGTGTTGGTGTGCTGCTTGGTTCGCTCGCTCGTAGGTTAGTTAGCTCGCTCGCTGGCTAGATGGCTGGCTGGCTTATTCGGTGTTACCGTCATCAATGTTTGTTTGTTTTTGTTAAGCAAATTGTTACGCCACTGTAAATGTTGAAGCAATGAATGCGTCATGATTTGGGGGGGCGATACATAACGACATGCGTACACCCTCACCTAAAAGAACAACAACAACACCACCAACAAAGACAACATCAATATCAGTCCCATTCCGTCTGGTTAGATGGCTGGGGATGTCATTGGCATAACAATATGAAGAAATGATCCTTTCACCGCATTGCTACTTACAAGCAATCGAAAGTAGTTGGAAGACCTATATGTCTCCCCAAAAGGGAGATAGATGAGCCCTAATTAATTAGTCACTATGTCAGAGTATCGAATATCAGCTACATTGAACATCGATTTATACTTATGTGCTCATGTTATTAACTCAAACAATCGATTTACTATCCAGCAAAAAAGAGATCCCAAAAAGTGATTGGGATCATCACCAAAGAATTTGACATGACTTTGTTATAGGGTGGAAGTATCCCGTTTTCGGGTCCCTTTGGTGTTATGATGTTATGCCTTAAATGAAGAAATTTAAAATAAATAAAACATTTTTGCTACACTAAAAAAAAAGTTTACTTGTTTACTTGATGTCCACATGTCCACGAATGTCCGCGTTAATTCAAAAATTCTTAAGGGAGCCAAAGATGCAGAAATTTTCTAGGGACCTTTGCAGCTTTAAATCGCAATTTACAAAATATTAAAGACAAATTTCTTTAAAACAAGTATATATGGCCGTTTTTGTGACATATTGTATATATGGACCAATTTTTGTGTGATTGGGGATCGATTTATCTGAGGGCTATATATAACTATAGACCGATATGGACCTAGTTAGGCATGGTTGTTAACGGCCATATACTAGCACAATGTACCAGATTTTAACTGACTCGGATGAAATTTGTTCCTCCAAGTGGCTCCAAAACCAAATCTCGGGATGGGGCTATATGGGGGCTATATATGATTATGAAATGATATGGACAACCTTTGGCATGGTTGTTAAATATCATATACTACCACCACGTACAAAATTTCAAACAGATCGGATGAGTTTTGCTTCTCCAAAAGGCACCGGATGTCAAATCTGGGGATCGGTTTATATGGGGGCTATATATAATTATGGACTGATATGAACTAATTCCTGCATGGTTGTTGGATACCATATGTTAGACGTACCAAATTTCAACCGAATCGGATGAATTGTGCACTTCCAAGGGGCTCCGGAGGCCAAATCTGGGGATCGGTTTATATGGGGGGCTATATATAATTATGGACCGATTTCGACCAATTTTTGCATTGGTGTTCGAGGCCATATATTAACACCACGTACCAAATTTCAACTGAATCAGAATGAATTTTGGTCTTCCAAGAGGCTCCGGAGGTCAAATCTGGGGATCGGTTTATATGGAAGCTATATATAATTATGAACCGATGTTGACCAATTTTTGCGTGGTCATTAGAGACCATATTCCAACACCATATACAAAGTTTCAGCCGGATCGGATGAAATTTGCTTCTCTTAGGGGCTCCGCTAGCCAAATCTGGGGATCGGTTTATATGGGGGCTATATATAACTATGGACCGATGTGGACCAAGGTTTGCATGGTTGTTAGATACCATATACCAACACCATATACAAAATTTCAGTCAGATCGGATGAAATTTGCTTCTCTTAGAGGATCGGCAAACCAAATTTGGGGGTCCGTTTATATGGGGGCTATACGTAAAAGTGGACCGATACCATTTGCAATACCATCCAACTTACATCAATAATAACAACTCGTGCCAAGTTTCAAGTTGATAGCTTGTTTCGATCGGGAGTTAGCGTGATTTCAACAGACGGACGGACGGACATGCTCAGATCGACTCGGAATTTCACCACGACCCAGAATATATATACTTTATGGGGTCTTAGAGCAATATTTCGATGTGTTACAAACGGAATGACAAAGTTAATATACCCCCATCCTATGGTGGAGGGTATAATAATGAAATTTTAATTAAAATAAAGTGTATATTCGTTGCTGCAAAAATATTTTTCATTAAATTAGGAAACAAATGTTGTATATTTGTTTCCCTTCGATAAAGTAGCATGTTTTTGAACTAAGGCAAATTTGCCTTAAAGTAAAGAAACACATTTTTGATTTAATGAAATCGTCCTTAATTTAACCGAAATATTGAATCTTTAGATTTAAGATAAAAATGCTTCAAACATAGGCTAAGTCTTATTTTAAGGATTTAGCATTTTTGGTTTAAAGCTTTTTTGTTCTTTAAAGTATCCGTTATAACTTGAATTTTTATACTGGCATTTGTTTGTGCGTGAATAGCTTTATTAATATACCGCGAAGAGAGAATGAAAATTCGATAAATGCGATCTGTATCCAAACTTTAATTTTATTGATCCTAAATTTAAAGCCAGAGAGATCGCTAAAAAATGTCCTTATTTTAAAGAAGCCACATCTTTGGCTCGGAATCAATACTAAAATCCTTAAGGGAAGAACAAAATCTTTGAATCCAAGTAAATTTTGTTTTGAGTGTTGGTTTATGGAATTTTCATTCTCCTTTAATAAAGCTATTAACATACCACCAAATGCAAAATCCAAATTATCTTTTATAACAGAAGTAAAAAATAGTTTCTTAATTCCAAAAAAAATTTAAGTTAAACAAGTAAGGAAAGTCAAAAGTCGGGCGGGGCCGACTATATTATACCCTGCACCACTTTGTAAATTTTCGATACCATATCACATCCGTCAAATGTGTTGGGGGCTATATAAAGGTTTGTCCCAAATACATACATTTAAATATCACTGGATCTGGACAGAATTTGATAGACTTCTACAAAATCTATAGACTCAAAATGTAAGTCAGCTAATGCCACCCTAGTGAGCCATGTTAGTAAAAAAATATGGGAAACATTTAAATCTGAAGCAATTTTAAGGAAACTTCGCAAAAGTTTATTTTTGATTTATCGCTCCCCCAACATGTGAGAAGTTTTTAAAGTTGTAAAGTTGCCTGTGGGCAACTTTGGGCCATTGTGGTAGTAAAATTACATAATTTTGGACAAAAGACCTAGAGAAAAAAGGTTTGAAAAACAATGATTTTGAACAAATTTTGAACTTCGATTGGCCCAGTGACGAGGAATACGGCGATGATGTGGAGAACATATCTGCAGTTCTCGGGAGCAATTTGGAAGGAATCGTACAAAGGGAGGAAGCCGTTGATATCGGACTTCTTGGCAATATACTGGTAGATTATCACAAATATAGGCGCTTTATTATACTTTGGTTTTTTTTCTCACCGTCACACAGAGGGTTGAAATCCATCAAAAGTGGCGATTAATTCAAAAGATGAACTTTAACTTTAATAACCGTATTTGGTACCGGGTGAAAGAAGATAAAATTCTACATCACTACATGCCAAAATAAAAGTTCTTAGTTGTTTACTTTATTTGCAGTGTGTCTTCAAAGTTCAATAATTATTATTATTTTTGCGCGCATTGGTTAAAAGTGAAAATTTGCATATTTCCAGTGATAATTTTTTAAATTAAGACTTCTAAAAGTGAAAATTTTATAATGGAGCCGTCTACTTCAGGTATTTGAGTATATGATAAATATTTGTTTGTTTAGATAAATGTTTTGGAAATATTGCAAAAAAATATAAGGAAATTGCTCCAAAAATGAGGTATTTTTGATGTTTGTATTGGATTTCAACTGAATTATCGGTGAAACTTGGTAAAACTGCTTATATTTTCTTAAAATATGAAGTTTCAGCTTATAAATTCCAAAACATCTTTTTGCCTTTTTGTTGCATTTTTTGACTTATTAAAGAATTTGTAAAATAACTCCAGTCGCTAAAAATATATATGAAAAAATAAAACAAACAAAAAATCACTTTGACCTTATTAGCTTTTGTCTTTATATTCCGTTTAGTATTTGTTATTGTAGCTACTGAGTGTACAGTTTATTATTGGCAAAGCTAAAAAATAAATCACACGCACTCACGAAAAAAAATAATTAATTAATTCCAAATTACTTACAAAGCTTCGTAAGCTAACTGAAAAATCTCAGGAAGCCAGAAATAAGGACTTCAAAAGGTATAGGGAGCACTTTTCCCGTAAATTCAGTCGGGAAAATACAATAGAAGACGTCTTTAATAGATTTCTTCAGTTCAAATCCATTTATTTCGAGCAAGAGGAAGAGTTGCAAAATGAAAATGCAGCAAATGCCTCAGACTGCATTGGAGTTACTTATTCTTACTCAAAATGAAAATGATAATGGTGACGAAGATGATGAAGATAATGAAGATGCAGATTATGTTAACGAATTGTATGATGAT
The DNA here is from genome assembly GCF_050003625.1 of Haematobia irritans. Taxonomy (NCBI): domain Eukaryota; kingdom Metazoa; phylum Arthropoda; class Insecta; order Diptera; family Muscidae; genus Haematobia; species Haematobia irritans. The sequence continues at coordinate 64,568,118 of NC_134399.1, read as the reverse complement.
TAAGAAGAAAATTATTATTATTAAGTAAATTAATTTTATTATGGTTGTGAAGTAAATGATGATTATGAATACTTTTAAAATTAATGAAATGAAAAAAATAAAAAAACCGTACAATTATATTTTTTTTTAATTATTTTTTTTCTTTAATGGTTGTTTGTTTTATTTTTATACTATGTTTTTCTTATGAATATTGATCAATAAGATATAATAATATTTTCTAATGTATTTTTTTTAAAATATGTGGAATTACGGAATTTGAAGAAAAAAAAATCGGATTTTAATTTAAAATTTTGGGTATATAAATACAGATTAAATATTTATTAATTATTTTTTTTTCTAAAAGCACATTAAGTATGCTCTAATTTTCAATTGCATTTTCATAATTTATCGTTTTTCTTTGAAAAATTACAGCGAAAATTGTGATATAAGACCACTTTTTCCAAAATACAAAAAGGCCATAAAAGATTAAAACAACAATTTTTAAAATTTTTGTTGTTGTTTCTAGTTATGCCTTTTTATGTATTTATGACTATCCATCAATAAAAAATAACAATATTTTAAAATTACGGATTTCCTGAATTAATCGCCACTTTGCCTACCGCTCAACCCACTGTGCGTCAGTTGAAATGGCATGGGTTCAAAACAAAAAAAAAAAACAAAACAAAACATTGATTCAGGAAGATTCACGAAGTCGTGAATGAAATTTAAACTAAATCTCGTGAATGTGCGTGAATGGGACTAATTAAAAATTTGTCGTGTGTGAGTAAAAAGCAAATTGTGTTCGTGATTGTGAAATCACGCTCATAATAAAAATTCACGCTCACGATAAATTTAACGTGTTCCGTCGTGAGTTATGAATGTTAATTACTCATCTGTAATTGCAGCGAGTCATGAGATTTGTCATGAATCACAAGAATTTTCGTGAATGGTAATTGTTGTATCACGAACATTTTCGTGAATGAAGAATATTGTCGTGAGTCGCGAGAAATTTCGTGAATTACGAGTATTTTATGTAGCCACCAAAAATTGTCGTGTTCCGAAAATATTCGTGAATTACGAAAATTGTAGTGAATCGTGCGGGAGCGTGAGGCATAAACATTGTTCGTGAATGAGCGTGCGCTAGTATGACTTTTCGTTTCGTGAAAAGTCATATTAGCGCGTGAATTCATCGCGTGCGCGAGTACAAATATTTCTTCGTGAATGTGCCAGAGTGTGAGTGAAATTTCACTCACGTGCGCATCCAAGTATATATTTACTGTAAAAATTACAACAAATTTTAAAAAAATCCAATAAAACGTAATACGTCTATCATTACAAAACAAACCATTTTATAGTCCAAATGCCCAAAGTTGCCCACAGGCAACATTCACTACAGCCCAAACGTGGCGACCCGAAATTTTGGCTAGACGCTTCTTAAATGACTACAACATGATTAAAAGTATAAAAACTTTTTTAGTTGTACCGATAAAAATTCGGGGTCGAAAGGGTTAAAAAAGTTTAAGGGCACACAAAAAGTTAGACCAATGAGTTACTTCGATTGCACCGAAGTGGCCATTTACAGAATTTGGGTTTCTCCAATGATAACCCATTCCAAGTTGAGCAGTTTGTGAAAAAACTAAATGATCGGGTTTACCATCCAAAGAGGTAAGCGGTAAGGTAAGAAAAAAGTTACCATCAAAAAAATGGAAAAAAATTATATAGTCGCAATATAAACCGATTTGATTTCTAAAGAAAAGTTCATCCGATCTGGTTGAAAATTGGTATGTGATGTTAGTACAGTGATACCTGTCAAACTTGGATACTTTGAAAAACCTCCCAAATGGGGTCAGTTGTTTTGGGGGCGTTTGTTACACCGAAAAAAGTAAACTGCTTTATAGTATGAATGAACGAACCTCGCGTGAAAATTCAACACACACACATTTTGAGATTTCCACAAAGCGTTGTTAAAGCCAGGAAAATTTAATGTCTTCATGTACTTTTTAATTACAACTCACGAAATTACAGCCTCTTATAGAAGAAAAATGAACTAAAAATAAAGAAACTAATCATTGGAGCCAAATCATTACCATTTTAACTATATTGTAGTTCATTACTATGTTATTGTTGGGAATCGTACGAAGGAAAATTTCATTACTCTGAGTAAAATTTCGAAAAAATAATAAAATTTAACTACAAACAATTAATTTTTTTTGGCAATAAAAGTAAGTTAAATTTGGCGTTAGTTTGTAGTTTCTCTCCGTCTCTCTTTTGCTGGATTATTGGTGCAAACAGACGAGTTCCAGTAAAAGTTGTTACGGTGCTAATATTGTCTTTTTTGAGACTAAACTCGGAAAATTGTTATTTGCGGGGTATGTTAGCACCATAACAGTACATCAACATCAGGACCGGTACAGGATTACTTTCTGGTTTGTTTGCACCCGGTCGAAACGTATGGAAGGGGCTGGTCTCATTAACGTGAGTTTGTCATTTAGGGGTAAATAAATTTATGCTTTAGAACAAGTCTTGAACTCATTCCAATGGTCACGTCTTGGGACAGTAGGACTACCCCTTAGACAGGATTTCATGAACCAGTTTGGAACAACCTTTTAAGAACCTATTTCACTTAGAGCATCCGAGTGGCACCAGAAAAAAAAAATACTTTGAGAATGTGTTGAACAATATTCCAATACAAAGTTCGTTACATGCAGAAAAGGAATATGATCGCCCCAAACATGTTTCAAGAGCAAAATGTTATTTTTGGAGGTGAATCTGGAACATTTTTTTTTCTTCGCAATCATACACATGGCTGCCGAAATCAGTTACATAATTTTGGACCATAACATTGTTGCGACAAACATGTTACATATTCACCTTCCAAAAATAATATTTTGCTTTTGAAGCATGTTTGAGGTTATCATATTTCTTCTCTGGGTGTATGTTTGGTTGAGTGTAAAAATTGCTAATAAATTAATAAGAATTATGAGATTTCCGGAAATATAATTTCATAAAAAAACACCAAATGTCACTGTCATTTCTTTAGCAAAATTGAATGGATTTTGTTTTCACTATAATGTGCGACGAAATTTTATAAGTTATGGCATTAAAAAACCATAAGGCCATCCGGGACAATAGTTAATTTTTATGATAAGATTTTGAAAGAATTGCTTATTTCGTATTGTCTACTCTTATATTCTGCTGCACTAGTGCAGTCTATCTTGTTTTGAGATTATCACTTAAAATAAATAAAATCATTGAATTTTTTAAAAACCTTTTACTTTTACTGTTTTTCTATACCCATCGCCATATGAGACACAAAAATAAAGCACCAATAATTTTAGATTAGTATATAGTATAAAACAAATAAATTCATAACAACAATAGTCTTTAAAAAGATCACTTTTTGGACTGTCCACAATTTAATTATTAGTTGGTTCCATTAAATAATTTTAATTGTCTCAGTTAAACAAGTGATTGAATTTGTACTAGTCAATTATATATATCCCAGTAACAAAAGCATCGCCAAAAAAAGTTTTGGATTCGGAAGTGGTGTCAAATTGGTGTAGAAGTGATGAATTTAACGTGGACTTGTCAAAGGACAGATGTCCATCATTTCAACAGGCGTTGCTCTGAATTTGCATCACTTTTTATGGTGTGGTCCGAATTGAGTGCTTTGGATGTGAATTAAAAAGTTATATTACATTTTTTTTTATTTATAATTTTTAATTCTGAAACATTGGATCCAAAATATTTTTAAAAATTCACAATTTGCCTGGAATGAATTTAGCGTTTTTTTGACAAAATTTAAAATAATGATTTTGGTATTGATTCCGTGCCAAAGAAGCGAATACTTGAAGCAAGTACACATTCAAGACACAATTATCTTTAAATTTAAGTTTTACGTACTTGATTCTAGGAAACAACGTTTAATTTCTTCGTTGTTTTTTTTTTCATGACCCAACATTGAATTTAAAGCGTAATATTTATTCCATTAGTTATTGGATATTTTTTTTTTGAAACTTTTATTTATCCATTACAAGGACGAAATGTATGTTTTTAGAAGTAATAATAAAAATAAAATATTTCCATAATCCGCTAAAATAATCCGCACGTGGAAAGGGCACTTATCCAAGGAGTGCACAAGGGTTAAAGAATTTTTCTGAAGTCGACCTTAGACGAACAAAATCTTCTTTAATGTTAAGCTATCCAGTTTTAAATTGAATAACTTCACTATGAGGACAAAACAACTTCATTGAAAAGTTGATCGACTTTTGGACAAGGAAAACACTTTACATAAACAAAATGCGTCTTCTATGGTAAGAATTATTCGCAGGAAATATTTGGCCTCACGACAATGTTTGCCCGTCACATTAGGGAAAAATTTGACAGAACTCAACACAAAAACAAGTAAGGAAAGTCTAAAGTCGGGCGGTGCCGACTATATTATACCCTGCACCGCTTTGTAGATCTAAATTTTCGATACCATATCACATCCGTCAAATGTGCTGGGGGCAATTTTAAGGAAACTTGGCAAAAGTTTATTTATGATTTATCGCTCGATATATATGTATTAGAAGCTTAGGAAAATTAGAGTAATTTTTACAGCTTTTCGATTAAGCAGTGGCGATTTTACAAGGAAAATGTTTGTATTTTCACCATTTTTGTCGAAATCAGAAAAACATATATATGGGAGCTATACCTAAATCTGAACCGATTTCAACCAAATTTGGCACGCATAGCTATAATGCTAAATCTACTCCCTGTGCAAAATTTCAACTAAATCGGATTTAAAAATTGGCCTCTGTGGTCATTTGAGTGTAAATCGGGCGAAAGCTATATATGGGAGCTATATCTAACTCTGAACCGATTCCAACCAAATTTTGCACGCATAGCTACAATGGTAATTCTACTCCCTGTGCAAAATTTCAACTAAATCGGAGTTAAAAATTGGCCTCTGTGGTAATTTGAGTGTAAATCGGGCGAAAACTATATATGGGAGCTATATCTAAATCTGAACCGATTTCAACCAAATTTGGCACGCATAGCTACAATGCTAATTCTACTCCCTGTGCAAAATTTCAACTAAATCGGAGTTAAAAATTGGCCTCTGTGGTCATTTGAGTGTAAATCGGGCGAAAGCTATATATGGGAGCTATATCTAAATCTGAACCGATTTCAACCAAATTTGACACGCATAGCTACAATGCTAATTCTACTCCCTGTGCAAAATTTCAACCAAATCGGATCAAAAAATTAGCCTCTGTGGTCATGTGAGTGTAAATCGGGCGAAAGCTATATATGGGAGCTATATCTAAATCTGAACCGATTTGGCTGATATTTTGCAAGTTTTTCTAGACTCATAAAATATTCAGATGTACGGAATTTGAGGAAGATCGGTTGATATACACGCCAATTATGACCAGATCGGTGAAAAATATATATGGCAGCTATATCTAAATCTGAACCGATTTTTTCCAAAATCAATAGGGATCGTCTTTGAGCCGAAACAGGACCCCATACCAAATTTTAGGACAATCGGACTAAACCTGCGAGCTGTACTTTGCACACAAAAATACATCAACAGACAGACAGACGGACAGACAGACAGACAGACGGAATTTGAGGAAGATCGGTTGATATACACGCCAATTATGACCAGATCGGTGAAAAATATATATGGCAGCTATATCTAAATCTGAACCGATTTTTTCCAAAATCAATAGGGATCGTCTTTGAGCCGAAACAGGACCCCATACCAAATTTTAGGACAATCGGACTAAACCTGCGAGCTGTACTTTGCACACAAAAATACATCAACAGACAGACAGACGGACAGACAGACAGACAGACAGACAGACAGACAGACAGACAGACGGACATCGCTAAATCGACTCAGAATTTAATTCTAAGACGATCGGTATACTAAACGATGGGTCTCAGACTTTTCCTTCTTGGCGTTACATACAAATGCACAAACTTATTATACCCTGTACCACGGTAGTGGTGAAGGGTATAAATATGGGAAACGTTTAAGGAAACTTCGAAAAAGTTTATTTATGATTTATCGCTCGATATATATGTATAAGAAGTTTAGGAAAATTAGAGTCATTTTTACAACTTTTCGACTAAGCAGTGGCGATTTTACAAGGAAAATGTTGGTATTTTTACCATTTTTGTCGAAATCAGAAAAACATATATATGGGAGCTATATCTAAATCTGAACCGATTTCAACCAAATTTAGCACGCATAGCAACAATGCTAATTCTACTCCCTGTGCAAAATTTCAACCAAATCGGAGCAAAAAATTAGCCTCTGTGGTCATGTGAGTGTAAATCGAGCGAAAGCTATATATGGAAGCTATATCTAAATCTGAACCGATTTCAACAAAATTTGGCACGCATAGCTACAATGCTAATTCTACTCCCTGTGCAAAATTTGAACCAAATTGGGGTAAACTCTGGCTTCTGGGACCGTATTAGTCCATATCGGGCGAAAGATATATATGGGAGCTCTATCTAAATCTGAACCGATTTCAATAAAATTTGGCACACTTGACTATAGTACTAATTGTTCTTCTTGTGCAAAATTTTAAGTAAATTAGGGTAAAACTCTGGCTTCTGGGGCCATATAAGTCCATATCGGGCGAAATATATATATGGGAGCTATATCTAAATCTGAACCGATTTCTTCCAAAATCAATAGGGATCTAATCAGAGGCAAAACACATACTTGTGCCAAATTTGAAGTGTATTGGAAGACACCATGTGTCTATCTCGTCTCCTTCTGGGTGTTGCAACATATGCACTAACTTATAATACCCTGTTCCACAGTGTGGAGCAGGGTATAAAAAAAATTGTCACCGCAGTCAAACCAGCAAACATTTTTGCTCACACGGTGTTAAGATATTTCGTAAATTGTCCTGGAAAAAAATTTGGCACCCATTTTGGTTGGCTAGTGTGACCATACCCTAAGGTGGGTACCTTTACATGAAAGAAAATTACGTTTGACTAAGGTCAACTTGACTTTAATAATTCTGAAAAATTCTTTAAAGTAAATGAAATCGTTTTTAAATTGGTTGACTTTTTGTATCTTCACAGCAAATCTCAAAAGTATTTGAAAATAAGAGATGTTTTTCAATACTTTATTTTAAAGACTTTTTTGCTTGAAAGGATTTTGGTATTGATTCCGAGCCAAAGATGCGGTTTCTTAAAAAAAATAATTTTTTTAACGACACATTTGACTTTAAAACTAGGATCAATGAAGTTAAAATTAGGATACAGATTTCATTTATCGAATTTTCATTATCTTTTTGTGGTATATTAATAATGCTATTCACCTACAAACAAATGTCAGTTCAAAAAATTCAAATTATAACGGATACTTCAAAGTAAAATTTTTTTCTTAATTTCAAAAAAGCTTTGAACCAAAGTTGCTAAATTTTTTTAATAAGTTTTAGCCTATATTTGAGGCGCTTTTATCTTAAATCTAAAGATTTAATATTTCAGTTAATTTAAATACTATTTATTTATATCACAAATGTTTTTCTTTACTAAAAAAACTTTGCTTTTCGACTTTAATCGAGGAACGAAAATTTCCAAAATTTGTGTCCTGAATTTAATAAAAAAAAAATTAAGCAAAGATTATAATAATTATTTTAATTAAAACTTCATTATTTTAAAGAAATTTGTCCTTCATATTGTGTACATTGCGAATCCTAAAATTTAGATTGCTTAGTCTTTAATATCACGTAAATATTTTTTTCACTGTGGTAATTGTGCATCCGCCGTTACGGGCGATGGTCGCTCCCCACTCGTATTTATCGAACAAGTAAGTAAAGTAGAAAGTCGGGCGGGGCCGACTATATCATACCCTAAACCACTATTACAGAATTAGTAATCATAAGCATTTGTGGGGTAACATACAAGACGCTAAATATTAGAAAACCCCTACATATAGGGAATTTCCCCTACTTCTAGCAACACTGGCTGTGTTGATATTGCACCTACGGATTTAGTATGCCACTAATATTGAACCCATTATTAAAAAAGAGAAAATCGTTAAATTAGTGTGGGTAATAAATACAAATTTGTAAAAATCGTGCAATATTCTTATGTAAGAGCTACAAGTACGTATAAGTACGATCGGCTAGTATATCAAAATTTAAAATTTGAGTAACATTGGTTAATAAATAAGAGTACTATGGTCAAATTTGGGAAAATCGAGCGATGCATATATATGGAAGCTATATCTAAATCTGAACCAATTTGCGTAATATTTTGCGGGTTTGATTAATACTACAAAAGGTTACCTTGTGCAAGATTTGAGTAAGATCAGTTAAGAAATGAGACCTGTATGGTCAAACATAAGGTTATTAGGGGCGAATTTTTCAAAATCGGGTGATACATATATGGGAGCTATATCTACATTTGAACCGATTTCGATGAAATTTTGCACATATAGTTAGTACTATAGAGGAATGAATCTAGCCAACTTTTAGTAAGATCGGTTAATAAATAAGGGTTCTATGGCCAAATTTGGGAAAATCGGGCTATACATATATATGGGAGCTATATCTAAATCTGAACCGATTTCCATGATTTTTTGCACATATAGTTATTGCTATAGAAGATTTTATTTAGCTAACTTTGAGTAAGATCGGTTGATAAATAAAGGTTTTGTGGCCAAATTTGGGAAAATCGGGCGATACATATATATGAGAGCTATATCTAAATCTGAACCGATTTGAATGAAATTTTGAAGACTTGAATGGCGATTGAAAAGATTACCTTTTGCCAAATTTGGTGACGATCCGTTTGAAAAAACGCGCAACGTGACCCCGTTTGTCGAAATCGGGCGATACATATATATGGGAGCTATATCTAAATTTGATTCGATTTCTTCCAAATTCAATAGCGTTCGTCCTTGTGCCCAAAAAACTTCCTGTACCAAATTTCATCAAAATCGGTTAATAATTGCTACCGGAATCCGGTGAACAACAAATACATGGACAGACGGACGGACGGACACCAAGCGCTAGATCGACTCAGGAGGTGATTCTGAGTCGATCGGTATATATTTTATGGGGTCTAAAATCAATATTTCTGGTAGGCACATTTTTTGGCCGATCAAACTTATTATACCCTGACCACTATGTGGTTTAGGGTATAACTAGGGATCTAAATAAATGCCAGTTATTATCGGGAAAATGTCCTAAGACAGTATGGACATTCCAACAGACCTCAGCACGCGTTAGCCAAGAATGACTTAAAAGGAGGTTCGTCGCTACATTTCTATCGCCCAACAAAATCTCCGAATCTCAATACGCTGGACTTTTGTGCCAGGGACATTTTGGAGAGTGAGGTTGGCGTTAAAAACGACCAAAATGTCGATCACCTAAAAACGGATCTTCGCCAGAAATGGGCCAAAATACTTTACATTTTCATTTTCGTGCCAAAGGTAGCCATTTCGAACAAATCTAAACTTATTCTAATTGTTGATGTTATTTGCAACCATTTTTGGTTTTGAACAATAAAAACAAAAAATATAGGACTTTACTTTGTTGCATTACATATGATAATTTTCTTCTTTCTGTTGAGCTTTATGACATATTCGCGGTGAAATATTTGACTGTGGCAGCATTATTTATGGCAATGCCTAAGATTGGAGTCAGGTCCCGAACGGTTTTATCTAGTATTTACATATTTGTTTTACCATGCGGTCATTCCCTAGAAGAAATGCAGTTAGCTTTTATTAATTATACAGGTACTTGAGACTCCGATCAGGTATGAAATAGAAATCAATATTACATTTTAATGTAATCACATATGTATATAATTGGATTTCGAGAGCTACATATCTTCAAAGAATATTTGTGCATAAGCGTAATCTTCTCATGTACTTTCATGGCTCAAGTGCAAGTGCATAAAATCGCCTATTGAATTTAAATGTGAATTTAGTATTTCAAATAATAGCGTTTAGCCGGTAATAACTGACTGTAGAGTAATAGCGAACCATAAACTGATTTAAGTGATCTGCCGTCTACTACCCATATAGAGAGTAAGAGAAGCGATCTGTATCTCTACAAAATGCCATGACAACTATGAGTTAGTGAATTATGAAAGGAATGAAGCAAACAAAACAGATTTTGGGTTTTGAATTTTCCACCAACAGCAGCTTCATTTTGCATTAACCCTACAGGGTATTTATATCAGTATTTCAATTAAATAATTAAATAATTTGTTTTTCAATTATCAAGAAATACAATCGAGAGATCGGTCAATATGAAGAATATATCCTGCATCCACGAATATTATAGGTTTTAAAATAAAGTTTTCCTCTATCGTGTTATCTGATCGGCGTTGCCAATTTGGCTTTCTCCGCTAGATCTGGCTGGCTTTTCAAAGTCTTTTTTCATGACATTTTTGGTAGTTTTGAGCCTGTTTTTGGCATATTTCTATAAAATATGGACAAAACTGCGTTTTTTTTTCAACCCAGAATAAGGTTTTCCACTTGAATCCAAACACTAATAATTATTCCCGCCGTGACTTTTGGTACATTCGAAATTAGCGTTTTTTGGCTTTTTTATACCCTCCACCATAGGATGGGGGTATATTAACTTTGTCATTCCGTTTGAAACACATCGAAATATTGCTCTAAGACCCCATAAAGTATATATATTCTGGGTCGTGGTGAAATTTTGAGTCGATCTGAGCATGTCCGTCCGTCCGTCCGTGTGTTGATATCACGCTAACTTCCGAACGAAACAAACTATCGACTTGAAACTTGGCACAAGTAGTTGTTATTGATGTAGGTCGGATGGTATTGCAAATGGGCCATATCGGTCTACTTTTACATATAGCCCCCATATAAACGGACCCCCATATTTGGCTTCCGTAGCCTCTAAGAGAAGCAACTTTCATCCGATCCGGCTGAAATTTGGTACATGGTGTTAGTATATGGTCTTTAATAACCATTCAAAAATTGGTCCACATCGGTTCATAATTATATATAGCCCCCATATAAACCGATCCCCCGATTTGGCTTGCGGAGCCTCAAAGAGAAGCAAATTTCACCCGATCCGGCTGAAATTTGGTACATGGTTTTTGTATACGGTCTTTAACAACCAAAAATTTGTCCACATCGGTCAATAATTATATATAGCCGCCATATAAACCGATCACCAGATTTTACCTCCGGAGCCCCTTGGAAGAGCAAAATTCATCCGATTCGGTTGAAATTTGGTACGTGGTGTTAATATATGGCCTCAAACACCCACACACATTCAATCACGAAATTAATTGATCCAATTAATTTTTTAATTGATATGTCTTCAATCACGAAAATGATAGTATCAATCACAGTTTTAATTGGAAATTAAAAAAATGCTTGATTAAAAAATTAATTGATTTTATTAGCAATTTTCAATTAATTTTTTAATTGATTCAATTAAAAATTTAATTGATGTTGAATGCAAAACTCAATTATTTTTTCCATTAAAAACGTAACTATTTTCAATTACTTTCTTAACTGTCTTACAGCCATTTTCATGTAGCTCCGTTAGGTTTTAACTGCCAGTTAACAGAGAGAAAAAATGAAAATATCTTTTCTCCGGTTAACTTTTAACTGACAAAATTTCAGCAGTGAAGTTTCTAGCTGGCATACGCAAGGTGACAGATATGTAGATATCACGGTATAAAAGTTCGTTAGCTAACGTAGCACTAACGGAGCTTCATGAAAATGGCGTTTAGTGTTTTAATTTGATTAAAAATGGATAGTTTGATATAAATTTTTAGTTAAAAATTAAAAAAAAATCGACCATTTTTATACCCTAACCACATAGTGGTCAGGGTATAATAAGTTTGATCGGCCATAAAATATGCATACCAGAAATATTGGTTTTAGACCCCATAAAATATATACCGATCGACTCAGAATCACCTCCTGAGTCGATCTAGCGCTTGGTGTCCGTCCGTCCGTCTGTCCATGTATTTGTTGTTCACCGGATTCCGGTAGCAATTATTAACCGATTTTGATGAAATTTGGTACAGGAAGTTTTTTGGGCACAAGGACGAACGCTATTGAATTTGGAAGAAATCGGATCAAATTTAGATATAGCTCCCATATATATGTATCTCCCGATTTCGACAAATGGAGTCACGTTGCGCTTTTTTCAAACGGATCGTCACCAAATTTGGCAAAAGGTAATCTTTTCCATCGCTCTTCAAGTCTGCTAAAAATCATGGAAATCTATTCAGATTTAGCTATAGCTCCCATATATATGTACCGCCCGATTTTTCTAAATTTGGCCATAAAACCCTTATTTATCAACCGATCTTACCCAAATTTGGCTAAATGTAGTCTTCTATAGCACTACCTATATGTGTAAAAAATCATCGAAATCGGTTCAGATTTAGATATAGCTCCCATATATATGTATAGCCCGATTTTCCCAAATTTGGCCATAGAACCCTTATTTATTAACCGATCTTACTAAAAGTTGACTACATTCACTCCTCTATAGTACTAACTATATGTGCAAAATTTCATCGAAATCGGTTCAGATGTAGATATAGCTCCCATATATGTATCGCCCGATTTTGAAAAATTCGCCCCTAATAACCTTATGTTTGACCATACAGGCCTCATTTCGTAATTGATCTTACTCAAATCTTGCACAAGGTAACCTTTTGTGGTATTAATCAAACCAGCAAAATATTATGGAAATTGTTTCAGATTTACATATTGCTTCCATATATATGCATCGCTCGATTTTCCCAAATTTGGCCATAATACTTTTATTTATTAACCAATGTTACTCAAATTTAAAATTTTGATGTACTAGCCGACCGTATTTATACGCACTTGTAGCTCTTACATAAGAATATTGCTCGATTTTTATCAATTTGGATTTATTACCCACACTAATATCTCTCTTTTTTAATAATAGGCTCAATATTAGTGGCATACTAACTCCGTATGTTAGGTGCAATATCAGCACAACCAGTGTTGCTAGAAGTAGGGAAAATTCCCTATATGTAGGGTTTTTCTAATATTTAACGTCTTGTAGGGACGTAGGGCCCCAATGTAGGGACATTTTCACTCAACACAATTTGTAATAATTTTTACATTTTGATGGCTCTAGAGGAGGAAAATAGAAGCCGGCAAGGCTTGATTTTAAACAATGTGTGGTAACAACAGTTACACTTGTGCCAAAAAAAATCTAACAAAATTTGAAGATTACCACAAATCTACCAAACAAATATTTCTATAGAAATTTTTGTCAAAACTTTATTCCTGTAGAAAATTTATCAATATTTTATTTCTATAGAAAATTTTGTCAAAATTGTAATTCTATAGATTTTTTTTTTCAAAATATTATTTCTATAAAAAATGTTCTCAAAATTTTATTTCTATGGAATTTTTTTTCAAAATTTTATTTTTATAGAATTTATTGTCAAAATTTTATTTCTATAGAAAATTTTCTCACAAAAATTTGTTTACAGAAACTTTTTCCAAAATTTTATTTTTATAGAGATTTAACAAAAAAATACTATTTTGGGTAGAATTCTACCAACTGTGGCAAACGTGGTGGTAATACAAATTTATCTTCTACACCCAGAGAAGGAATATGATCACCTAAACCATGTTTCAAGAGCAAAATGTTATTTTTGAATGGTGACCATGTAACATGTTTGTCGCAACCATGTTATTTTCTCGGAGATTATGTGTCTGATAATAACATTTTGCTCTCGAAACATGGTTGAGGTGATCATATTCCTTCTCTGCGTGTAAGTTATATACGTTGCATATTCATGTTTTAAGATAATAAAGTACTTAGAACCATTTTTGTTTTGTAAAATTTTTTAAATTTAACTAAAACTATTGTAGGGAAAATTGTATGGGAAAGTAGGGAACTTTTTTGTCCTTGTAGGGTAAACCGAACATTTTCCCTGGCAACATTGACTATGAGCTATAGGCAGATTGAGACAAAGCACCCATAAATATGTACCCCTTAATTTTCTTAAAAATGCAACTGCGGTTTATCTTCCAGACCTATATCAATGTTACCCCACAAATGTTTATGATTACTAATTCAGTAAGGGTGGTTTAGGGTATGATATAGTCGGCCCCGCCCGACTTTCTACTTTCCTTACTTGTTATACCCTGCGCCACACTGTGGAACAGGGTATTATAAGTTAGTGCATATGTTTGTAACACCCAGAAGGAGACGAGATAGACACATGGTGTCTTTGGCAATAATGCTCAGGGTGGGCCCCTGAGTCGATATAACCATGTCCGTCTGTCCGTCCGTCCGTCTGTCTGTGAACACATTTTTGTGATCAAAGTGTAGGTCGCAATTTAAGTCCAATCGCCTGCAAATTTGGCACATGTTCCTAATTTGGGTCAGAATAGAACCCTATTGATTTTGGACGAAATCGATTCAGATTTAGATATAGCTCCCATATATATCTTTCGCCCGATATGCACTTATATGGACCCAGAAGCCAGAGCTTTATCCCGATTAGCTTGAAATTTTGCACAGGGAGTACAATTGGTAGTATTGTCATGTGTGCCAAATTTGATTGAAATCAGTTCAGATTTACATATATCTCCCATATATAGCTTTCGCCCGATTTACACTCATATGACCACAGAGGCCAATTTTTTGCTCCGATTTAGTTGAAATTTTGCACAGGGAGTAGAATTAGCATTGTAGCTATGCGTGCCAAATTTGGTTGACATCGGTTCAGATTTAGATATAGCTTCCATATATATGTTTTTCTGATTTCGACAAAAATGTTCAAAATACCAACATTTTCCTTGTTAAATCGCCTCTGCTTAGTCGAAAAGTTGTAAAAATGACTCTAATTTTCCTAAACTTATAATACATATATATCAAGCGACAAATCATAAATAAACTTTAGCGAAGTTTCCTTAAAATTGCTTCAGATCTAAATGTTTCCCATATTTTTTGCTAAAATTGTGTTCCACCCTAGTGCATTAGCCAACTTTGGTAAAAGTCTATCAAATTCTGTCCAAAATCGAGTGATATTTAAATGTATGTATTTGGGACAAACCTTTATACATAGCACCCAACACATTTGACGGATGTGATATGGTATCGAAAATGTAGATCTACAAAGTGGTACAGGGTATAATATAGTCGGCCCCGCCCGACTTTAGACTTTCCTTACTTGTTTTTTTTTTTTTTAGTTTTGAATACTTAGAGCTACCAATGCTTCGGTCTATACCGATTATAAATTTTTCGAATTGGGGTTTGAGATATCGTAGGCTAGGAACCTCTCCAGTGAGAATGCAATACCATGTTTGTAACGTAATGTTCTTCTCTTGACCAAGAGATTTTCAATGTTTTGTTGATTATTGGCGGTTATTGTTTTTAATAATATGGTCGATAGGTGTTTGCTCGGTTCTTTGATCGGGACAGCATAGCATCCAATTCGTTGTTAGTCATGCATTCATTCGGCATACTGGCGTTTGCAGCCGATGTAGGCATTGATTGTTAACTTGGGAGTTCTGGTAATATCGCAATGACTAATTATAACTCCACAATCCGCGAACTACGAACACATAACGTCATTGGACTTTTGGAGTAAACAAAGAAAAACATCGGGGAGAGAGACAAATAAAACAAACGCTCATTCAAATGTTCCAAAACAATGACTCTTAACGCATGGCTGCTTCTGCTTCCAAAAAAAAAAAAAACACGGCCACCAATATTCAACCCTTTGTTGATTTAGTTAGAGGCTTCATATTTTGTGTTTTTTGGCAATATACGCTTAAATTTCATACGCTCATCCAGCAAACAAAGGTATTTCCCAAAACTAACAATGCCATGGATTATGGTCTCATTGTTTATCTTTTTCATTTTGTGGTCATATGGCCAAAAAGCTTCTGGACAACAATCAATGTCAGATGAATAGATGATGGTATTGTTGGGAATTGCCATGCCCTCCACTCGTCGAATACGTAGGCATTGATGAAATGTTCCATTGATTTTTTGTGGATTGTGCCAGCGGAGACAAATAGTCTTATTGTGTCCAATATTAAGTGACATAAGTGACACTTTTAATTTGTTTCTATTCTTGGCCATTGTTTTTATACTCGGAGGTATCATGAATGTAGGTCATTGTCCGTTCCCGCATTTGAATTATTGACCAGAGCCTCAAATCAAATACCATAACGAACCTTCTGGTATCATGGCTTTATTATTTGCAAAAATCTGTTCAGCCAAATTAACAACTCTATGTTGTGGTCACTTAATTATTTGCATTAAATTGAATAGAAATCGAAAGCATTGAACTCTGGAAATTTCTTTGGATGAGATCCACTGCACAGTGGGAGAAAACAAATTTGGTCGAATATTTTACAATCAATTTAATAGGAATATCTGAGGAATAGTGAGGCCAACTATTTTATATATGGAAATTCGGGATTTCCCTAGTCATAGACCTAAAGAGGTTGTAACACCTTCAAGAATATCTTTAACAATTGTCGTAACGGATGACTTTGGCTCTTTCATATATTTTCCGGCCCAAGAAATTGACGGAACTTTTCAAAAACTCTATAAATCGATTTACAAAAAGTTAAGCTGCGGTTAAACCTGTTAATTATGCTTAATTTAATGGAATTATCCTCTCTTGGAAAACAATGCGTACGTTTTTGCATTTTGCACGGAAAATTAACTTTTTAGCTTATTTTCTAAAAAAATACGTAAAAGTGGGAAAAGGCTTCAAATTGTATTGTGAAAATAGTGCCACACATAGAGGCAAATTACGCGCATTTCAGCACTGCCGACAAACGAGAGTGCTGCGATTGCCCTGTTTGCTCCTTTGAATTCTACATCTTCTATCGCCGTTTACAAGGTAAGGAAAAAATTGCAAATGGACCATAAACCGACCTCAGATTTGTTTTGCGGATCACCTTAGACGAAACAAGTATATAAAGTAGTAAATTCGGCCGGGCCGAATTTTAAATACCCACCACCATGAATCAAATATAATAGTTTCCTTTGAAAACTCTTCGTCGGTGCGGGTATCTCCCAAGCAGATCAATTCAACCAGTACACTTACCGAAGATAAATTTAAAGATTCTACCTATGAAGACCAGATCAGATTCTGTATTTATAAGAACCAATTTTGTTTGAATTTTAGAGAAATCATAAACATATGGTGTAAATGACGAAAAAAGCCTTGATTTGAAGTCTTAAATCCGTAGATTTTTACCGCCATTATTTAAATGATAATGAGGAGTAAAATCTGGAAATTTTACTTTTAGTTTCAAGCAATTTTTATGATCAGTGCTCCTACATAATGGACCGGTAGAAATAAATGCGATACAAATTTTTGAGGGTCTAAAATACCAGTATATTTACATTTTCAGCCAAAGTGGATAAAAACTACAGATTCTAGCAGCCTAAGAAATAAATCCGGGAGGTAGGTCTATAAGGGGGCTATACCAAAACTTGGAGCGATACGGACCATTTTCGACGCACCCCTTTATGGTCCTACAATACCTCTAGATTTCTAATTTCTGGCAAATTGGATAAAAACTAAGGATGGGTCTATATGGGGGCTACAACGAACCGATGGACCGATACACCCCATTTTCTGCACTATTTGTGGTCTTAAAATACCTCTAGATTTTCAATTTCAAGCAAATCGGATAGAAAATACAATATCTAGACGCCCAAGAAGTAAAATCGGGAGGTCGATATAGCCCATCTTCGAACTTGACCTGCCTGTAAACAAAGCACGAATCTGTGCCAAATTTCGAGATGATAGCACCAATATTGAAGGCTGTAGCGTGTTTACAACAGACAGACATACGGACATCCTTATATCGTCTTAGAATTTCTCACTGATCTAGAATATACTTTATATAGTCGGAAATCGATATTTCGATGTGTTACACACGAAATGCCAAACTTATTATACCCCCGTCACCATTCTATGGCGGTGGGTATAAAAAGGTTTTTGTGACTTGCCTCGCGCTTGCCTCAGATTTGTCTTGCGGATCCCCTTAGACGAAAAAAGGCTATTGTGGCTTGTCTCGCCCTTTCTTCACTATTAAGCATAAAATCTAAATTTTGTCGAAATCGGGCGATATGTTACGTACACCCTCAATAACATAGGACGGATGTCCACCATTTCAACAGCCGTTGCACTAAATTTGCATCACTTCTTAAGGTGTGATACGAATTCAGTGTTTTGGATGTGAATATATAAATTTTGACAAATAAATAATTTTAATTTGTTTTTTAATGCATTATAACGCTTGTCTGGAGCGTTTGACATAAAATATTTTCAAAAATTCGCAATTTTTCTAGAATGGATCTAGTATTTTTTTCAAAAATTTTTTTTAATTTATACCATTTTATTAAGTACTCTGTTTTTAATGGATTTGAAACAAAACAAGTATATACGCCAGTAAGTTCGGCCAGGCCGAATCCACCATGGATTGCATAGAAACTTTTACTAAAGACTGTCATCCACAATCGAATTACTTGGGTCGCGGTAACACTTGCCGATGGCAAGGTATCTTAAAACTTCTTAGCACCATATATTAAATTGTAAGTTAGTCCATACGGGGTATATATTAAACAAAAAAGGAAGATTAAATACGAATATAATTGACAAAATTTTCTATAGAAATAAAATTTTGACAAATATTTTTATAGAAATAAAATTTTGACAAAATTTTCTATAGCAATAAAATTTTGACAAATATTTTTATAGAAATAAAATTTTGACAAAATTTCCTATAGCAATAAAATTTTGATAAAATTTTGACAAAATTTTCTATAGAAATAAAATCTTGACAAAATTTTCTATAGAAATAAAATTTTGGTAGATTATTTTTGGGGATCGGCTATATATAACTATAGACCGATATGGACCAGTTTTGGCATGGTTGTTAGCGGCCATATACTAGCGGATCGGGTGAATTTTGCTCTTCCAAGGGGCTCCGGAGGTCTAATCTGGGCATCGGTTTATATGGGGGCTACATATAATTATGGACCGATATGGACCAATTCCTGCATGATGGTTAGAGACTATATATTAACACCACGTACCAAATTTCAATCGAATCGGCTCAATTTTGCTCATCCATGAGGCTTCTGAGGTCAAATCTGGTGATCGGTTTATATGGGGGCTATATATAATTATGCACCGATGTGGACCAATTTTTGCATGGTCATTTGATACCATATACTAACACCATGTACCAAATTTCAGCCGGATCGGATGAAACTTGCTTCTCTTAGAGGCCCCGCAAGCCAAATCGGGGGATCGGTTTATATGGGGGCTATATGTAATTATTGACCGATGTAGACCAATGTACCAACTTTCAGCCCGATCGGATGAAATTTTCTTCTCTTAGAGGCTCCGCAAGCCATATCTGGGGATCGGTTTATATGGGGGCTATATATAATTATGGACCGATATGGACCAATTTTTGCATGGTCATTAGCGACCATATACTAACACCATGTACCAAATTTCAGCCGGATCGGATGAAATTTGCTTAGATTAAAGGCTCCGAAAGGCAAATCGGGGGATCGGTTTATATGGGGGCTATATATAATTATGGACCGATGTGTACCAATTTGTGCATGGTTGTTAGAGACCATATACTAACACCATGTACCAAATTTCAGCCGGATCGGATGAAATGTGCTTCTCTTAGAGGGTCTGCAAGCCAAATTTGGGGGTCCGTTTATATGGGGGCTATACGTAAAAGTGGACTCAGAATTTCACCACGACCCAGAATATATATACTTTATGGGGTCTTTGAGCAATATTTCGATGTGTTACAAACCGAATGACAATGTTAATATACCCCCATCCTATGGTGGAGGGTATAAAAAGTTTAAATTACCCATTAAAATATGAAAAAAGGGAGTTATCAAAAAATGGATTAAAAGATTTAAAAAAAAAAATACATTTCAGGTAGAAAATAAAATCTTTTGAAATTTGTTTTTATGTCCCCACATAGAATGGTGAAGCTGGTGCAAGAAGTGTGCTATTCCGTTTGTAACACATCGAATTGCGGACCATATAAAGTGTAGCTATTCTTCATTAAAGGCCATTATTAGGTTGGAATTATCGTGTGAAATTGGCCATTTTTTTGGCCATGCATTCTTTTCTTTAATAGTTTATTTTACCGAAAATAAATATGTTCAGTTTTCGCATTAGATCATTCCCCATAAAGTTATACAAAAATTTGCAACAAAAAGATATAATTTTATACTGGTTTCACAGGTTTAGTTTTGCTATACTCGAACTTAGTACCCACCTTAAGGTAAAACACTACCTAACAATGTCCGTCTGTCTGTCTGTTGTAATCACGCTACACACAACTTTGCACAATTTTTTGTCTGGAGGTATATCAAGTGCGAAGACGGATTATACCGGTCCATGTTAAATTGGAAATCTGTGGGAGATTTAGGTCTATAAAGAGATATGTCAAATTTGGTTTATATCGGTCAATAATTTGATATTGCTCACATATAGACCGATCTTCCAATTTGACTACTTGAGAGCATGGGGCCGCAGTCTTAATTTATTTGCTTGAATTTTCAAGTTTAATGATAGTTTAAGTCTTAAGTTTTATCTGATTTTCGTGAAATTGGAAATCTACTGGAATTTAGATCTAAAAAGGTATGTGAAAAACTTGACATATATAGACACAAAATATGTTTTTGTCCTAAAACTTAGTACTAAGATCACGCTTTCGCACGAAAAACTGTTATACTCCATACAAAAAATGTTAGCGCGAAATAAATGCGAAATCTTTGTTTTGAGCATTTTCAAACATATATTTATACAACCCTGGATTTTTCACACGAAAAAATAGGCAGGCATATTATTTCGCATAAATAAGTTAACATCCCTGGGTTTGAGACCCTATTTACGGAGATAGATGAAGATATTCGTTTTTCGCAGAAACGAACTTAGTACTAAGCATAAATCATTAATTGATCCAATTAAATTTTTAAATTAAAATGTCTTCAATCACCGAAATGATAGTATCAATTAAGAAATTAATTGAACTTAAATTAAAAAATAATTGATCCAATAAAAAAGTAATTGATACTATTAATTTTAGTGATTAATTTGTGTTTCAATTAAAAAAAATTGTTGAATCAATTAAATTTTTAATTGAATATTTTTTAAAACTTAATTAGGACATTAATTGGAAAATTTTTTCTGTGTAGGTCGTTGTTTTGTTATAGCTCCCATATAGACCGATCTCTCGATTTAACTTCTTGAGAAAATGGAAGCCGAACTTCGAACATCGGAAGGTATTCAAATTACCTATGTCAATTCTGTATTTTGATCAATGTTTCGATACAACTCTCTTATATGTTAGACCAGTCTCCCAATTAGACTTCTTATACCCATACAAAGAGCAATTTTCCTCTGACATGCTCACACTTTATTTTGGGCAAATAGGGGACAGTAAATAACTATGTTTTGAGAAAATAACATGGCTATGTATCTGACTTCGGCAGAATTATTTTGGACGAGGAAACAATTTTTTTTTCAACAAATATGTTCCATGTGGTCTCTGAAGCTGTCACAATTGGCTTTCGTTTGGCTGATAAATGTCCGGCGTTGCTGCCGCCGAATATGTTGGCTCATCTCGACTCAAATTTAGCCGCCAAATAAACACAAATATTTAATAAAACACACAAGAATGTATCAATAATTGATGTATTTTCCGCCAAAATTTTGAACTTTCGATCCACAATTATTCAATATTAGGTTTCTATAATAATTTCGCAAACATCTTGCTCAAAAGATATAAATCATATGTAAATTTGATTGTAAGATTGGTTGTACAACTAATCTCATATCCATTCATATAATCTCTATTTGATTTTATATCCATATGTTCGCTGCCGAATATATACATTTATATCGGCTTAGCCGTCAAGCCGCCGGCGGAGGTAAAATTTTAGTATCAGCCGCCGCCGATAAAAATGAGTCGTCTTCATTCTCTGGTTCAGAAATTATGGGATCGAAGGACCAGTCAATGGTTTGAATTATGGGGAGGTGGTCCGATCTTAGTGAAATGACTGGTTGTCAAGATACGCCCTCTATCAGACCAGACGACGCTAAAGATATGTCTAGCGAACTGCTAAAATAATCCGTAATCCTCGTGGTTTCCTCTTGGTTCACCGTGTAAAATGTGGAGTTGTGGATCTGAGAGGTCTTCGCTGACTTGTTTTCTGAGGGAAAAATTTACAAAAAAACTCAATATTATAGAATGTTCAAGAATTTCATGGAGAAGTTCATAATTTTATAAAAATTTACAAATTCAGATATTATTTTTTTGCGTGTATATAGATATTTTTCTGGAGCATAGAGAAGCTGTAATTTTTATCCTATTCCAATAGTTTTCTTTTCGCAGGAAGGAAATTTCACAATTCTTTACAAAAAGGATAATTTTGTTTGTCTAAAATTTCTTTCCGAGGGCAAGTATTTTTTCTTTAGGTGTATTTGTGACTCATAAATAGAACCGCAAACTAACGTGTAAAAGATTTCAAACATTTTGTTTTGGGTAGTTCCCAATAATGTTTGCGGTTAAATCCCCACATAGAGAAATACGTTCAATAATTTTACAATATGCTCTCGTATAATCTCAGCAAATCTCCCTTCACATTATTACGTTTGGTTGATGCAATTAACTGCATTTAATAGCAAATTTCTGTATGGATGTGTCTGTGACCGTAGAAATAATTGCATGAAATTATTATTGTATTAATGATTTGTGAGTAATTGGTAACAGAATGTTAATTGTCCACAATACAAAGCTAATGGGCAACCTTTCGTGATGCCGTATTTCATTAATGATCAATCTGTAGACGGTTAAGGTAAAAATTTACTACAATACGGTAACAGTAACAATCACATTACTGGGTACAACAAATTTGATTGACATTATTCGAGATGTTCGATTATAGACCGGGACAAAAGTTTATATTTTCGAGCGAAAGGGCAAAGGTTAGGTATAGTGACAGTCCAATATTTCAGGCTCGCTTAGACTATTCAGTCCATTCCCTACGGGAAATGGATAAACCCCAGGATCGGTACAGGACTAGTCCCTGGTGTGTGTGGACCAGTCCCAGTTCTGGTCCAAACGTATGGAAGGGACCGGTCACTTTAACATGGATTTGTCATTGGCGGGGTAAATTTACACTTTAGGACAGGACTTGAACTCATTCCAAAGGACACGTCCTGGAGCAACTTCGTAGAACTACTCCATAGACAGGTCCTTATGATCCAGTAAGGGACAAACTCTTAGGAACCTGTTTCACTTTAAGCATCCGAATCGCACAAGAAAGGACAAGTTTTTCGAATATGTTGAACAATAGATAATTCTAATTGTTGCATTTTAGTAGAAGTGTAGATCTAATTAGATTTTAATATCAAGAGAGTATAGAAATCAATAAATTATATGAAAACAAGTAAGGAAAGTATAAAGTCGAGCGGGACCGACTATATTATACCCTGCACTACTTTGTAGATCTAAATTTTAAGGAAACTTAGCAAAAGTTTATTTATGATTTATCGCTCGATATATATGTATTGGAAGTTTAGGAAAATTAGAGTCATTTTTACAACTTTTCGACTAAGCAGTGGCGATTTAACAAGGAAAATGTTGGTATTTTGACCATTTTTGTCGAAATCAGAAAAACATATATATGGGAGCTATATCTAAATCTGAACCGATTTCAATCAAATTTGGCACACATGACTATATTACTAATTGTACTCCTAGTGCAAAATTTCAACCAAATTGGGCCAAAACTCTGGCTTCTGGGGCCATATAAGTCCATATCGGGCGAAAAATATATATGGAAGCTATATCTAAATCTGAACCGATTTCAATCAAATATGGCACACATCTAAATCTGAACCGATTTCAATCAAATTTGGCACACATGACTATATTACTAATTGTACTCCTAGTGCAAAATTTCACCAATTTGGTTGACTCTGGCTTCTGGGGCCATATAAGTCCATATCGGGCGAAAAATATATATATGGAAGCTATATCTAAATCTGAACCGATTTCAATCAAATATGGCACACATGACTATACTACCAATTGTACTCCTTGTGCAAAATTTCAAGCTAATCGGGATAAAACTCTGGCTTCTGGGTCCATATAAGTGCATATCGGGCGAAAGATATATATGGGAGCTATATCTAAATCTGAATCGATTTCAATCAAATTTGACACACATTACTATATTACTAATTGTACTCATAGTGCAAAATTTCAACCAAATTAGGCCAAAACTCTGGCTTCTGGGGCCATATAATTCCATATCGGGCGAAAAATATATATGGAAGCTATATCTAAATCTGAACCGATTTCAATCAAATTTGGCACACATGACTATACTACCAATTTTACTCCTTGTGCAAAATTTCAAGCTAATCGGGATAAAACTTTGGCTTCTGGGTCCATATAAGTGCATATCGGGCGAAAGATATATCTTGGAGCTATATCTAAATCTGAATCGATTTCAACCAAATTTACAATGCTAAATCTACTCCCTGTGCAAAATTTCAACCAAATTGGGCCAAAACTCTGGCTTTTAGGACCATATTAGTCCATATCGGGCGAAAGATATATATGGGAGCTATATCTAAATCTGAACCGATTTAAATCAAATTTTGCGCACTTGACTATACTACTAATTGTACTCCTAGTGCAAAGTTTCAACCAAATTCGGCCAAAAATCTGGCTTCTGGGGCCATATAAGTCCATATCGGGCGAAAGATATATATGGGAGCTATATCTAAATCTGAACCGATTTCAATCAAATTTTGCATACTTGACTATACGACTAAGTGTTATGTTTGTACAAAATTTCAAGCAAATCGGTATAAAACTCTGGCTGCTGGGTCCATATTAGTCCATATCGGGCGAAGGATATATATGGGAGCTATATCTAAATCTGAACCGATTTCTTCCAAAATCAATAGGGTTCTATTCTGACCTAAATTAGGAACATGTGCCAAATTTGAAGGCGATTGGACTTAAATTGCGACCTAGACTTTGATCACAAAAATGTGTTCACAGACAGACGGACAGACGGACGGACGGACAGACGGATATGGTTATATCGACTCAGGGACCCTCCCTGAGCATTATTGCCAAAGACACCATGTGTCTATCTCGTCTCCTTCTGGGTGTTACAAACATATGCACTAACTTATAATACCCTGTTCCACAGTGTGGCGCAGGGTATAAAAAATGTGATAAACTGGAGCACTGGTACTAGTCCTGCAATAGGTCCATTAGTGTCAATTTGCACCAATTACCCGTAGGGTTGTGATACCACAGTGGTTAACTTCTCTCGTATCACAGAGTGCTGCCCGATTCTCTGTTAAGCTCAATGACAAGGGACCTCCTTTTTATAGCCGAGTCCGAACGGCATTCCACATTTCAGTGAAACCATTTAGAGAAGCTTTGAAACACCCAGAAATGTCACCAGCATTACTGAGGTGGAATAATCCACAGCTGAAAAACTTTTTGGTGTTTGGTCGAAACTGGGTTTGAACCCACGACCCTGTGTAGGCAAGGCGGGCATGCTAACAATTGCACCACGGGCAAAGGTTATTTTAATTTAATAAAAAAACAAGTATATACGGCCGTAAGTTCGGCCAGGCCGAATCTTATGTACCCTCCATCATGGATTGCGTAGAAACTTCTTCTAAACACTGCCATCCACAATCGAATTACTTAAGTTGCGGTAACGCTTGCCGATGGCAAGGTATCTTAAAACCTCCTAACACCGTCTTCTAAATTGGATGTAAGTCCATACGTGGTATATATTGAATCAAAAAAGATCGATCCAATACGTATATAATTCAGTTTGACAAAGTAGACATAAAATTTTGACAAAATTTTCTACAGAAATAAAATTTGAACAAAATTTTC
This sequence comes from Haematobia irritans, assembly GCF_050003625.1. NCBI lineage: Eukaryota > Metazoa > Arthropoda > Insecta > Diptera > Muscidae > Haematobia > Haematobia irritans. The sequence goes on along the minus strand of NC_134399.1, from coordinate 64,542,158 downwards.
TATAGAAATAAAATTTTCACAAAATTTTCTATAGAAATAAACTTTTGACAATGATGAAAATTTTATTATGAACCGAATATAATTTTAACAAAATTTTCTCTAGAAATAAAATTTTGACAAAATTTTCTATAGAAATAAAATTTTGACAAAATTTTCTATAGAAAAAAAATTTGACAAAATTTTCTGTAGAAATAAAATTTTGGTAGACTATTTTTGGCTCGAGTGGCAACCATGATTATGAAGCGAATAAAATTTTCTATAGAAATAAAATTTTGACAATGATGAAAATTTTATTATGAACCGAATATAATTTTAACAAAATTTTCTCTAGAAATAAAATTTTGACAAAATTTTCTATAGAAATAAAATTTTGACAAAATTTTCTATAGAAATAAAATTTTGACAAAATTTTCTATAGAAAAAAAATTTTGACAAAATTTTCTGTAGAAATAAAATTTTGGTAGACTATTTTTGGCTCGAGTGGCAACCATGATTATGAACCGATATGGAACAATTTTTGTGTGATTGGACCAATTTTGGTATGGTTGTTAGCGACAATATACTAACACCACATTCCTAATTTGAACCGGATCGGATAAATTTTGCTCCTCCAAGAGACTCCGGAGGCCAAATCTGAAGAACGTTTTATATGGGGGCTATATATAATTATGGACCGATATGGACCAATTCTGGCACGCTTGTTAAAGATCATATACTAACACCATGTTCCAAATTACAACCGTATTGGATGAAATTTGCGTCTCTTGGAGACTTCGCAAGCCAAATCTGGGGATCGGTTTATATGGTGGCTATATATAATTATGAACCGATGTGGACCAATTTTTGCATGGTAGTTAGAGACCATATACCAATATCAGGTACCTAATTTCAGGCGGATCAGATGAAATTTGCTTCTCTTTGAGGCTCCGGAACCCAAATCTGGGGATCGGTTTATATGGGCGCTATATATAATTATGGACCGATGTGGACCAATTTTTGCACGGTTGTTCGAGACCGTATACCAACACCATGTACCAAATTTCAGCCGGATCGGAGGAAATTTGCTTCTCTTCTAGGCTCCGCAAGCCAAATCTGGGGATCGGTTTATATGGGGGCTATATATAATTATGGACCGATGTGGACCAATTCTTGCATGGTTGTTAAAGACCATATACCAACACCATGTACCAAATTTCAGCCGGATCGGATGAAATAGGCTTCTGTTAGAGGCTCCACAAGCCAAATCTGAGGGTCCCTTTATATGGGGTTATACGTAAAAGTCGACCGATATGGCCCATTTTCAATACCATCCGACCTACATCCATAACAACTACTTGTGCCAAGTTTCAAGTCGATAGCTTGTTTCGTTCGGAAGTTAGCGTGATTTCAACAGACGGACGGACGGACATGCTTAGATCGACTCAGAATTTCACCACGACCCAGAATATATATACTTTATGGGGTCTTAGAGCAATATTTCGATGTGTTACAAACGGAATGACAAAGTTAATATACGCCCATCCTATGATGGAGGGTATAAAAAAACTTAAGTAAATGTTATTGTTGTTGAATTTCAATTTAATCATTCACATTTAAGTTAAAATACAATTTTCCAAACATTTATAATTTGATCCTACTATGGTAGTTTTTTTTTTTTTTGTGGTTAAACTCGAGATAACCGAAAAAGCCGTATTACAATTCATCAAAAACGAAGAAGACTATGCTGGGAAAGTAAAAAAAAAACAGAAAAATAAGTTCGGCCAGGCCGAATCTTATATACCCTCCACCATGAATTGCGTACAAAGTTCTACTAAAAACTGTCATCCAACATCGAATTACTTGAGTTGTGGTAACAGTTATCGATGTCAAGATATTTTAAACCTTCTTAACATTGTCTTCTAAATTGTATGTTAGTCCATATGGAGTCTAAGTTAGATAACAAAGGCAGAATAAATACCAAGATAAGTCTCTTTAGTTCTGTATCGTTATACCGAATTTATACAGGAATGCATTAAATTTACACCTTCAAGCGGTTCCGTAGATCAATTCTGGGAATCTGTTTATAAGGGGGCTATATAGAATTATGGACCGATACTGGATACCTCTCAAAGGTGGACAAAATTTAGGCGACCGTGCGTGACTACGTTTGAGAGATTTCACTGTAATCTTCTAACCTTTTCACTACCGAATTAAACCTAATGTTAAAACTTGAATTTTTTCGTTGTTTACTTGTACTAACATCATGGAGAAAAAATGTAATTTTTGGCCAATAATATTATATCAGCTATAGTTTTAATATTAATTTTCATCTACCAGAGACGTGCAGAAGAAAAATGGCCTTAACATTCGTCCTGTTTATTTGATTGTTCAAGAAGTTTATAAAAATGAATTTTAGTGCCCAAAGAACATGAAAAATATTTATATCGTATTTAGATTACAATCTCTAATTTAATATAGCATCGGGAAATAAATCGCAGCTATGTGGAGAGTGTAGCGGGGTTTTTATCGTCAGTTGCATCCAGGGTCTCCGTAAGGGCCCACTAAACCTTCAGGAATAAGAACACAATTGTTTACCTCTTTCGAGTTAAATATTTATTAATTCGGGTTTATTGATAAAAACTATTTTACAAACTACTTGTGTGGTATTTGACAATCTCTCTAATATGTTTGGAACCTTATGGGTGCAGGCATTTGGGATGTCGTCGATATGGCAACTGATGTCTTCATGAGATGAAGAAGGAATTCGATTCGTAGATAATCGTAAGTACTTCGATTTTTTGGTTGCTTGATGATTGGATGAGATAGTCGATTCGTTGATGAGTGCTTCGGTTTCTTGATGGTCGGCGGTCGTCGATTATTCGGCTTGTAGATGAACGGTCATATATGAGGACGTCGGCTCGTAGAGCTTCGGTAATTGATGAGGGATTCGGTTCGTAGATGATTCGTGGTCGGCGATAAATTGTGTTCGTTGATTATCAGTAGTGATGGGAACGCCAGCTTATGGATGTTCGGTAGTTGAGGGGAAGTTCGGTTCGTTTGTAATCGGTAGTGGATTCTCCTCCGGTTCGTCTATACTTCGTAGTTCATGATTCATTGACAATCGGAGGCTATTGAATTCGTTGAGACGTGGACGTTTGGTCGTTGCCTAGTCTCGTTGGCGATTGGGAAGTTCGGCGATTTGTAGTTGATCGGGATCTTGCATGTTTGCCGATTTTTAGATGATCGGCAACTGCTGATTAGATCTTGTTGCTGCAGTTGATTGTTGTAGAGACGGTGTGGCAGTGGTGTAATAGGCGGGATCAGCTTCGGGTTGGTAATCGGTCAAGGTCGGTGTTTAGTAATGTTGACGACTACCATGCAAACTACTACTACAGATAAAAAAATTTCACAAAATTTGTTCCACTTGAAGTGTTAATTGAGTTTTAAAAAATATTAAATTAAAAATTTAACTGATTCAACAAATTTTTTAATTGAAAGAAAAATCAATCACAAAAATTAATAGTATCAATTAATTTTTTAATTTGATAAATTAATTTTTTAATTGACTTTCAATTAATTTTTAATTGATACTTTCATTTCTGTGATTGAAGACATTTAAATTAAAAAAATAATTGGATCAATTAATTTCGTGATTGAATCTGAAATTTTTTTTTGTGTGTACGGCTACTAGCTAATCTACGAGCGAACAATAGGCCCGAAGGTCTCTGTGGGGGTCACAGTAGGCCCTGAGGTCTCTGTGGGGGAACATTTGTGAAACAGCAAGCTCGAAGGTGTCTGTTGTGGAACAGTATGCTCGAAGGGCTATGTGGGTGGAACAGAAAGCACAGAGGTCTCTGTGGTGGAACAGTAGGCCCGAAAGTCTCTGGGGTGGAACAGTAGGGCCGAAGGTCTCTGGGGTGGAAGAGTAGGCCCGAAGGTATCTATGGTGAAACAGTAGGGCCGAAGGTCTCTATGTAATTTTTATTTCGCGTCTGGGAATCTGTTCTGTTCTGAGAGTGTGTTGGTCAGTTGACTGTTTGGTAACGTGGTTGGATTGATAATGTACGGCAGAATAACTAAATTAATTTTGTCACGTTACAGCAGTTAGAGTTTGTGTAGTTTTCGTATGTTCTCTGTTGTTGAATTCGGAAGTCAAAGAGTTAATAGTCGGTACTATATTTATGCATAGCACCCTAAAGGATTTTATTTGATTTCGCCCGTAAAATTAAAGTCGTTCGGAATCCCTGAGGCTTATTCTCAAACATTTTGGCGAACTCCAACTTAATATTGGGACTTAGGTTAGGTTAGATGGCAGCCCGATGTATCAGGCTCATTTAGACTATTCAGTCCATTGTGATACCACATTGGTGAACTTCTCTCTTATCACTGAGTGCTGCCCGATTCCATGTTAAGCTCAATGACAAAGGACCTCCTTTTTGGGACATAACTTTGTAGAGTTTTATGTTAAGAGTTACTTTACAACGATTTATGTTATTGTATAGAAAAGTGTATGTATATCGTCATACATAGAAAAAAAAATCACCACAATTTTGTCAATTAAAATTTTAATCGGTGCAATTAATTTTTTAATAAAAATAAATATCAGTCACAGAACAATTTGTTTTTGCTTTCAATTACTTGGTGATTGATATTATTAATTAATTAATATTAATTAGATCAATTAATTTCTTGATTGAACCCATTTCATTTATTTCTATATACTACTTAAACATTTTCAAAAAATGTATGGTGTTATAACATGTTTCTTGTTTTGCTTTCCATGAGTTGAGAACTTGACATCATATAAATATGCGCTATTTCAGGACATATTAAAGTCGAGTTATTGCATTATAATTCTAGCAGACAGAATTAAAGCATTTTGTAATTGTTGGCTTAACACGAAATTTTACCTGTGATAAACACCATTCAGACAGCTCCAAAACTACCTGTAGTGAATCACAAAATTGTTCATGATATAAAAATGTCATATGTTTACCTTTTTCGATGGGGTGCGACTATCGTGATCGTCGTCAAATTAAGACAGAGCTAATCCACTCATTGTTATTTCAATAAATTTTAACCGCAAGTAAATGAGTAAAACAAACAAATAAAATTGAAACTCTACGAAAGTTTTCACAAAAAAATATAGATGTGACTCGAATCGGCAACAATGAAATCGTGGCTAACAATGAATTCATGTCCAGTGTCAATGTGAGGGTTTGAAGCTGTTATCGTTTGTGACTGAAATTTCAAATAATACCAATGGCTCTTAATTCACATTGGAAGCTTAGTAACCAAGGACTGTTCTAGTACGTTTCGATTAGACCATTCAGAATGTTAATGTTGGTCATTGTTGGAGAATATTAAAACTAGACTAGATCAACAGCAGTCGCATTGAATTGAATTTGTGTACATAGATTTTATTTTAAATGCAAATTAATTATTGTTGAACTTTTATTTATTGCTCTGACAATGATTTCCTTGAAATCTTTAAAGCATCATTTAGATGGCATATATGTTAATTTTTGTATAGGGTTTTGTTCCAGCCAACGCGTGGCATTTTATGTCAATTATACCTCCGTTCACCGCATTAACCTTAACATTGTAGTTCCAGTTGAAAAATATTTCCGCAATGTAGACATCCATTATATCGGTCGACATACATCTGTCACATGTTTCCATCATAACATTTAGAGTAGACAATGGAGTATTTAATGGTGACTTAATTATTAAATTAATACCGAGATGCAATTTAGATCGTTGTATTGGCATTAGTCACTTTATGCTATTGAACATTTTACCAACAATAGAATACGAAGTGTGTTAAAGTTTATTCAACTACACCCCAAAAAATCTCTTCTGTAACATATACTCCCAAACACATTCTGCTTCAAGCATATATATTTTCAGGATTTGTCCAAATGTTCCGGATTTGTCAAAATTTTCAGGATTTGCCATTTGAGATTTATCAAATGAGTGTTAGTCGATGTCATTCGCCATCTTTAGTTTTTCTTTATACTCTCTCGGTTTCTTTCTACACACATATACTATGTTTATAGACAATTTCTAAATTAAGTTTGCATCCACACCTATTGTATTTAAAAACAATCACACACAGTAGTAACTTCGGCCGGGCCGAAACTTAAATACCCTCCACCATGAATAAATATAATAGTTTCCGTCGAAAATTTGAGGGGGGGTTTGATGACAGATATTTGTAAAGATACATAAATGTAAAGATTTTACTTATGAAGACTAGATGAGATTCTGAATTTATAAGAATCATTTTTTGTTTGAGCTTTAGAGGAATCATAAACATATCTTGTACTCGTAAACATATCTTGTAAGTGTGCAACAAAATGATGAAATAACGCCTTGATTTGAAATCTAAAATCTGTAGATTTTCATCCCAACTATTTAAATGATTACGAGAAGTAAAATCTGGAAATTTTGCATTCAGCTTCAAGCAATTTTAATGATCAGTGCGCCTTCTATACCCTCGTGAAATCGGTGTATATGAAGGTCTTACCAAATGGATCGATAAAATTAAATCATATACACCTTGTTATGGGTCTAAAATTCCAGTATATTATCAATTTGTGGCAAATCGGATAAAAAGTACAATTTTTAGAAATCCTAGGAGTTAAATCGGGAGTTCGTGTAATGGAGGATATACCAAAACATGGAAGGATACACACAGTATTCAGCACATCTAATTGTAGTTCTAGAATCTAGACCCCAAATCGGAGGGCCGGTTTATAAGGGGGCTATATCAAAAACTGTACCGACACACAATATATTCGGCACACCTCTTTATGGTCCTAGAATACCTCTAGACTTCCAATTTCAGGCAAATTGGATAAAAACTACGGATTGTAGAAGCCCAAGGATTAAATCTGGATATCGGTCTATATAGGGGCTATATCGAAACATGATCCGATAATCACCATTTTCGGAACATCTCTTTATTTGCCTAGAATACCTCTAGATTTCCAATTTCAGGCAAATTGGATAAAAACTACGGATTCTAGAAGCCTAAGAAGTAAAATCGGGAGATCGGTCTATATGGGGGCTATATCAAAACCTAGATCGATAATCACCATTTTCGGCACATCTCTTTATTTTCCTAGAATACCTCTACATTTTCAATTTCAGGAAAATTGGATAAAAACTACGGATTCTAGAAGCGCAAGAAGTAAAGTCGGGAGATCGGGCTGTATCAAAACATCGACCGGTACGCACCACTTTCGACACACGTCTTTTTGGTCACAAAAAAAGCTCTAGATTTCCAATTTCAAGCAAATTGAATAAAAACTACGGATTCTAGAAGCCTAAGAAGTAAAATCGGGAGATCGGTCTATATGGGGGCTATATCAAAACATGGACCGATACTCACCATTTTCGGCACACCTCTTTAAGGTCCTAGAACACCTCTAGATTTCCGATTTGAGGCAAATTGGGTAAAAATTACGTATTCTAGAAGACCAAGAAATAAAATCGGGAGATCGGTCTATATAGTGGCTATCTAAAAACATGGACCGGTACTCACCATTCACTTCTTTAGGGCCCTAGAGTACTTCTAGATTTCAAATTTCAGGTAAATTGGTTTAAAACTACGAATTCTAGAAGGCCTAGAAGTAAAATTGGGAGATCGGTCTATATGGGGGCTATATCAAACCATGGACCGATACACCCCATTTTCGGCACCTCTTTATAATCCTAGAATACCTCAAGATTTCCAATTTCAGGTAAATCGGATAGAAAATACACTTTCTAGACGCCCAAGAAGCAAAATCGGGAAATAGGTTCATATGGGGGCTATACCAAAACATGGACCGATAGACACCATTTTCAGTATATTTTTTGATGGTCCTAAAATACCTCTAGATTTCCAATTTCAGGCAAATTGGATAAAAACTACAGTTTTTGTAAGCCCAAGACCCCACATCGGGAGGTCGGTTTATATGGGGACTATATCAAAACTTGGACCGATATAGCCCATCTTCGAATTTGACCTGCCTGCAAACAAAAGACGAATCTTTGCCAAATTTCAGGACGATAGCGCCATTATTGAAGGCTGTAGGGTGAACAGACAGACGGACATGCTTATATCGTCTTAGAATTTCTCCCTGATCAGGAATATATATACTTTATGTAGTCGGAAATCGATATTTTGAAGTGTTACAAACGGAATGACAAACTTATTATACCCCCGTCACCATCCTATGGTGGAGGATATAAAAACAAGTACATTTTTCATATATATGTAGCACCCGATTTTCAAAAATTTGCCCCTTATAACTTCATTTTTGACCATTGTGGCCTCATTTATTAACTGATCTTACTCAAATTTAGCACTAGGTAATTTCCTGTAATATCAACAAAACCTGCAAAATATAATCTAAATCGATTCAGATTTAGATATAGCTTCCATATATATGTATCGCCTCTTTTTGAAAAAAAAGTACCCCTTATAACTTTATTTCTGACCATAATAGCCTTATTTAGTACCCGATTTTACTCTAATTTATCACAAGGTAACCTTCTGTGGTATCAACCAAATCTGGGAAATATCTTCCAAATCGGTTCAGATTTAGATATAGCTCCCATATATATGCATCGATCGATTTTCCCAAATTTGGCCATAAGACTCTTATTTATTAGCTAATGTTACTCAAATATCTAATATTGTAGAATTAGCCGATCGTAGTTAGACCTACATGTAGCTCTTATATAAATATATTTGCCAAGTTTCACAAATTTTGATTTATTACCCACATTAATTTAGCGATTTCCTCTTTATAATAATGGACTCCATATTAGTGGCATATTAACTCTGAAGGTTCAGAATCAACTATAGCTCCTAATACCAGACATTTCTGTTTAGATTGTGATAAAGCTCCCACACTCAAAAAACAAACTGAGAAAACAAACTGAGAAAAACGAAAAAAATAAAATTTGTTTCCTAAAATCAAGAATGCAAATTTAAAAGACAATCTTGTCCTACGTCACTTCTTTGGCTCGGAATCAATACCAAAATCATTAGTATAAGGACAAAATCTTTGGAACCGGACATGCTTTTTTATTCAGTGTATAATACAGTCGGCCCCACCTGAGCTTAGACTTTCCTTACTTCCCAGCAAAAAAATTTGGAAGTTCTTCCAAAGGCACAACTTTAAAGCACTTCCAAAGGATGTACTCCCAATGATGTTCTTTATTTTAACTACACAGGAAGTTCTTTTAATTAAATTTTTTTATAACTAGATTTTTTCCATATTTTTAATGGATAATGTTAACTTTTTTGTTTCAAATAGGTTAAGAACAGAGTAAGAATTCATAAAATGGTACAAATTACTTAAATTTTGTCAAAAAAATGCTAAATCAAATCTGAGAAAATTGTGAATTTTTGAAAATATTTGAGGAAAATTATAAAAAATTTTAAAAATTATTTATTTGACAAAATATCACAGAATTTTTTAATTTACATCCAAAACATTGAATTCGGATCACACCTAACGAAGTAATGCAAATTCAGAGCAACGGCTGTTGAAATGGAGGACTTCCGTCCTATGACAAGTCAATTCTGCGTCAATTTTGCACCACTTCCGGATCTAAATAGAACATTTTCATTACTTTTTTGGCGACGCTTTTTTTGCTGGGTTGTTAGTAATAGCATAGATTTTGCTTGTAAAATATCATACAAATAAAGGATCAAAAGTGACATCAAATAAAATACCGGGTAACTCAAAATAAAACCTCTTGTTGGGGAACCTTCTAAAGGGTGATTCTTTTGAGGTTAGGATTTTCATGCATTAGTATTTGACAGATCACGTGGGATTTCAGACATGGTGTCAAAGAGAAAGATGCTCAGTATGCTTTGACATTTCATCATGAATAGCCGAACGATCTGCCACAACGTCGAATTTTCAGTGAATGGGCCCTAGAAAAGTTGGCAGAAAATCCGCTTTTTTATCGACAAATTTTGTTCAGCGATGAGGCTCATTTCTGGTTGAATGGCTACGTAAATAAGCAAAATTGCCGCATTTGGAGTGAAGAGCAACCAGAAGCCGTTCAAGAACTGCCCATGCATCCCGAAAAATGCACTGTTTGGTGTGGTTTGTACGCTGGTGGAATCATTGGACCGTATTTTTTCAAAGATGCTGTTGGACGCAACGTTACGGTGAATGGCGATCGCTATCGTTCGATGCTAACAAACTTTTTGTTGCCAAAAATGGAAGAACTGAACTTGGTTGACATGTGGTTTCAACAAGATGGCGCTACATGCCACACAGCTCGCGATTCTATGGCCATTTTGAGGGAAAACTTCGGAGAACAATTCATCTCAAGAAATGGACCGGTAAGTTGGCCACCAAGATCATGCGATTTGACGCCTTTAGACTATTTTTTGTGGGGCTACGTCAAGTCTAAAGTCTACAGAAATAAGCCAGCAACTATTCCAGCTTTGGAAGACAACATTTCCGAAGAAATTCGGGCTATTCCGGCCGAAATGCTCGAAAAAGTTGCCCAAAATTGGACTTTCCGAATGGACCACCTAAGACGCAGCCGCGGTCAACATTTAAATGAAATTATCTTCAAAAAGTAAATGTCATGGACCAATCTAACGTTTCAAATAAAGAACCGATGAGATTTTGCAAATTTTATGCGTTTTTTTTTTAAAAAAAGTTATCAAGCTCTTAACAAATCACCCTTTATTTGATTGTTTTGTTTGAAAATCACAAACTTTTCGCTTGTGCTCTAAAGATCACTGAAAGCTTTCCAAACTTAATTGTCAATTGTGAATCATTAATTATTTTATAAACTTAAATATAAAGAAACTATTTAGTTCAAACAATTTGTATTTGTTTTTAAAGGAAATGCAGCAATTTTATTGCAATAATGAGACTGTTGTCTATTTCCTTTCCATTTCAAAATTATTTTTTTGTTTTTAATAAGTACGGCCTTAGCAATAGTTTTGAGTTGAGTTACAAGAAAAAAAAAATAAAAACAATTACGTTAGTTGTCTTAAGCCTGAGTATCATACAGAGTACTTTACAACTCAAGCGTCATTACCTATAAGCCAATTGTATGCATTTGCAGCCATGGCCACAGCGCCAGAGCCAGCCACTCAGTCGGACGAACGAACATAAATCACGGCATGCCACGCATCGCTACAATTTGACTTATGTAACACAATTTTCAAGGTCTGCAAAGAAAAAAATCGAATAAAACAAATATGAAAATTGACTAAATGCAAGAAAAGTAATTACATCACCTTATTTTAATCGGCTTTTTGTAAGACAAATGCCAAGAAAATTTTTGATGCTTCTTTTTTCTATAAAGACAAGAGACTTACAAACACCCACTTAAATTCTGAAAATCAATGATATTGTATGGTAAATTATGTGTGTAAATGAAAGATTGTTAATTCATTTTAATTTACCAATGACTTGTAGTTCTAACATAATTACAATTTGGAGCATTGCTAACATTTGAAATGCCAATGATCCAGAAAGACTTTAGCTCGTTGTTCCAGATTAATGCCTCGCTTTTTTTTGTTTTTTGAAAAATTCTAAGTTTTTTACGGATGCGGTATCCTATTTGACCGAACGTTAATAAAGAGTCCACATACTCAACCAAAAACAAGTATATACGGCCGTAAGTTCGGCCAGGCCGAAGCTTATGTACCCTCCACCATGGATTGCGTAGAAACTTCTACTGAAGACTGTCATCCACAATCGAATTACTTGGGTTGCGGTAAAACTTGCCGATGGCAAGGTATCTTAAAACTTCCTAACACCGTCTTCTAAATTACAAGGTAGTCCATACGTAGCATATTTTAAACTAAAAAAGTCCGATTAAATACGTATATAATTAAGTTTAAAGTTTCTATAGAAATAAAATTTGGAAAAAAATTTTTCTATAGAAATAAAATTTTGACAAAATTTTCTATAGAAATAAAATTTTGACAAAATTTTCTATAGAAATAACATTTTGACCATGGTTTCCATAAAAATAAAATTTCGGCAAATTTCAACCGGATCGGATGAATTTTGCTTCTCAAGAGGCTCCGGAGATCAAATCTGGGGAACGGTTTATATGGGGCTATATATAATTATGGACCGATATGGACCAATTCTTGCGTGTTTGTTAGAGACCACATTTTAACACCATGTGCCAAATTTCTACCGGATCGGATGAATTTTGCTCCTCCAAGAGGCTCCGGAGGACAAATCTGGGAATCGATTTATATGGGGGCTATATATATTTAAGGACCGATATTGACCAATTTTTGCATGGTCATTAGGTTAGGTTAGGTTAGTTTATGTGGCAGCCCGATGTATCAGGCTCACTTAGACTATTCAGTACATTGTGATACCACAGTGGTGAACTTCTCTTCTCGTCATTAGAGAACATATACCAACACCATGTACCAAATTTCAGCCGGATAGGATGAAATTTTCGTTTCTTAGAGGCTCCGCAAGCCAAATCGGGGGATCGGTTTATATGGGGGCTATATATAATTATGGACCGATGTGGACCAATTTTTGCATGGTCATTAGAGAACATATACCAACACCATGTACCAAATTTCAGCCGGATAGGATGAAATTTTCGTTTCTTAGAGGCTCCCCAAGCCAAATCGGGGGATCGGTTTATATGGGGGCTATATGTAATTATGGACCGATGTGGACAAATTTTTGCGTAGTTGTTAGAGACCATATACTAACACCATGTTCCAAATTTCAGCCGGATTTAATGAAATTTGCTTCTCTTAGAGCAATCACAAGTCAAATTTGGGGGTCCGTTTATATGGGGGCTATACGTAAAAGTGGACCGATATGGCCCATTTGCAATACCATCTGACCAACATCAATAACAACTACTTGTGCCAAGTTTCAAGTCGATAGCTTGTTTCGTTCGGAAGTTAGCGTGATTTCAACAGACGGACGGACATGCTCAGATCGACTCAGAATTTCACCACGACCCAGAATATATAGACTTTATGGGGTCTTAGAGCAATATTTCGATGTGTTTCAAACGGAATGACAAAGTTAATATGCCCCCATCATATGGTGGTGGGTATAAAAATATGGGACACATTTAAATCTGAAGCAATTTTATGGAAACTTCGCAAAAGTTTATTTATGATTTATCGCTCGATATATAGGTAATAGAAGTTTAGGAAAATTAGAGTCATTTTTATAACTTTTCGACTAAGCAGTGGTGATTTAACAAGGAAAATGTTGGTATTTTGACCATTTTTGTCGAAATCAGAAAAACATATATATGGGAGCTATATCTAAATCTGAACCGATGTCAACCAAATTTGGCACGCATAGCTACAATGCGAATTCTACTCCCTGTGCAAAATTTCAACTAAATCGGAGTTAAAAATTGGCCTCTGTGGTCATATGAGTGTAAATCGGGCGAAAGCTATATATGGGAGCTACATCTAGATCTGAACCGATTTCAACCAAATTTGACACGCATAGCTATAGTGCTTATTCTACTCCCTGTGCAAAATTTCAACTATATCGGAGCAAAAAATTGGCCTCTGTGGGCGAAAGCCATATATGGGAGCTAAATCTAAATCTGAACCGATTTGGCTGATATTTTGCAAGTTTTTCGAGACTCATAAAATATTCGGATGTACGGAATTTGAGGAAGATCGGTTGATATACACGCCAATTATGACCAGATCGGTGAAAAATATATATGGCAGCTATATCTAAATCTGAACCGATTTTTTCCAAAATCAATAGGGATCGTCTTTGAGCCGAAACAGGACCCTATACCAAATTTTAGGACAATCGGACTAAAACTGCGAGTTGTAGTTTGCACACAAAAATACACCAACAGACAGACAGACGGACATCGCTAAATCGACTCACACTGAAAAAAATATTGTCGTGAGGTCAAAGATTTCATGTCTTTAAAATACGAATACAAATTTTGCTTAACATAGAAGACACATTTCTCTAAAATAAAGTTATTTTCCTTGTCCAAAAGTCGATAAACTTTTCAATGAAGTCGTATTGTCCTTATAATTAAGTGATTTGACTTAAAAATGGGTATCTTAACATGAAAGAAAAAAATTATAGGCTAAGGTCAACTTGACTTTAATAATTCAGAAAATTTCTTTAAATTTAATGAAATTGTCTTTAAATTTGTTGTCTTTTTGCATCTTGAGTACAAAGCAAAAAATCGTTCAAATGTAGGACATGTTTTTCAAAACTTTATTTTAAGGAAGTTTTTTACTTCCAACATAGCATAATTTCTACTGGAAGTCGAGTCTTAATTTGGAAAATAAAGTTGCCGTTAACTCGTTTTTAAAGGACTTTGATAGCATATGAAGAAAAAAAGCTGAGAAAGCGAAAAATTCAAATTTGCTTCCTAGAAGCAAGTACACAAAACCTAAATTTAAAAGAGAATTGTGTCTTAAAAGTATCCTTACTTGTATTCTCCGCTTCTTTGGCTCGGAATCAATACCAAATTTTTTAAAGTAAAGACAAAATCTTTAGAACCGAGTATGCTTTTTTTTCAGTGCAGAATTCAATTCTAAGACGATCGGTATACTAAATGATGGGTCTCAGACTTTTCCTTCTTGGCGTTACATACAAATGCACAAACTTATTATACCCTGTACCACAGTAGTGGTGAAGGGTATAAATATATACGGCAGAATATATACGGTGGCCAGGCCACCATGGATTGCGTACAAAGTTCTACCAATGTCTAGCATCCAAAATCGAATGGGTCGTTGTAACAGTTTCCGATAGCAAAGTATCTTATATCTTCTTAACATTGTCTTCTAAATTTTAAGTTAATCCATATGAAGTCTATGTCAGATAAAAAAACAAAGCAGAATATATGCCTATATAAGCCTATTTAGTTCTTGATCGATATATAGAGAAGCCTACACTAAAAAAAAGGTGAATTCTCTATTTCACAAAACCCAATTTAACTTTATTTTAGTTCATGGAATTATTATATTTGGCGAAAGTTTCCTTTACTCTAATAATTTTTTGCGTACATTAGTTAAATGAACTAAAAAACAGAAAAAAAATTATACACAAATGAAGCATACACAGAAAAAAAATCACGAAAATTTGTCCAATTAAAATCTTAATTGAGTTTTAAAAAATATTTAATTAAAAATTTAATTGATTCAACAAATTTTTTAATTGAAACAAAAATCAAACACACAAATTAATAGTATCAATTAATTTTTTAATTGGATCAATTAATTTTTTAATTGGATCAATTAATTTTTTAATTGACTGTCAATTAATTTTTTAGTTGATACTATCATTTCTGTGATTGAAGACATTTCAATTAAAAAATTAATTGGATCAATTAATTTCGTGATTGAATCAGAAAATTTTTTTTGTATGTGTATACACACAAAAAAATGTGTTTTTTGTGTGAAATGATAGTATCAAACTACAAAATTTTATTTAACAAATGAAAAAATTTAACTATGTGTAATAAATTTTTCTTGAATTTGTCGAAAATTGTTTACTTATTTTTGTAATATCGGCGTTTGTAATACTGTGTTAAAATTTTCTAAAAAATAATCTAAATTTTCTAAAGTAAACCAAAAATTTTCTTCCTGATGGGTTCACTGTTTATGCCCTGCGCCACACTGTGGAACAGGGTACTATAAGTTAGTGCATATGTTTGCAACACCCAGAAGGAGACGAGATAGACATATGGTATCTTTGGCAATATTGTTCACTGTCGGACCCTGAGCCGATCTAGCCATGTCCATCTGTCCGTCCGTCTGTCTGTGAACACATTTTTGTAATCAAAGTCTAGGTCGCAATTTAAGTCCAATCGACTTCAAATTTGGCACAAATATTTATTTTGGGTCAGAATAGAACGCTATTGATTTTGGAAGAAATCGGTTAAGTTTTAGATATAGCTCCCATATATATCTTTCGCCCGATATCTACTAATAGGGCCCCAGAAGCCAGATTTTCAAACTGATTTACTTTAAATTTTGCACAAGAAGTGCAATTGACAGTGTCGTAAAATGTGCCGAATTTGCTTGAAATCGGACAATATTTAGATATAGCTCCCATATATATCTTTCGCCCGATATGCACTTATAAGGCCCCAGAAACCAGAGTTTTGCCCTAATTTGCTTTAAATTTTGCACAGGGAGTAAAATTAATATTGTAACTACACTCAAAAAAAGTTTACCTGGGTCCAAAGATTTTGACCTTTCTTTAAGGATTTTGGTATTGATTCCGAGACAAAGATGCGACTTCTTTAAAATAAAGACATTTTTTAAGGACCTCTCTGGCTTTAAATCTAAGATCGATAAAATTAAAATTGGATGTAGATCTCATTCATCGAATTTTTATTCTCTGTTTGCGATATATTAATAAACACAGAAAAAACAGTGAACCCACCAGGAAGAAAACTTTCGGTTAATTTTAGAAAATTTTAAATATTTGTAGAAAATTTTAACTAAACAGTATTAAAAACGTTAGCATCACGCCGATGTCATAAAAATAACTACATATTTTTCGACAAATTCAAGAAAATTTATTAGATATAACTAAGTTTTTTCACTTGTTAAAGAAGATTTTGTAGTTTGAAGGAAAAATTTAGAGTTCAAAATTGCAAGAATGTCTTTAGTGACATACGAAGTTCATGATGGACGCATTTTTGGTAAAATTTACAAATTTAAAAAAATTCTGAACTAGTTTGTGGAAGACACGAATTTAGTTAATCTTTATGCTTCATTTGAGTATATTTTTTCCTCGGTTTTAGTTAATTTAACTAACGTACTCCAAAAATTATTAGAGTAAAGAAAACTTTCTCCAAACATAATAATTCCATTAACTAAAATAAAGTTAAATTGGCTTTAGTGAAATAGAGAGTTCACTTTGTTTTGAGTGAAGGTATTCATGTACAAACAAATTCCAGTTTCAAAATCTAAATTATGTCAAGTACTTCAAAGTAATAACTATTTTCTTAATGCTTTTTTTAGCACCAGAGATACATGTTTTTCTTTATTTTAAGGAACATTTGCCTTACTTCAAAGATCTACAACTTCAACAGAGGGACGCAAAATTTCAAGATTTGTTTCCTAAATTTAATGAAAAAAAATTTTGAAGCAGGATTATAAATTTTCTTTTAATTAATTGCGTAAATTGCGAAAATTTCGAGTCCTAAAATTTAAGTTGCATAATCTTCCATATTAGATCAATAGTGTATGTGTGCCAAATTTGGTTGAAATCGTGTCAGATTTATATATAGCTCACATATATTTCTTTGCCCCGATTTTCATTTATATGACAACAGACAAGGCCGTAGCCAGGATTTTAATTCGGGGGGGGGGGGTTCAACTTAAAAAAAAAATATTCATATAATCTCAGGTGTAGAAAATTTTATTTATGCATAGGTATATATACAATATTTTTATACCCACCACCATAGAATGGTGACGGGGGTATAATAAGTTTGTCATTCCGTTTGTAACACATCGAAATATCGATTTCCGACTATATAATATATATATATATTCTTGATCAGGGAGAAATTCTAAGACGATATAACGATGTCCGTCTGGCTGTCGGTCTGCCTGTCTGTTGTAATCACGCTACAGTCTTCAATAATGAACAATCGTACTGAAATTTTGCACAAACTCGCCTTTTGTCTGCAGGCAGGTCAAGTTCGAAGATGGGCTATATCGGTCCAGGTTTTGATATAGTCCCCATATAAACCGACCTCCCGATTTGGGGTCTTGGGCTTATAGAAATCGTAGTTTTTATCCAATTTGCCTGAAATTTGAAACCTAGAGGTATTTTATGACCATAAAGAGGTGTGCCAAAAATGGTGAGTATCGATCCATATTTTGGTATAGCCGCCATATAGACCGATCTCCCGATTTTACTTCTTGGGATTATAGAAACCGCAGTTTTTATTCAATTTACCTGAAATTGGAAATCTAGAGGTATTGTAGGACCACAAATACGTGCGCCAAAAATTGTGAGTATCGGTCCATGTTTTGGTATGGTCCCCATATAAAACGACCTCCCGAATTGGGGTCTTGGGCTTATAGAAACCGTAGTCTTTATCCAATTTGTCTGAAATTGGAAATCTAGAGGTATTATAGGACCATAAAGAGGTGTGCCCAAAATGGTGAGTATCGGTCCATATTTTGGTATAGCCCCCATATAGACCGATTTCAAGATTTTACTTATTGGGCTTCTAGAATCCGAAGTTTTTATCCTATTTGCCTGAAATTGGAAATCTAGAGGTATTTTCGGGTCATAAAGAGGTGTGCCGAAAACGGTGAGTATCGGTCCATATTTTAGTATAGCCCCCATAAGAACGATCTCCCGATTTAACTCCTAGGGTTTCTAGAAACCGTAGTTTTTATCTGATTTGCCTGAAATTGTAAATATTCTGGTATTTTAGGCTCACAAAAACGTGTATCGGATTAAGTTTTTATCGATCCATTTGGTAATGCCTCCATATAGACCGACTTCACTTCTTGAGGGTGTAGAAGGCGCACTGATCATGAAAATTGCTTGAAACTCAATGTAAAATTTCCAGATTTTACTTCTACAGATTTAAGATTTCAAATCAAGACTTTATTTTATAATTTTCTTGCATACTTACAAGAGATGTTAATGATTCCTCTAAAATGGTTCAAAAATGGTTCTTATAAATCCAGAATCTGATATAGTCCTCATAGGTGAAATCTTTAAATTTATCTTCGGGAATATCCTCAAGTCCTCAAGCCCTCCTGAAATTTCAAAGGAAACCCTAATATTTGGTTCATGGTGGTGGGTATTTAAGATTCGGCCCGGCCGAACTTAGTGCTGCATATACTTGTTGTAATATTAAATTGAGCCGACGGGCTTTTTGGGCAGCAAATAAATCAATGACTTCTTCAGTCGGCACATTTATTCGGCGATGAACCGACATTAATGCCAATCCTTTGAGTCTACTCTCGCTAGTCGAATTTCTAAGATACGTCTTTAATCTCTTCATTGTTGAAAATGAACGTTCGGATGAGCACGTAGTAACTGCAGGGATAGAAAATGCAGTACTATAGTACTTTTTTCAAACCTCTTTCACCCCGGTCAGTACCGTAGTACCACCGCGAATGATTTAGTACCTTTTGTGTAGACATTTTTGAGTCGATATCAGATTTATGGTACAATAGCTTTGACAAAATATTTTAATATTTTGAGAAAGTCTTTATCAACCTTATTTGCTAATAGTCTTTTACAAATATGGCAAAACAGACATGTTCATGTGGGAAGAAAATCTCGATTTTGTAAAAGACATAGTCAAAAACAGGATTTTATTGAACTTCAAGAATGTTTTAGTCGAAAAAAGAATGCGATTCTATATTATCGATTTTTTTATTTCGGTATAGAATTTTTGCAAAATTTTATTTTTATAGAAAATTTTGCTAAAATTTTATTTCAATTGAAAATTTTGTAAAAATTTTATTTCTATAGAAAATTTTTGCAAAATTTTATTTCTATAGAAAAAATTTTGCAAAATTTTTTTTCTATAGATTTTTTTTGCAAAATTTTTTCGACATAAGCCGGCTATCATACAAAACCTTTTTTCGGAGGGTTCAAGTGTGGTTCATTGTTGGGTTTAATGAACTGCCTGAATTTATTCTGATAATTGGTTGATAGTTTTGCTGCAAATAGGGGATGCTGATAAGGAATGTGGTAATTCCGAAACCATCCAACCATCTTGCAGTCTATAGGTCTTTGCCCAAATAAATTTGACAAACATTCTTTTCCTCTGTTGGTTAAGCTACACTTGTAGTTTAGTCAATGTATGGTTTTAAGCTGCAACAAAAAAAACAACAATGCTTAAAGATCAAAACCAACAATAACAAAACAAAACGAATGGAAAATTTTATTTCTATAGAAAATTTTTGCAAAATTTTATTTATATAGAAAATTTTGTCAAAATTTTATTTTCTTTAAAATTCAGTCTCTTGACAATAATATTCAAGTGAAATTTTTGTTGAAATTTAGTAACAAGTACCTTTCCGATCAAAAAATACCTTTTTTGTACTTTCTTAAAAATTGTATTTTCCATCCCTGAGTAACTGGCAAAGTGACCAAAATTTTTAAAATATGTACGTTTGGAAATATCTCTTTATTGCCTCCATCGCTAAATTAGGCAGGTTCTTTTCGCATTTCATTTCCATTTCATTTACACACGTGCGTTTGGCTGTTTCGTTGTTGTTCTATGGCCAAACAAAGCGAGTCATGTTCACAAAAAGAACAACAAACACACATAAAAGGCAGAAATACATTTTCCAAAAATGAAATTTGTGGTGCGAGAACAAAAACAATTTGTTTTTTTCGACCGTCGTTTGACGGACTTTTCAACTAGTATTCTATGATTTGTGCAAGTTTTATAGGTAAGCGTTTTTCAAAATAAAACCTCCAGCTTTTCTTCAACATCTTCGATAAGATTTTTCTATGCAGCTAAAAATATATATTTATATTTATATAAAAATATTCATTCATTTCGGGGGGGGTTTGATCCCCCTCATCACCCCCCCCCCCTGAATACGGCCTTGACAACAGAGCTCAAAGTTGTAATCCGATTTAAGTGAAATTTTGCACAGGTAGTAGAATTAACATTGTAGCTTTGACGCCAAATTTGGTGGAAATCGGTTTAGATTTAGATATAACTCCCATATATATGTTTTTTTGTGATTTCGGCAAATTGGACAAAATATCCACATTTTCCTTGTAAAAACGACACTGCTAAGTCGAAAACTTGTAAAAATTACTCCAATTTGCCTATACGTCTTATAAAGGGTGATTTGTTAAGAGCTTGATAACTTTTTTTTAAAAAAAAACGCATAAAATTTGCAAAATCTCATCGGTTCTTTATTTGAAACGTTAGATTGGTCCATGACATTTACTTTTTGAAGATAATTTCATTTAAATGTTGACCGCGGCTGCGTCTTAGGTGGTCCATTCGGAAAGTCCAATTTTGGGCAACTTTTTCGAGCATTTCGGCCGGAATAGCCCGAATTTCTTCGGAAATGTTGTCTTCCAAAGCTGGAATAGTTGCTGGCTTATTTCTGTAGACTTTAGACTTGACGTAGCCCCACAAAAAATAGTCTAAAGGCGTCAAATCGCATGATCTTGGTGGCCAACTTACCGGTCCATTTCTTGAGATGAATTGTTCTCCGAAGTTTTCCCTCAAAATGGCCATAGAATCGCGAGCTGTGTGGCATGTAGCGCCATCTTGTTGAAACCACATGTCAACCAAGTTCAGTTCTTCCATTTTTGGCAACAAAAAGTTTGTTAGCATCGAACGATAGCGATCGCCATTCACCGTAACGTTGCGTCCAACAGCATCTTTGAAAAAATACGGTCCAATGATTCCACCAGCGTACAAACCACACCAAACAGTGCATTTTTCGGGATGCATGGGCAGTTCTTGAACGGCTTCTGGTTGCTCTTCACTCCAAATGCGGCAATTTTGCTTATTTACGTAGCCATTCAACCAGAAATGAGCCTCATCGCTGAACAAAATTTGTCGATAAAAAAGCGGATTTTCTGCCAACTTTTCTAGGGCCCATTCACTGAAAATTCGACGTTGTGGCAGATCGTTCGGCTATTCATGATGAAATGTCAAAGCATACTGAGCATCTTTCTCTTTGACACCATGTCTGAAATCCCACGTGATCTGTCAAATACTAATGCATGAAAATCCTAACCTCAAAAGAATCACCCTTTACATATCTATCGACCGATAGATCATAAAAACACATTTGCTTCAGATTTAAATGTTTCCCATATTTTTTACTAAAATTTTGTTCCACCCTGGGCATTAGCCGACTTAAGTCTAACAAATTTTGTCCAGATCGACTCAGATTTAAATATATGTATATGGGAACATAAAGTTTATACATAGCACTCAACACATTTGACGAATTTGATATGGTATCGACATTGTGGATCTACAAGTGGTGCAGAGTATAATATAGTCGGCCCCGCCCGACTTTAGACTTTCCTTACTTGTTTTTCAGTGTATTAGACAACAAAATGGCAGATTAAATATTTATATAGTTCAGTTCTTGACCGTTATATATAGAGAAGTCTACAAATAACTACGAATCGACATGAACTTTTACGCGGTAATTAGAGAGCCTGAGTTGATATATTGGGGTCGCATTATATGGGGACTATATACAATTATGAACCGATATAGACCAATTTTTGTGTGATTAGGGATCGGTTTATCTGGTGGCTATATATAACTATAGACCCATATGGACCAAGTTTGGCAAGGTTGTTAGTGTTCATATATTTACATAAAATACAAACTTTCAACAGAATCGGATGAAATTTGCTCCTCCCACAGGCTCCAAAACCAAATATGGGGATTGTTTCATATGCGGCTGTATATGATTATGGACAGATATGGACTAATTTCGGCATGCTTGTTAGAGACCATATACTAACACCACGTACCAAATTTTAACCAGATTGTATGCATTTTGCTCCTCCAAAAGGCTTCGGAGGTCAAATCAGGGAATCGGTTTAATCGGGGCTGTATATAATTATGGACCGATATCGACAGCTACTATATACTACTATATACTAACACTACGTATCCAATTTCAACCAGATCGGGGCTATACATAATTATGGACCGCAATGGACTAATTTTTGTATGATTGTTAGAGGCTAACACCAAGTACCAAATTTCAAACGGATCGGATGAATTTTGCTCCTCCAAGAGGCTATGGAATTATGGACCAATTTTTCCATGGTTGCCAGAGACCATATTCTAACAGCACACGGACGAAAAAGACTGTTTCTCATATGTTTGGGTGTAAAAATTATATGTTTGGAACTCAAAATTTTTAACAAAATATTTTTAAGTGCAAGCGTATAATGTTCATAAACAAGTATAACATGTTTGGGGCATATATGTTAATATTGTAGAACATATTATGATTGGGACATAAAATGTTTGTAAATATAATATGCTTAGAAATTTACAAACAACGGAAATAGCCTATAAACATATATGTAAAATAATGGAAGTATGCAATTGGCGCTTTAAACATATATCCACACAAAAATATATCCACAGAAATTGTCATTAAAATTTTTTACTACCAGTGTATTACCTAAAGTGAAACATAATATGTTTGAACAATACAAACAATATTTTGTTTGGACCAATCCTGAAAATATATATGCTTGAAGCAAAATGTGTTTGGGGTATTTTTTTAAGGTGCACGTACCAAATTTCAACCGGATCGGATGAAATTTGCTTCTCTAAGAGGCACCGCAAGCCAAATCTGGAGGTCGGTTTATATGCGGTTATACGTAAAAGTAGTCCAATATGGCCCATTTTCAATATCATCCGATCTACATCAATAACAACTACTTGTGCCAAGTGTAAAGTCGATAGCTTATTTCGTTCGGAAGATAGCGTGATTTCAACAGACGGACGGACATACCTAGATCGACTCAGAATTTCACCACGACCCAGAATATATACTTTATGGGGTCTTAGAGCAATGTTTCGATGTGTTACAAACGGAATGACAAAGTTAATATACCCCCATCCTATGGTGGAGGGTATACAAATTTCTTGAAAAATGTTTATTTGTTCTTATCATATCGGCATTTTTATACCCTCCACCATAGGATGGGGGTATATTAACTTTGTCATTCCGTTTGTAACACATCGAAATATTGCTCTAAGACCCCATAAAGTATATATATTCTGGGTCGTGGTGAAATTCTGAGTCGATCTGAGCATGTCCGTCCGTCCGTCTGTTGAAATCACGCTAACTTCCGAACGAAACAAGCTATCGACTTGAAACTTGGCACAAGTAGTTGTTATTGATGTAGGTCGGATGGTATTGCAAATGGGCCATATCGGTCCACTTTTACGTATAGCCCCCATATAAACGGACCCCCAAATTTGGCTTGCGAGGCCTCTAAGAGAAGCAAATTTCATCCCATCCTGCTGAAATTTGGTACTTGGTGTTAGTATATGGTCTCTAACAACCATGCAAAAATTGGTCCATATCGGTCCATAATTATATATAGTCCCCATATAAACCGATCCCCCGATTTGGCTTGCGGAACCTCTAAGAGAAGCAAATTTCAACCGATCCGGCTGAAATTTGGTACATGGTATTGGTATATGTTCTCTAATGACCATGCAAAAATTGGTCCACATCGGTCCATAATTATATATAGCCCCCAATTAAACCGATCCCCCGATTTGGCTTGCGGAACCTCTAAGAAACGAAAATCTCATCCGATCCGGCTGAAATTTTGTACATGGTGTTGGTATATGTTCTCTACTGACCATGCCAAAATTGGTCCATATCGGTCCATAATTGTATATAGCCCCCATATAAATCGATTCCCATATTTTTCCTCCGGAGCCTCTTGGAGGAGCAAAATTCATCCGATCCGGTTGAAATTTGGAACATGGTGTTAGAATGTGGTCTCTAACAAACACACAAGAATTGGTCATATCGGTCCATAATTATATATAGCCCCCATATAAACCGTTCTCCAGATTTGATCTCCGGAGCCTCTTGGAGGAGCAAAATTCATCCGATCCGTTTGAAATTTGCAACGTGGTGTTAGTATAAGGCCGCTAATATCCATGCCAAAATTGGTCCATATCGGTCTATAGTTATATATAGCCGATCCCCAATCACACAAAAATTGTTCCATATCGGTTCATATTCATGGTTGCCAGTCGAGCCAAAAATAAACTACCAAAATTTTATTTTTATAGAAAATTTTGAAAAATTTTATTCCTATAGAAAATTTTGGCAAAATTTTATTTCTATAGAAAATTTTGTCAAAAATTTATTTCTATATAAAATTTTGTCAACATTTATTTCTGTAGAAACTTTTGTCAAAATTTTATTTCTGTAGAAAATTTTGTCAAAATTTTATTTCTATAGAAAATTTTGTCAAACTGAATTATTTACGTATTTAATCGACCTTTTTATACCCTGCGTCACACTGTGGAACAGGGTATTATAAGTTAGTGCATATGTTTGCTACACCCAGAAGGAGACGAGATAGACATATGGTGTCTTTGGCAAAAATGCTCAGGGTGGGCTCCTGAGTCGATATAGCCATGTCCGTCTGTCTGTGAACACATTTTTGTAATCAAAGTCCAGGTCGCAGTTTTAGTCCAATCGACTTCAATTTTGGCACAAGTATGTGTTTTGGCTCAGAATAGAACCCTATTGATTTTGGAAGAAATCGGTTCAGATTTAGATATAGCTCCCGTATATATCTTTCGGCCGATATGGACTTATATGGCCCCAGAAGCTAGAATTTTACCCTGATTTGCTTAAAATTGTGCTCAAGAAGAACAATTTGTACTATAGCCAAGTGTGCCAAATTTTATTGAAATCGCTTCAGATTTAGATACAGCTCCCATATATATTTGTTCTTATCTTATGTTCGGCATTTTTTAATTTTTTTTAGTGTAAACACCCTTGCATTTAGCTTATATAACAAACGATTTTTTATTAATATTCATTTGTATGTAAGTGACATTTATGTCACCATTACGCTACTAGGAAAAAGTTTACAATAATTTCAAATGAAATTAAATGTCTATGATATTTTCAACTGAAAAGCAGTACAATATACTTTTTATTGCCATTGCCCAGAAGAAGATCGAATACAACAGCATTCGAGGAAAGCAGTTTTGTGAGAATATGAAAATGTCAACCATAATCAGAAATGTGGTGGAGCTTCATTAACATTTGCTAGTAGAGACGCACCTCCACCACAATTGTCACCAGGTGTGACAAAGTGCATTCAATTAGGAGTACATCAGCAGACCTACAGATGCCAGATGTACTTGTCAAGATGCCAAGAACTGAGCGATTCTCGTTAAACATCAATGTGAGATCTAAGAAAAACATTTGGCTTTGTAATGATTTACTAGGTGGCTTTACGCCCTCATTTTTGAATTCGAGCGAAATCGCAATTGCATAGCCAGCATTGTCGTTTTTATTGATATTTTCATTGTTTAAAATCTCATAAATATTAATTACACTCGTTGTCTTATTGTGAAAACAAAGTTTTATTTAGTTCCCTCATATGGAGTTTGAGTAAATTTCATTAGATATATTGTGATCTGATATTGCTCACTTTATGGGTCTCTATGATGTGGAATTCCTGCAGCTTGAGACACCACAGGCGTTTGCGTGCCATTTATGCCTATTTCAAAAGACAGACCATTTTAAGAGCATAGATCTCCCAATCGCTTGCGCTGCTAAACTATTTTTCAGTTTTTTGTTTGAAAGTAAGCCGGCCGGCAACCTTTCGCAGTATGCGAGGCACCCCATTTGATACTCTGTCAAAACAGCCGCTTTAAAAAGAGGAATTAGGCAAAAATATTTATATACGAGGATCGAGTAGAAAAATTTAGCATAATTATACCCTAAACCATATAGTGGTCAGGGTATAATAAATTTGATTTGCCAAAAAATGTGCCTACCAGAAATATTGACTTTAGACCCCATAAAATATATACCGATCGACTTAGAATCACCTCTTGAGTCGATCTAGCGCTTGGTGTCCGTCCGTCCGTCTGTCCATGTATTTGTTGTTCACAGGATTCCGGTCGCAATTATTAACCGATTTTGATGAAATTTGATACAGGGAGTTTTTTGGGCACAAGGACGAACGCTATTGAATTTGGAATTTAGATATAGCTCCCATATATATGTATCGCCCGATTTCAACAAATGGTGTTACGTTGCGCGTTTTTACAAACGGATCGTCACCAAATTTAGCAAAAAATAATCTTTTTTATCGCCCTTCAAGTCTGCAAAATTTCATCCAAATCGGTTCAGATTTAGATATAGCTCTCATATATATGTATCGCCCGATTTTCCCAAATTTGGCCATAGAACCCTTATTTATTAACCGATCTTACTCAAAGTTGGCAAGATCCAGTCCTCTATGGTACTAACGGTATGAGCAAAATTTTATCGAAATCGGTTCAGTTGTAGATACAGCTCCCATATATGTATCGCCCGATTTTGAAAAATTTGCCACTAAGGTTATGTTTGACCATAGAGGTTTCATTTCTTAACTGATCGTACTCAAATTTTGCACGGTAACCTTTTGTGGTATTAATCAAACCCGCAAAATTTTATGCAAATTGTTTCAGATTTACATATAGCTTCCATATATATGAATCGCTCGATTTTCCCAAATTTGACCATAATACTTTTATTTATTAACCAATGTTACTCAAATTTCAAATTTTGATGTACTAGCCGATCGTATTTATACGCACTTGTAGCTCTTACATATGAATATTGCTCGATTTTTACATATTTGGATTTATTACCCACACTAATTGAGCGATTTTATTTTCTCTCCTTTTTATACCCTAAACCACATAGTGGTCAGGGTATAATAAGTTTGATCGGCCAAAAAATGTGCCTACCAGAAATATTGATTTTAGACCCCATAAAATATATACCGATCGACTCAGAATCACCTCCTGAGTCGATCTAGCGCTTGGTGTCCGTCCGTCCGTCCGTCTGTCCATGTATTTGTTGTTCACAGGATTCCGGTCGCAATTATTAACCGATTTTGATGAAATTTGGTACAGGGAGTTTTTCGGGCACAAGGACGAACGCTATTGAATTTGGAAGCAATCGGATCAAATTTAGATATAGCTCCCATATACACGCTCACAAAAAATCGCTTCTGTAACATATACTCCCAAACATATTTAGCTTCAAGCATATATATTTTTGGGTATTGCCCAAACATTTATATGTTTGATCTCTTCCAATATATAATATGTTTGAAAGCATATTGGTCTAAACAATATATGTTTGGGTAGTCTAAGTTCCAAACATTTTGTATTTTTGCATCCAAATTCAATAATGTTGTCTTCCAAAAAACAATATGTTATTATGTGAACATATAATATGTTTGGAAGCATTTTGCACCCAAAAATATTATATGCTTAAAAAAATTCTCCCAAACAATATTGTGCTCAAAATTTTATTTATTTATTTATATATTTACAATCATAATGAATTATGAAAATAAACAGGTAATATAGGTCCTAACAACATAGGTTTTCGACCTGAATGCTCAAAATTTTGTTTCTGCCCAATTGTATATTCGCCGACATCTTTCTCACTTCCACGAGATTTTTTAGTTCTTAGCACCTTTTTCTGTAATACAAACATTGTAGAAGAAATTATTCAATTTTATGATTTTTTTTATTTTAATTTTACCTTTTGCCGGACGGGGATTCGAACAGCGGACCACACAGTTTGTAAGGATCAAAGAAGTAGCTGATCAATTGCCCAAGGAAAAATAAAATGTTAATTTTGTAATAACAAGCAACAACCACCAACTTAATTCAATATCGCTCCCTGTTAAATAGCGCTCCAAGCTACTAAACACATATATGTTTATAGGCTATTTCTAAATTAATATATGTTTGCATTCAAGCATATTATATTTACAAACATTTTATGTCCCAAACATAATATGTTCTAACATATTAACATATATGTCCCAAACATGTTATGCTAGTTTATGAACATTATATGCTTGCACTCAAAAATATTGTGTTTAAAAATTTGTGTTCCAAACATATAATGTTTATAGCCAAACATATGAAAAACAGTCTTTTTCATCCGTGTATATGTATCGCCCGATTTCGACAAATGGGGTCACTTTGCGCGTTTTTTCAAACGGATCGTCACCAAATTTGGCAAAAGGTAATCTTTTCCATCGCCCTTCAAGTCTGCAAAATTTCATCCAAATCGGTTCAGATTTAGATATAGCTCTCATATATATGTATCGCCCGATTTTCACAAATTTGGCCACAAAACCTTTATTTATCAACCGATCTTACTCAAAGTTGGCTAAATATAATCTTCTATAGCACTAACTATATGTGCAAAAAATCATCGAAATCGGTTCAGATTTAGCTATAGCTTCCATATATATGTACCGTCCGATTTTTCTAAATTTGGCCATAAAACCCTTATTTATCAACCGATCTTACCCAAATTTGGCTAACTGTAGTCTTCTATAGCACTAACTATATGTGCAAAAAATCATCGAAATCGGTTCAAATTTATATATAGCTCCCATATATGTATCCCCCGATTTTGAAAAATTCGCCCCTAATAACCTTATGTTTGACCATACAGGCCTCATTTCGTGATTGATCTTACTCAAATCTTGCACAAGGTAACCTTTTGTGGTATTAATCAAACCAGCAAAATATTATGCAAATTGTTTCAGATTTAGATATAGCTTCCATATATATGCATCGCTCGATTTTCCCAAATTTGGCCATAGTACTTTTATTTATTAACCAGTGTTACTCAAATTTCAAATTTTGATGTACTAGCCGATCGTACTTATACGTACTTGTAGCTCTTACATAAGAATATTGCTCGATTTTTACAAATTTGTATTTATTACCCACACTTATTTAACGATTTTCTCTTTTTTAATAATGGGCTTAATATTAGTGGCATACTAACTCCGTAGGCGCAATATCAACACAGCCAGTAGGGGAAATTCCCTATTTGTAGGGTTTTTCTAATATTTAGCGTCTTGTAGGGACCTAGGACCACAATGTAGGGACATTTTCACTCAACACAATTTGTAATAATTTTTACATTTTGGTGGCTCTAGAGGAGGAAATTAGAAGCCGGCAAGGCTTGATCTTTAACAATGTGTGGTAAACTTTATTCCTGTAGAAAATTTTGTCAACATTTTATTTCTATAGAACATTTTGTCAAAATTGTATTTCTATAGAAATTTTTTTTCAAAATATTTTTTCTATAAAAAATTTTCTCAAAATTTTATTTCTATAGAAAAATTTCTCACAAAAATTTGTTTATAGAAACTTTTTCCAAAATTTTATTTTTATAGAGATTTAACAAAAAAGATTACTAATTTGGGTAGAATTCTACCAACTGTGGCAACCGTGGTGGTAATACAAATTTATATTCTAAGTTATATACGTTGCATATTCATGTTTTAAGATAATAAAGCACTCAGAACCATTTTTATTTTGTAAAATTTTTTAAATTTATCTGAGGGCTATAATAACTATAGACCGATATGGACCTAGTAAGGCATAGTTGTTAATGGCCATATACTAGCACAATGTACCAAATTTCAACTGACTTGGATGAAATTTGCTTCTCCAAGAGGATCAACTTAAGCAGAGAGACGCAAAATTTCAAGATTTGTGTCCTAAATTTAATGAAAAAATTTTTGAAGCAAGGATTATAAACTTTCTTTTAATTAAAATGTCATTGTTTTAAAGAATTTTGTCCTTAGTATTGCGTACATTTTGAGTCCTAAAATTTAAGTTGTATAATCATCCATATTAGGTCAATATTTTTTTCAGTGTAGATTTAAAGCCACATAGGTAGCTAAACAATGTCTTTATTTTAAAAAATTCACATCTTTGGCTCGGAATCAATACGAAACCCCTTAAGGGAAAGTCAAAATCTTTGGATGCAAGTAAACTTTATTTTTGTGTACCCATCATCTATCGACGCCTTGTATAGGATGATAATTTGATCACCCATTTTAAAATCTTATTGACCTCGCAAGCTGGCATAACAAAAACTTTATATTTATTACAAATATTAAATTCCTACATTTTTCATAAAAACAAGTAAAAAATTTACTTGGGAGTTTTGTAAAGAATTTTAATTTAAAATCGAAATTTTTGGGGGGGACGAAGGCATCGAAATTCGCGGACAATAGCCTGGAAAATACTGGCACCACTGGTCTCGAATTAAAATTCTGACTATCCCCTCATGGGGTAACCTAAGCCAAAATAAAGCAAGTGAGTAAAGTAGAAAGTCGGGGGGAGGGGGCCGACTATATCATACCCCAAACCACTCCTACTTAATTAGTAAACATAGTTTGTGGGGTATCAATGGTACAGGTGTGGGGAAACCCGCATTTCCATATTTAAGAACATTAATGGGTACATGGTTATGGGAGTTTTATCACAATCTGAACAGAAATGTCTGATATTAGTAGCTATAGTTCATTCTGAACCTACAGAGTTAGTATGCCACTAATATTGAGTCCATTATTAAAAAAGTCGGGTGGGGCCGACTATATCATACCCTAAACCACCCTTAGTAATCATATGCATTTGTGGGGTAACATTGATATAGGTCTGGGAGATAAACCGCAGTTGCATATTTAAGAAAATTAAGAGGTACTTGTTTATGGGTGCTTTGTCTCAATCTGACTATAACTCATAGACAATGTTGCCAGGGAAAATGATCGGTTTACCCTACAAGGACAAAAAAAGTTCCTTACTTTACCATACATTCCCAAACAATTTTCCCTACAATATTTTTCGTTAAATTTAAACAAATTTTACAAAACAAAAATGGTTCTAAGTACTTTATTATCTTAAAACATGAAAATGCAAGGTATATAAAATAGAAAATAAATTTGTATTACCATCACGGTTGCAACAGTTGGTAGAATTCTACCAAAAATAGTATTGTTTATACCCTCCACCATAGGATGGGGTGGAGGTCCGGTTGAAATTAGATAGGTGGTGTTAGTATATAGTATCTAACAACCATGCAAGAATTTATCCATATCGGTCCATAATTATATATAGCCCCCATATAAACCGATCCCCAGATTTGTCCTCCGGAGCTTTTTGGAGGGTCAAAATTCATCCGATCCGTTTGAAATTTGGAACGTTGTGTTAGTATGTGGTCTCTAACAAACACACAAAAATTGGTCCATATCGGTCCATAATTATATATAGCCCCCATATAAATCGATCCACAGATTTGACCTCCAGAACGTCTTGGAGGTGCTAAATTCATCCGATTCGGTTGAAATTTGGTACGTGGTGTTATATGGTCTCTAACAATCATGCAAAAATTGGTCCATATTGGTCAATAGTTATATATAGCCGATCCCCAATCACACAAAAATTGGTCCATATCGGTTCATAATCATGGTTGCCACTCGAGTCAAAAATAATGTACCAAATTTTTATTTTTATAGAAAATTTTGTCAAAATTTTATTTTTATGGGAAATTTAGCCAAAATTTATTCCTATAGAAAATTTTGTCAAATTTTATTTCTATAGAAAATTTCGTCAAAATTTTATTTCAATAGAAAATTTTGTCAAAATTTTATATCTATAGAAAATTTTGTCAAAATTTTATTTCTATAGAAAATTTTGAAAAATTTTTATTTCTATAGAAAATTTTGTCCAAATTTTAGAAGTAGAAGTTTCTACGCAATCCATGGTGGAGGGTACATAATCTTCGGCCTGGCCGAACTAACGGCCGCATATACTTGTTAACTTTGAAGTCAATATTAATAATAATTTTTCAGATTTATTAAAGGACAACTTGTCCGTCAAGCCAGATAGGTAAAAACAAAATCTTTCATGTAAAGATACCCATTTTTAAGTCAAATTATCTATTTATAAGGGGAAAACGACTTAATTGAAAAGTTTATCGACTTGCATACAAGGAACAACAATTTATTTCAGAGAAATCGTATTCTAATCAAAAATCGTATTCGTATTTTAAGGACATGAATTTTTTTTATCACGATAATAGCTTTTTTAGTGTATGTCCAGATCACGAGCAAGTTTCCTGCCACTGCAGTATAGTTTCAATCAAATATGGTATTTTTTGGAATCTTTTCTGGTGTTGTTACCGTTTTTTCACTTTTTGGCCGCGAAACAACACCGAGCACTGTCCCGAGAAATAAGAAATTTATTCACCTTTAAATGCTGGAGGGATTTAACGATTGCCACTTGTGGATTTCCAGCCAAATATAAACCAATCACATTTTCTCGCTTCCACTCCATCACGAATAACAATAATTTCTGAATGCAATACATCAAAATGCTTTTGTAAGCTTGTAAACAATAAACGTATAGACATGTGATTTTGAAATGATAGAAACCCGAAGTTGGTTGTAATGCATATCAGCCACCCTGTGTACTTAATCATATGGCTTACATTTTAAATTCTGTCCCCATTTGATCTCTCTCGATCCTCGTTTAGTAGTTGTGGCAGAAAATGCCTGGTCACATTGTTGCTTATTGTGATTGCCTAGCTTTTATCCCGCATAGTTGGTTGTTTTTGCCGTCATGTCTTTTGTCTTATGGCAACCAATAATGGAGTTGAAAGTTTCAATTTACCACCTATTGGGATTTTGGCAATCGTTTTAGCCTTTTTGGACCCAAGTGTAGTAACAGGAAAAAATTGTTAGCGCCATATGCGTGCTGATATTTTAAAATCGACAAGAAATTAAAACATTTGTAAAGAAAGTTGCTCAATTACGGACTAAGAGATTGGGTTTGGTACTTCATCGAAAATAAAAAATACTAAAATTAAAAAGATGCAGAAATTCTAAAGATAATCAAACACTCTAAAGAACCCAGTTTCCTACAATGTATTCTGCTTCATGCCAAATGTAATGTGGTGATTTATAAACTAAACGTTTGTGTTTTTGGGTGGAATCATGAGTTACAAACAGTTTTGTCATCTTTCGATGGTATATACAATAGAGGTGTACGCGTGACACGAAATTCTCGTGACAAGCGTGAATTACGTGAGTCGTAAACAAAATCCAAAGCAACTCTCGTGAATGGGACTAAAATAAATATGTCGTGCGTGAGTAATTAAATCGGTTTAAAATCTCTGCAAAATCACGCTCACGAAAAAAATCAAGATTTAATTCATATGTTAACTGAAATTAATTTATCTCTTTTTTTGAATTTTGTTACCTCTGCTGATTTCCGTTTGGAAAATGTCGTGGGTCCCGTGAATTTGTCCCGAATCACGTGAATTGTCGTGAATCGTGCGTGAATAAACACTTTGCTTTGTGAATGTGCGTGAGTCTGAGTGAAATTTCAGTCACGCGCGCACCTCTATTATACAACGAGTCCAATGTCATACTAGACTCGTGCAAGGGTGAATCATTCCGATCACAGATGAAAAATTCGATTTTTAAAAAGTAATAAAATGGTACTTTATTTTATAACAACTATAAACGGCCGTAAGTTCGGCCAGGCCGAAGCTTATGTACCCTCCACCATGGATTGCGTAGAAACTTCTACTGAAGTCGATGGCAAGGTATCTTAAAACTTCCTAACAACGTAATATATACCACATAGTCCATACTTGGTATATATTAACCCTCCGTCATACACATGTTTCGATAGTCACATTCGTAACACATGGGGCCTGGCCAGACCCACTATGTATTTTAATGTATTTATATGGAAAATATGCCATTTTGTTGATATTATTACATTATTACAGTAGTATTTTCCGTCCTGATTTTTTCACACATCGATAGGTAATAAAATTTTAGGAGGATACCAGAAGTTTCAACTCTCTAGCTATATTATAAATGTATTTTAATTACAATTAGAATCGAAAAAGGTCTGGCCAGACTCATGTGTCTGTCCGAGTTTCTATAGAAATAAAATTTTGACAAAATAAAATTTTGACAACATTTTCTATTGAAGTAAAATTTTGACAAAATTTTCTATAGAAATAAAATTTGGAAAAAATTTTCTACAGAAATAAAATTTGGAAAAAATTTTTTATAGAAATAAAATGTTGACAAAATTTTCTATAGAAATAAAATTTTGACAAAATTTTCTATAGAAATAAAATTTTGTCAAAATTTTCTATAGAAATAAAATTTTGAAAAAATTTTCTATAGAAATAAAATTTTGACAAAATTTTCTATAGAAATAACATTTTGACAATGTTTTCTATAAAAATAAAATGTTGGTAGATTATTTTTGGCTCGAGTGGCAACCATGATTATGAACCGATATGGACCAATTTTTGTGTGATTGGGGATCGGCTATATATAACTATAGACCGATATGGACCAATTATTAGCGGCCTTATACTAACACCACGCTGCAATTTTTAACCGGATCGGATGAATTTGGCTCCTCCAAGAGGCTCCGGAGATCAAATCTGGGGAACGGTTTATATGGGGGCTATATATAATTATGGACCGATATGGATCAATTCTTGCGCGTTTGTTAGAGACCACATTCTAACCCCATGTTCCAAATTTCAACCGGATCGGATGAATTTGGCTCCTCCAAGAGGCTCCGGAGGACAAATTTGGGGATCGATTTATATGGGGGCTATATATAATTATGGACCGATGTGGACCAATTTGTGCATGGTTGTTAGAGACCATATACTAACACCATGTACCAAATTTCAGCCGGATCGGATGAAATTTACTTCTCTTAGAGCAATCGCAAGCCAAATTTGGGGGTCCGTTTATATGGGGGCTATACGTAAAAGTGAACCGATATGGTCCAATTTTTGCATGGTTTTTAGAGACCGTATACTAACACCATGTCCCAAATTTCAGCCTGATCGGATGAAATTTGCTTCTCTTAGAGCAATCGCAAATCAAATTTGGGGGTCCGTTTATATGGGGGCTATACGTAAAAGTGGACCGATATGGCCCATTTGCAATACCATCTGACCTACATCAATAACAACTACTTGTGCCAAGTTTCAAGTCGATAGCTTGTTTCGTTCGGAAGTTAGCGTGATTTCAACAGACGGACGGACGGACATGCTCAGATCGACTCAGAATTTCACCACGACCCAGAATATATATACTTTATGGGGACTTAGAGCAATATTTCGATGTGTTACAAACGGAATGACAAAGTTAATATACCCCCATCCTATGGTGGAGGGTATCAGAACTTTGTTTATTTTTTATACCCTGCACCATTGTCTAGAGCAATTAGTACATATGTTTGCAATAACCACAAGGGGTTGAGATATGCACATCGTGTGTTTGGCAATATTGCTCAGGGACGAGCCCTGAGTCGATCTAGCCATGTCCGTTTGTCTGTGAATACTTTTTTGTAATCAAAGTCTAGGTCGCAGTTTGACGAATTTGACAACTTAGAATTAGTATTCTCGATAATCACACCAAATTTGGTTGAAATGGGTTCATATTCGGATATAGTTCCCGTATATATTTTTCGCCCGATCCCAGTGAAATGGCGGGTTGGCAGGATACGTCGTATAACTTAAGTCATTTCACTGTGGTCAAACCACCCCACATAATACTCATCACTTACCGAGCCTCCAATTTCATAACCTCTAAACGCCGGACGCTCATCAACCAAAAGAAATCCAACTAGCTTCAGAGAATACACAGATCGCCCGTCCCCCTCCCATGTTCATGTTCAAAGAGAGAGAGAGAGAGAGAGAGAGATAGAGATCTTACCCGAATTGCCCAGGTGAAATCCAACTTCTTAGCAGAAGTGGCAATACTCGATAATAAGACAAGCGTGATGAACGATATGATAGTCGACGAGCACAAGCGAAACATAGGGTCATTTCAATGCAAGCACATCTCTTTTTATAGATTGAACCACATTGATACAAATTACTATATTAATAACGACATGCTTGAAACTGTTGAATCCTTTAAGGATCTCGGAATACTGTTTGATCGGAGACTAGATTTTAGATCTCACATATCTATGACCGTCAATAAATCATATGGATCACTTGGATTTGTCAAACGCTGGAGTAAGGAGTTTTCAGACCCATTTGTAACAAGAAATTTGTATATTTCACTTGTGCGTCCAATCCTTGAATATGGATCTGTAATATCAAATAACATACACTGCAACCGTGTTGAATCTGTACAAAAGCAATTTCTACTGTTTTGTTTACGTCGGAACAACTGGACTCCTCAAACCATGCCACTTTCGAACTCCGCAACAAGGGGAGGAATCTCAGTCACCTTCGACATCGTTAGAGCGGAAAACAGGCCCATTCGTTGCATTCGTGGTCTCCAAGCCAAAGATACACCACAATTTACCATGGCCAAAGTTACCAATGTCATCAACAGCGCGCACTGATAGAAAAAATACATTCCAAAATCGTGAACGGACGGTAACAAACGGAACGTTCACGAAAAATCAAAACAGTATGGTCACGGTTTTAACTATTCGTTAGACGTCCTTATGGCAACTCCGTCGGTGGTGCAATGTGCGTAGTAGACTGTTAACGTGTATGGAGCAGACAATCCAGGTTCGAATGACCACTGAACATAAATAAAACTACTACGTTTTCAAATCACGAATGCTGGTTGTTGTTTTGACAATGCATGGCGTCATTTTATCACATTGATTTGTGTATTGGTTACTTTCATGAATTAATCGTTGTGAAATGTGCTCGCCCTTCATATTATATATGGGTGCATGGTTTCCATGCAAAGCGCTGGGACCCTACGAAATTTCTATGCTAATGCTGAAGCATTCGGGAATACTGAGAGTTCAGTACCTGTCACGAACGCTGGTTGTTGTTTGGTTTGGTTACTTTCATGAATTAACCGTTGTGAAATGTGCTCGCCCTTCATATTAAATATGGATGCATGGTTCCCATGCAAAGCGCTGGGACCCTAAGAAATTTATATGC
Organism: Haematobia irritans; assembly: GCF_050003625.1. NCBI lineage: Eukaryota > Metazoa > Arthropoda > Insecta > Diptera > Muscidae > Haematobia > Haematobia irritans. Next base: position 64,504,639 of record NC_134399.1, on the reverse strand, counting down.
TAATGCTGAAGCATTCGGGAATACTGGGAGTTCAGTACCTGCCGCCGGGACATTACAAAATATAACTTCTTCTTCTCAAATGGACCGGAAGGGGCCCTATAGGTCAGTAAGGACCACACGAGTCAGAAGGTATTCGAGTTGGGTCAGTAGGGACCCCGTTGAGTCAATAAGGGCTCCACGGTACTCAATAAGGTTCAACGTATATAAACAGATGGGTCAGAAGGGACCCGATTGAATCACACAAAGTTTAAAAGGTGCTATCATAGCCGGTAAGGGTGTGGAAAACAGCAGGATCAAAATTTATAACAATACAGCTGGAAATTTAAAAGACAGTAATCGATTCAGTTAAAGAAGTCAATGTATAGACCGAATTATAGTTTTTACACAAAACGTTAAGTGGATTAAATAATTCATAGTTATGTTCTGTCTTTAAGAATGCCAAGTTTCTAGTTATACGATTTGGAACATTATAGCAAATTCTCGATGTTAAGTAGTGTGAATAAGTATCTCCATTAATAACAGGTTGGCTGATAAGTCCCCGGTTTAACAAAGAAAAGCACATTTTTTAGTCAAAATTCGTTTTTATTATTCAACATAGTTCCCTTCAAGAGCGATACAACGATTATAACGACCTTCCAATATTTTGATACCATTTTGGTAGTACTCCTTCCCTGCGAGCATCCTTTTGAGGTCTGAGAACAAGAAAAAATCGCTAGGGCCAGATCTGGAGAATACGGTGGGTGGGGAAGCAATTCGAAGCCCAATTCATGAATTTTTGCCATCGTTCTCAATGACTTGTGGCACAACGCACCGTGTCTTGGTGGAACAACACTTTTTATACCCTCCATCATAGGATGGGGGTATATTAACTTTGTCATTCCGTTTGTAACACATCGAAATATTGCTCTAAGACCCCATAAAGTATATATATTCTGGGTCGTGGTGAAATTCTGAGTCGATTTAAGCATGTCCGTCCGTCCGTCCGTCCGTCCGTCTGTTGAAATCACGCTAACTTCCGAACGAAACAAGCTATCGACTTGAAACTTGGCACAAGTAGTTGTTATCGATGTAGGTCGGATGGTATTGAAAATGGGCCATATCGGTTCACTTGTACGTATAGCCCCCATATAAAGGGACCCTCAGATTTGGCTTGTGGGGCTTCTAACAGACGCATATTTCATACGATCCGGCTGAAATTTGGTATATGGTGTTGGTATATAGTCTCTAACAACCACGCAAAAATTGGTCAACATCGGTCCATAATTATATATAGCCCCCATATAAACCGATCCCCAGATTTGGCTTGCGGAGCCTAACAGAGAAGCAAATTTCATCCGATCCGGCTGAAATTTGGTACACGGTGTTGGTATATGGCCTCTAACAACCGTGCAAAAATTGGTTCACATCGGTCCATAATTATATATAGCCCCCATATAAACCGATCCCCAGATTTGGCTTGCGGAGCCTCAAAGAGAAGAAAATTTCATCCGATCCGGCTGAAATTTGGTACATGATGCTGGTATATGGTCTCTAACAACCATGCAAAAATTGGTCCATATCGGTCCATAATTATATATAGCCCCCATATAAACCGATCCCCAGATTTGGCTTGTGGAGCCTCTAAGAGAATCATATTTCATTCGATCCGGCTGAAATTTGGTACATGATGTTGGTATATGGTCTCTAACAATCATGCAAAAATTGGTCCACATCGGTCCATAATTATATATAGCCCCCATATAAACCGATCCCCAGATTTGGCTTGCGGAGCCTCAAAGAGAAGCAAATTGCATCCGATCCGGCTGAAATTTGGTACATGGTATTGGTATATGGTCTCTAACAACCATGCAAAAATTGGTCCACATCGGTTCATAATTATGTATAGCCCCCATATAAACCGATCCCCAGATTTGGCTTGCGAAGTCTCCAAGAGAAGCAAATTTCATCCAATCCGGTTGTAATTTGGAATATGGTGTTAGTATATGATCTTTAACAACCGTGGCAGAATTGGTCCATATCGGTCCATAATTATATATAGCCCCCATATAAAACGTTCTCCACATTTGACCTCCGGAGCCTCTTGGAGGAGCAAAATTCATCCGATCCGGTTCAAATTAGGAACGTTGTGTTAGTATATGGTCTCTAACAATCATACCAAAATTGGTTCAATCACACAAAAATTGGTCCATATCGGTTCATAATCATGGTTGCCACTAGAGCCAAAAATAATCTACCAAAATTTTATTTCTATAGAAAATTTTGTCAAAATTTTATTTCTAGATAAAATTTTGTTAAATTTTTATTCGGTTCATAATAAAATTTTCATCATTGTCAAAATTTTATTTCTATAGAAAATTTTGTCAAAATTTTATTTCTATAGAAAATTTTGTCAAAATTTTATTTCTATAGAAAATTTTGTTCAAATTTTATTCGGTTCATAATCATGGTTGCCACTCGAGCCTAAAATAATCTACCAAGATTTTATTTCTAAAGGGTGATACGGTCAAAATTTGGTCAAGGGAAAACGCGTGTAAATCGGTGAAGTCGTTTATTTAAAAAATCAAATTAAATTTCTTTTTCAAGTTCAATTAGCATAAAATTCAGGAAAAATATTCAGTTAGGCTTTCGCTTTTCCAAATCCGAATTGCCGGGCCTCACGCTTGACACCTGCCATCAGATTTTGTACAGCCACCTTGTCCACCTTCTTCGCCGCAGAAAGCCAGTTTGCCTTGAACTGCTGCTCGTCCTTAGCAATTTTTTTGGTCTTCTTTAGGTTCCGCTTGACAATAGCCCAGTATTTCTCAATTGGGTGGAGCTCTGGCGTGTTGGGAGGGTTCTTGTCCTTGGGAACCACCTGCACGTTGTTGGCGGCGTACCACTCCATGGCCTTTTTACCGTAATGGCAAGATGCCAAATCCGGCCAAAACAGTACGGAACAACCATGTTTCTTCAGGAAAGGCAGCAGACGTTTATTCAAACACTCTTTCACGTAAATTTCTTGGTTGACAGTCCCGGAAGCTATGAAAATGCTGCTTTTCAAGCCACAGGTACAGATGGCTTGCCAAACCAGATATTTCTTTGCGAACTTTGACAGTTTTATGTGCTTGAAAATATCTGCTACCTTTCCCCTTCCTTTTGCCGTATAAAACTCCTGTCCCGGAAGCTGCTTGTAGTCGGCTATGACGTAAGTTTCGTCGTCCATTACCACGCAGTCAAACTTCGTCAGCATCGTCGTGTACAGCCTCCGGGATCGCGCTTTGGCCGTCGTATTTTGTTTATCATCGCGATTTGGAGTCACTACCTTCTTGTAAGTCGATAGTCCGGCTCGTTTTTTGGCTCGATGCACGGTTGTAGACGATACACCCAGCTTATTTGCGGCATCTCGGAGAGAGAGGTTAGAGTTTCGCTTGAAACTACCGGCAACTCTCTTTGTCGTCTCAGCGGCTTCCGGTTTTCGATTTCCCCCCATCCAGACTTCCTGGCTGTCGACAAACGTTCCCCAAACACTTTAATTACATTTGTAACGGTTGATTTGGCAACTTTTAGCGATTTTGCCAGCTTTGCGTGCGAGTAGCTCGGATTTTCGCGATGCGCGAGCAAAATTTTGATACGCTGCTCTTCTTGCTTGGACGGCATTTTGACAACTGAAGAGTGAATTCCAAAATCAAAATAGGAGCAACATTCTACACACACACACCTTCAAAATGAGTGGTGTTCAGGTTTTTTAAATGCAAAATTGAAAAAAATACGTCAAGTTTATATTGACCAAATTTTGACCGTATCACCCTTTATAGAAAATTTTGTCAAAAGTTTATTTCTATAGAAAATTTTGTTAAAATTTTATTTCCGTAGAAATTTTTGTCAAAATTTTCTTTCTTTAGCAAATATTGTCAAAATTTTTATTTCTATAGAAAATTTTGTGAAAATTTTATTTCTATAGAAAATTTTGTTAAAATTTTATTTCTGTAGAAAATTTTGTCAAAATGTTATGTCTACTTTGTCAAACTGAACTATATACGTATTGGATCGATCTTTTTTGATTTAATATATACCACGTATGGACTTACATACAATTTAGAATATGGTCTTAGGAGGTTTTAAGATACCTTGCCATCGGCAAGCGTTACCGCAACTTAAGTAATTCGATTCTGGAGGGCAGTGTTTAGAAGAAGTTTCTACGCAATCCATGATGGAGGGTACATAAGCTTCGGCCTGGCCGAACTTACGGCCGTATATACTTGTTTCTTCTTCATATGGGGCCGTTTTGCCGCGATTTCGACCTTCAAACGCTCCAATAACGCCATATAATAGTCACTGTTGATGGGTTTTCCCTTCTCAAGATAATCGATAAAAAATATTCCATGCGCATCCCAAAAAACAGAGGCCATTACTTTGCCAGCGGACTTTTGAGTCTTTCCACGCTTCGGAGACGGTTCACCGGTCGCTGTCCACTCAGCCGACTGTCGATTGGATTCAGGAGTGTAGTGATGGAGCCATGTTTCATCCATTGTCACATATCGACGGAAAAACTAGAGTGTATTACGAGTTAACAGCTGCAAACACCGCTCAGAATCATCAACACGTTGTTGTTTTTGGTCAAATGTGAGCTCGCGTGGCACTCATTTTTCACAGAGCTTCCGCATATCCAAATATTGATGAGTGGTATGACCAACACGTTCCTTTGATATCTCTAAGGCCTCTGCTATATCGATCAACTTCATTTTATGGTCATTCAAAATCATTTTGTGTATTTTTTTTGATGTTTTCGTCGGTAACCACCTCTTTCGGGCGTCCACTGCGTTCACCGTCCTCCGTGCTCATTTCACCACGCTTGAATTTTGCATACCAATCAATTATTGTTGATTTCCCCGGGGGCAGAGTCCGGAAACTCATTATCAAGCCAAGTTTTTGCTTCCACCGTATTTTTCCCCTTCAGAAAACAGTATTTTATCAAAACACGAAATTCCTTTTTTCCATTTTTTTTCCAATAAAAAAAGTTGCTTCACAAAAGACGCTCTATCTCACAAACTAATTGACTTACAGACGCCAAATTTTGACACGAATCATTTGAAGTTTGGTATATGAAAATAATATGCATTTAATAGTAGCGACGCCATCTATGTGTCAGACCGGGGACTTATCAGCCAACCTGTTGATATTCTCGATAATATACCCAATAACTTGAAAATGGGATGATTCCACCACTGAAGCCAGGCAAGGACACTAGTAAGGGGGAAACGTACAGACCGATTTCCTTTCTCTCGCCAGATGCCAAGACACTTGAGGCACTACTCCTCCTTAGCCCTGTGGAGAATTTTCCATCCATTAATATGGATTCCGCAAAGTACATAACACGACGACAGCTTTACATGCTAATTTAGCACACATTAATAGAGATTTCACTCAGCCAACAAAGACGCTTGCCGACAGCACTTGGAGTGCGGACGAAACCTTGTATCGCAATTGGCCGATCAGTGGTAAAATATTCAGCGCTAGTGTGGACACCTCAGACATGTGATACGCAGTGGATACATATAGACCTGTCAGAATGCCTTAAAACTGCGAATGGATGTCTTTGCAGTACACCTCTGGACCATATTTGTGTGAAGACCAAGGTAGACAAAAATAAAATGTTGTCAAAGCAGTATCTCGTGGGTTGCAATCGCAGTAATCATTGAAACCACTATCTTATGGAAATACAACCACATCCCAGGAATGTAAGGGTTGATCTGCATTATTTAGAGCGCTGATACAGCCCTAGAAAATAGAACCTCTAGATCAGGCAGCAAAATATGATTCATAAGGATACTGTAGCGGAAGCGGTGAGAAGCTACAAGGTTAATGCGGCCGCCGCCCAAAACACCAGATGAAAGAGATCTCCCATGGTCGACTAGGATGGTTTTGTCCCAATTAATATCAGGCAAATGCAGCGTACAAATGCATACTGCATAAAACTGGTGAGAAGTTATACGGTTAACACTCTTCTGGGAGTCCGATCGCCGCCCATAGCATCAGAGGAAAAAAGATCTTGCCAACTAGAGTGGTTTTAGTCCAACTAAGATTAGGCAAATGAAGTCGTCTCAATTCCTGCCTATTAGTGAATGTTAGCAGCTTAGCTGAAGTGTGTTCCATTTGTAATCAATGGTGCAATGGTAGCATGCCCCCTTGCATACATAGGGTCGTGGGTTCAACCCCAGTTTCGACCAAACACAAAAAAAAAATCAGCGGTGGTTTATCCTTCTTAATAATGCTGGTGATATTTATGAGTGTTTCAATGCTTCAATGGTTTCACAGTAATGTGGAATGCCGTTCGGACTCGACCTATGAGACCTGATTGAAAACGTGAGCATGATTAAAATCGAGAGCGTTTTTAATCTCTTAACATCATAGGTGTCATTGAAATTTGATGATTATTTGACTTCGTTACGCACGCACACGAATAAATTAATTTCGTGACTCAAGTACAACATTTTGGTTGGTTAATCGCGCTCACGTACACTCACACCGTTGTTATCAGCGTGGGCATTTTCGTGATTGATTTTTATACCCTCCATCATAGGATCGGGGGTCTATTAACCTTGTCATTCCGTTTGTAACACATCGAAATATTGCTCTAAGACCCCATAAAGTATATATATATTCTGGGTCGTGGGGAAATTCTGAGTCGATCTAAGCATGTCCGTCCGTCCGTCTGTCTGTTGAAATCACGCTAACTTCCGAACGAAACAAGCTATCGACTTGAAACTTGGCACAAGTAGTTGTTATTGATGTAGGTTGGACGGTATTGAAAATGGGCCATATCGGTCCACTTTTACGTATAGCCCCCATATAAAGGGACCCTTAAATTTGGCTTGCGGAGCCTCTAACAGAAGCATATTTCATCCGTTCCGGCTGAAATTTGGTACATGGTGTTGGTATATGGTCTCTAACAACCATGCAAAAATTGGTTCACATCGGTCCATAATTATATATAGCTCCCATATAAACCGATCCCCACATTTGGCTTGTCTCTAAGAGAAGCAAAATTCATCCGATCCGGTTCAAATGTGGAACGTGGTGTTAGTATATGGTATCTAACATCCTTGCAAAAATTGGTCCACATCGGTTCACAATTATATATAGCCCCCATATAAACCGATCCCCAGATATGGCTTGCGGAGCCTCTAAGAGAAGCAAATTTCATCCAATCCGGTTGTAATTTGGAATATGTTATGGTACTAGTATATGATCTTTAACAACCGTGCTAGAATTGGTCCATATCGGTCCATAATTATATATAGCCCCCATATAAACCGTTCTCCAGATTTGACCTTCGGAGCCTCTTGGAGGAGCAAAATTCATCCGATCCGGTTTAAATTCGGAACGTGGTGTTAGTATATGGCCGCTAACAACCGTACCAAAATTGGTCCATATCGGTCTATACATATATATATACCCGATCTCCAATCACACAAGAATTGGTTCATATCGTGGTTGCCACTCGAGCCAAAAATAATCTACCAAAATTTTATTTCTATAGAAATTTTGTTACAATTCTATTCGGTTCATAATCATGGTTGCCACTCGAGCCTAAAATAATCTACCAAAATTTTATTTTTGTAGAAAATTTTGTCAAAATTTTATGTCTATAGAAAATTTTGTCAAACTGAATTATTTACGTAGTTGATCGATCTGTTTTGATTTAATATATACCAAGTATGGACTTACATCCAATTTAGAAGACGGTGTTAGGAGGTTTTAAGATACCTTGCCATCGGCAAGCGTTACGGCAACTTAAGTAATTCGATTGTGGATGGCAATGTTTAGAAGAAGTTTCTACGCAATCCATGGTGGAGGGTACATAAGATTCGGCCTGGCCGAACTTACAGCCGTATATACTTGTTTATTATTACTATTTATAGCCATTACAAATCGGTAATGAATAATTATATATATTTTGGACAAAATATTACCTCGTAAAGCCTGGCCGAACCTACGGCCGTATATACTTGTTTTTTTTTCTCAAATTGTTTCCCCATCAATGGATATGTTAGTTGTTACAAACATAAACTGATTCCACTTGAAAATTTTGTATTTATAAACTGATTTCTACATTCACAATTTTTATACCAAAAAATGGAAATATTTTGTCAGTGTATGCAGAACAATATAATGAGTACTTAACTTCAATATGGTGAAATAAATTTAGCTACACATCCAACAACCTTGACGTCCGTTTTCTCCAATAAGAGTATCTTTTCATTTTTCTCACATAGTTGGAACTAAAAGTTATGCATTTTTCCCCCTCAACACTCTATTGGGATGAACTATTTGGTCGTACCAAAACTTCCACTAAGCCATTCGAACACGTAAGACACAAATGGTCTTTGACTTGGGAAGTTAATTTTGAAATACCTACATAGTACACCGACAGACAGACATTGAACACAAAAAAGAATGACATCAAATGAAAAACCGTAACATGACGCCTCCACTTCATTCCCAGATGCCATTTCCATAGCCGGTTAACATCAGCGACTCTGTCTATTTGAATGCTACGCACGTTTCCTGAAAAACTACGCCACCAAGCGCTGAAAACAGAGTAGTAGTGGATGGACAAAAACAAAACAAGCACAACAAATCTTTCATACTTGCATTTTTGCAATCTGATCTTGTGTGAATACTGCTGAGCGTGTAGGCGGCTTAAAAAGAAAAAAATTAGTAAGCTAACTGTGAGATTACTGGCTGGATTCGAAACGCAGCTGCTGTAACATTTGGATGCTGACAATTCTTCTTCACCCAAAATCTCGCATCGTCCCGCTCTGACAGATGAAGTGTGTGATGGTGAAGAAAAAAACACAGACTCCAGAAACAGTTTTAAATGCCTACTGTGAGGCACACTTGTGCACAGTGTATGATGATGGGAACACTGGGGAAGATTTAAAACAAATTCTAATATGAAATGAAAACAAGTAAAAACTGCCTTAAATTCGGCCAAGCCAAATCTTACGCCAACATGTATTGCTTATAAAGTTCTATCAAAGACTGTCATCCATAATCGAATTACCAGGGTTGTGGCAATAGTTATCGATGGGAAGGTATGTTAAACCTTCTTAACACTGTCTTCAAATTGTATGTAATCTATCTTCGATAAAACAAGTAAGTAAAGTCTAAAGTCGGGCGGGGCCGACTATATTATACCCTTCACCATTATGTAGACCAAAATTTGTGTTACCATATCAACTCCTTCAAATTTGTTGGGAAATTTATATTCCTATATACAAATATTTATATCTGAAACGATTTGGAGACAATTTTTTGTACTTCTACAAAATCGCTAGAATTAAAAATTAAATGGGCTAACACCCTGGGATGAAACATATACATATGTATTCGAGATATAGGACAATTTGAGTAATATTTAAAATTTTTGCTACTCAGCAGTGGCGATTTTATAAGGATATTGATCAAATTTCGCCAAGATATTTCCACAAGTCGGAGCTTTATTTAAAATTCGACCATTCTGTGAAAAGTTTGGCATTACAATGTGTAGAATATGACTACGATATGGGGAAATCATCACAGAATTTTGTGTAAAATGTGGGTATTTTGGCCATAATAGATTAAGATGACACACTTAAATAGCATATTAAATACATTCTCTGTGGAAACTATCGAGTCAATTCACAGTGGATGCATTTGTATGGGATGGAGCGACAAAAATAGTTTGAATAGAGGTTTCGTTCTGAAACTTTCAGAATAAGTGTATAGATATAAAAGTATAATTTTGTGCAATTATGGACGGGGTTGGACAAACAGGCGTAGTACCTCCCATACAAATCACAAATCAAAAATCCATCATTTCTGCTCCTTTATTTTACTAACTTTATTTAAACAAGCTTTAGCAAACGGTGATACGGTCAAAATTTGGTCAATATAAACTTGACGTATTTCTTTCAATTTTGCATTTAAAAAACCTGAACACCCCTCATTTTGAAGGTGTATGTGTGTGTGTAGAATGTTGCTCCTATTTTGATTTTGGAATTCAATCTTCAGTTGTCAAAATGCCGTCCAAGCAAGAAGAGAAGCGTATCAAAATTTTGCTCGCGCATCGCGAAAATCCGAGCTACTCGCACGCAAAGCTGGCAAAATCGCTAAAAGTTGCCAAATAAACCGTTACAAATGTAATTAAAGTGTTTGGGGTACGTTTGTCGACAGCCAGGAAGTCTGGATCGGAGGGAAATCGAAAACCGGAAGCCGCTGAGACGACAAAGAGAGTGGCCGGTAGTTTCAAGCGAAACCCTAACCTCTCTCTCCGAGATGCCGCAAATAAGCTGGGTGTATCGTCTACAACCGTGCATCGAGCCAAAAAACGAGCCGGACTATCGACTTACAAGAAGGTAGTGACTCCAAATCGCGATGATAAACAAAATACGACGGCCAAAGCGCGATCCCGGAGGCTGTACACGACGATGCTGACGAAGTTTGACTGCGTGGTAATGGACGACGAAACCTACGTCAAAGCCGACTACAAGCAGCTTCAAGGACAGGAGTTTTATACGGCAAAAGGAAGGGGAAAGGTAGCAGATATTTTCAAGCCCATAAAACTGTCAAAGTTCGCAAAGAAATATCTGGTTTGGCAAGCCATCTGTACCTGTGACTTGGTACGCCGCCAACAACGTGCAGGTGGATCCCAAGGACAAGAACCCTCCCAACACGCCAGAGCTCCGCCCAATTGAGAAATACTGGGTTATTGTCAAGCGGAACCTAAAGAAGACCAAAAACTGCTAAGGACAAGCAGGAGTTCAAGGCAAACTGGCTTTCTGCGGCGAAGAAGGTGGACAAGGTGGCTGTACAAAATCTGATGGCAGGTGTCAAGCGTGAGGCCCGGCAATTCGGATTTGGAAAAGCGAAAGCCTAACTGAATATTTTTCCTGAATTTTATATTAATTGAACTTGAAAAAGAAATTTAATTTGATTTTTTAAATAAACGATTTCACCGATTTACACACGTTTTCCCTTGACCAAGTTTTGACCGTATCACCCTTTATAGCCCCCATATAAACAGATCCCCCGATTTGGCTTGCGGAGCCTATAAGAGAAGCAAATTTCATCCGATCCGGCTGAAATTTGGTACATGGTGTTGGTATGTGTTCTCTAACGAACACGCAAGAATTGGTCCATATCGGTCCATAATTATATAAAGCCCCCATATAAACCGTTCCCAGATTTGATCTCCGGAGCCTCTAAGAGAAGCAAATTTCATCCGATCCTGCTGAAATTTGGTACATTGTGTTGGTATATGTTCTCTAATGACCATGCAAAAATTGGTCCACATCGGCCCATAATTATATATAGCCCCCATATAAACCGATCCCCAGATTTGACCTCCGGAGCCTCTTAGAGGAGCAAAAGTCATCCGATCCGATTGAAATTTGGTACGTGGTGTTAGTATATTGTCTCTAACAACCATGCCAAAATTGGTCCATATCGGTCCATAATTATATATAGCCCCCATATAAGCCGATCCCCAGATTTGACCTCCGGAGCCTCTTGTAGGAGTAAAATTCATCCGATCCGATTGAAATATGGAACATGGTCTTAGAATGTAGTCTCTAACAAACACGAAAGAATTGGTCCATATCGGTCTATAATTATATATAGCCCCCATATAAACCGTTCCCCAGATTTGATCTCCGGAGCCTCTTGGAGGAGCAAAATTCATCCGATCCGGTTGAAATTTGCAACGTGGTGTTAGTATAAGGCCGCTAATAACCATGCCAAAATTGGTCTATATAGGTCTATAGTTATATATAGCCGATACCCAATCACACAAAAATTGGTCCTATCGGTTCATAATCATGGTTGCCACTCGAGCCAAAAATAATCTACCAAAATTTTATTTTTATAGAAAACATTGCCAAAATGTTATTTCTATAGAAAATTTTGTCAAAATTGTATTTCTATAGAAAAATTTGTCAAAATTTTATTTCTATAGAAAATTTTTTCCAAATTTTATTTCTTTAGAAAATTTTGTATAAATGTTACTTCTATAGAAAATGTTGTCAAAATTTTATTTCTATAGAAACTGTAAACTTAATAATATACGTATTTAATCGACCTTTTTTCAGTTTAATATATACCACGTTTCGACTATGTGGTATATATTACGGTGTTAGGAAGTTTTAAGATACCTTGCCATCGGCTTCAGTAGAAGTTTCTACGCAATCCATGGTGGAGGATACATAAGCTTTGGTCTGGCCGAACTTACGACCGTATATACTTGTTTAGTTTAATACGGTGTTAGGAAGTATTAAGATACCTTGCCATCGGCAAGTGTTACCGCAACCCAAGTAATTCGATTGTGGATGATACTCTTCAGTAAAAGTTTCTACGCAATCCATGGTGGAGGGTACATTAGTTTAGGCCTGGCCGAACTTACGGCCGTATATACTTGTTTTAAATTATTATTATATAAAAAGTATCTTATTGCCATTTACAACAACTTCCATTTTGGGTATATTTATTTTGCCACTTATTTTCTTATTTTTTTCCACGCACTTGACTTAAATTTCGAGTTGTTTTATATACACTACGGACTTCAATGCATACTTGCACTTCTCTTTCTTAGATTTCGTAAGAACCGTTAGAAATCATAAAAGAGAACTGAAAGTTAATAAATATGATGTCTTTAACGACTATTTTTTACCCTACATGTCCAGTACATCGACTTTGATTTTTTTATTTTTGTCGTATGAGTGCATCCACTGTGCAATTGGAGGAAACTCCCCTACTCTGGCGTACATATATATGGGAGCTATATCTAAATATGAACCGATTTTGACCAAATTTGACATGCATAGTTAGAATAATAATGCTGCTATCTCAGCAAACGTACTCCTTATGCAAAATTTGAAGCAACTCAGGGCAAAACTCTGGCTTTTGAAACCATACTGTACAAAAAATACGTATTTTGCAAACTGAGTATTTTACGAAGGTTAGCTTTTTCATTTAATGAAAAGGCTTTTTTTGTTATGAAAAGGCATTCGTAAATACAACAAGTATATACGGCCGTAAGTTCGGCCAAGCCGAATCTTATGTACCCTCCACCATGAATTGCGTAGAAACTTATACGAAAGACTGTCATCCACAATCGAATTACTTGGGTTGTGGTATCTTAAAACTTCTTAACATCGTTTTCTAAATTGTGAGTTAGTCCATACGTGGTATATATTAGACAAAAAAGTTATGTGTGTATAGGTAAGTCTACAAATAATTACGAATCGACATGGAAATTGAAATATGGGGGTCGCTTATATGGGGGCTATATAGAATTATGAACTTGATATGGAACAATTTTTTTGTGATTGGAGATCGATTTATCTGAGGGCTATATATAGCTATAGACCGATATGGACCTAGTTGGGCATGGTTGTTAACGGTTATATACTAGCACAATGTACCAAATTTCAACTCGGATGAAATTTGCTCCTCCAAGAGGCTCCAAAACCAAATCTCAGGATCGCTTTTTATGGGGGCTATATATGATTATGGACTGATATGGACCACTTTTGGCATGGTTTTTAAATATCATATATTACCACCACGTACCAAATTTCAACCAGATCGGATGAATTTTGCTTCTCCAAAAGGCATAGCAGGTGAAATCTGGGGATCGGTTTATATGGGGGCTATATATAATTATGGACTGATATGAACCAATTCCTGCATGGTTGGTGGATACCATATACTAACATCACGTACCAAATTTCAACCGTATCGGATGAATTTTGCTCTTCCAAGGGGCTCCGGAGGTCAAATCTGGTGATCCGTTTATATGGGGCCTATATATAATTATGGACCGATTTCGACCAATTTTTGCATGGGAGTTTGAGGCCATATATTAACACCACGTAACAAATTTTAACTGAATCAGATGAATTTTGGTCTTCCAAGAGGCTCCGGAGGTCAAATCTGGTGATCGGTTTATATGGAGGCTATATATAATTATGGACCAATTTTAGCATGGTTGCTAGAGAACATATACTAACACCATGTACCAAATTTCAGCCGGATCGGATGAAATTTGCTTCTCTTAGAGGCCTCGCAAGCCAAATCGGGGGATCGGTTTATATGGGGGCTATATATAATTATGGACCGATGTCGACCAATTTTTGCATGGTTGTTAGATACCATATACTAACACCATGTACCAAATTTCAGCCAGATCAGATGAAATTTGCTTCTCTTAGAGGCCTCGCTATCCAAATCGGGGGATCGGTTTATATGGGGGCTATATATAATTATGGACCGATGTGGACCAATTTATACCAAAATTCAACTCGGATGAAATTTGCTCCTCCAAGAGGCTCCAAAACCAAATCTCAGGATCGGTTTATATGGGGGCTATATATAATTATGGACCGATCTGGACCAATTTTTGCATGGTGGTTAGAGACCATATACTAACACCATGTACCAAATTTCAGCTAGATCGGATGAAATTGGCTTTTCTTAGGGGCCTCGCAAGCCAAATTCGAGTGTCCGTTTATATGGGGGCTATAGGTAAAAGTGGACCGATATGGCCCATTTGCAATATCATCCGACCTACATCAATAAGAACTACTTGAGCCAAGTTTCAAGTCGATAGCTTGTTTCGTTCGGAAGTTTGCGTGATTTCAACAGACGGACGGACGGACATGCTCAGATCGACTCAGAATTTCACCACGACCCAGAATATATATACTTTATGGGGTCTTAGAGCAATATGTCGATGTGTTACAAACGGAATGACAAAGTTAATATACGACCATCCTATGGTGGAGGGTATAAAAACATTGAGTAGGTACACACGATTTTCATTTTGCGCGTCAGTCGTGTGTTGATTGTTGCTTGGAGTGGACGGAGAATACGGAATTACTGTGTTTTGTGTTAATTTATTTATTCAGAAGTGACACGTGGTTTTATGTGAACACAAAAAAGGAAAGTGTAATTGAAAAAATGTACCTGTTTTTGTTCTGCATTTTGATAATGGTATAATTTATTTGTATTTGCAGTTACACGATGGGCACGAAGTAAATAGAGTGTGTAAAATTATGTGATGTTTGCCTGCACGATATTATAAATACAAATAAACAATGAATTAGTTTATAAATAAATAAAAACAAATAAATAAAGTTAATTTTGTGTTTTTTTTTATCAAGTGGCGTCCTTTTTTTTTTTTAACTGGAATAAAAACATTTTTACAAATACCATAACTTTTTAGATTGTGACCATTGTCTTTTGATTCAAACTAAATTATTTTTATCAATATAATAACATTTTAGATTAGGACAATTTCATTTTTCTTAGAACCACATTCACTAAGCTAACGTGGTTGCCAGTGAAAATGTTACATGGTCGCCGCAAAAATAGCTCTTATCGTATTATTTTGCTCTTCGAATATGATTGTGACAATCAGGTTTCTTCTCTGCGTTAAGGTTTACGACGTTTTTGACGTATGGTAAAATACGTCGTAAATGTATGTCAAATACCTTACAGTTCACGACAGACCATCTCTGTACATGGGAACTATACCTAATTCTGAACCAATGTCAATAATGTCGAACAGATAATGTTCAAAACACAACAATATTTTTCTGTAGCGAATATCAGAATGCAAAACAAACATAAAAAGCGGTTACGAAGTTAAAAATATGTTAAAGGTTGAATTACATACCTCGCGTTCAATGCGTCCGATGATTGAAGAGTTGAAATTTTTCTTTGAAATCAATAGCTCGAATAGACTGTCGTAAATAGAAAAAAATCAACCCTTCCATCAACGCATGGTGTGTAATTCAATCATAACAAAGGAAACAAAATATTCACATATGTAGGAAAGGTTAGGTTAGGTGGCAGCCCGATGTATCAGGCTCACTTAGACTATTCAGTCCATTGTGATACCACATTGTTGAACTACTCTCTTATCACTGAGTGCTGCCCGATTCCATGTTAAGCTCATGACAAGGGACCTCCTTTTTATAGCCGAGTCCGAACGGTGTTCCACATTGCAGTGAAACCACTTAGAGAAGCTTTGTAAATAGTGGCAGATAATGTAGAAAAAATTGGTGCCTAAGCTAGGGTTAATGTTCTTAAATATGGAAATGCGGTTTATCTCCCAAAACCTATATCCATTGATAACCCACAAATGGTTAGGTTTAGTAATTCAGTAGGGGTGATTTAGGGTATAATATAGTAGGCCTCGCCCGACTTTCTACTTTGTTTTTTAATATAGTCAGGTAGATGCATCTTTACCCCCGAAATATTTAATAAGCCCTCATTCACATTTCCTGCAAATTTCGAACATGATTGGCAAATGGATGGTACCTCAACACACCGGTAAATCAAGTGTCATATTTCAACCGCAAAAACGCTAGTTTAATACTGAAGTACTACAATTGTATCACAGGCCATTCTCCTCCTACACTATATTTCAAAAGAAGTCGGGCAAAGTGGAGGTCATTCTCTTCTATCGAATATCGACGAATAGAGTAGCGTATCTTTGTTGAGAGGCCATCCTCAACATTCTCTGAAAACTTAAATACAATTTTCAAAAAATCGGGCAAGGGGAAGGTCCCCCTCCTTCGAAATGAGGTACTCTATTTTCACCACATGATCATCCTCTACGTTCTCTGAAAATTTCAAGTAAATAGGTTCAGACGTTTCCGAGCTCAAACAAATCGGAAAAGTTAAGAACAATTTTAAAAAAGTCATGAACGGAAGCCCCTGCCCAAATATCAAATATCAAAAAATCAAACCCAGTAAAAAATTTTAAAAGGACTTCCATAAATGTCCTCCCAAAGGACATTTATGGAACTACACAGGAAGTTCTTTTAATTCAGTTTTTTATAACTCGCTTTTCCATATATATTAGGTAATTTTAATTGTTTTTGTTTCAAATAGGTTAAAAACAGAAAAAATTAATAAATTGGTACCAATTATTTAAATTTTGTCGAAAAAAAATTGTTTGAATAAATTGCGATTTTTTTTAAATACCTGAGACAAGCGTTACAAAAATCATAAAATTTTGACAAAAATCACAAAATTTTTTAATTCACATCCAGAACACTGAATTAAGAAGTGATGTAAATACAGTGCAAAGGCTGTAGAAATGGAGGCCATCCTTTCAATGACGAGCCAATGTTAAATTCAACGCTTCTGCTCAAAATTTTCACAACTATCGGATATAAAAAGATCATTTTCACTACTTTTTTTGGCGATGCTTTGTTTTGCTGCTTGGATGTATAAATTTCGCCGAAATTTGGTTTTCATAGACTATTTCCCAGAAAATTTATTTTTATAGAAAATTTCGTAGAAATTTTATTTTTTATTGACTTTCAGTTGTTTTTGTTTTTATTTTAATTTTTTTTCCAGAAAATTTATTTTTATAGAAAACATTCCAGAAATACAATTTATTGAAAAACAAGTATATACGGCCGTAAGTTCGGCCAGGCCGAAGCTTATGTACCTTCCACCATGGATTGCGTACACGGATGAAAAAGACTGTTTTTCATATGTTTGGCTATAAACATTATATGTTTGAAACACAAATTTTTAAACACAATATTTTTGAGTGCAAGCATATAATGTTCATAAACTAGCATAACATGTTTGGGACATATATGTTAACATGTTAGAACATATTATGTTTGGGACATAAAATGTTTGTAAATATAATATGCTTGGATGCAAACATATATTAATTTAGAAATAGCCTATAAACATATATGTGTTTAGTAGCTTGGAGCGCTATTTAACAGGGAGCGATATTGAATTAAGTTGGTGGTTGTTGCTTGTTATTACAAAATTAACATTTTATTTTTCCTTGGGCAATTGATCAGCTACTTCTTTGATCCTTACAAACTGTGTGGTCCGCTGTTCGAATCCCCGTCCGGCAAAAGGTAAAATTAAAATAAAAAACAAATAAGGAAAGTCTAAAGTCGGGCGGGGCCGACTATATTATACCCTGCACCACTTTGTAGATCTAAATTTTCGATACCATATTACATCCGTCAAATGTGTTGGGGGCTATATATAAAGGTTTGTCCCAAATACATACATTTAAATATCACTCGATTTGGACAGAATTTGATAGACTTTTACAAAATCTATAGACTTAAAATTTAAGTTGGCTAATGCACTAGGGTGGAACACAATTTTAGTAAAAAAATATAGGAAACATTTAAATCTGAAGCAATTTTCGCAAAAGTTTATTTATGATTTATCGCTCGATATATATGTATTAGAAGTTTAGGAAAATTAGAGTCATTTTTACAACTTTTCGACTAAGCAGTGGCGATTTAATAAGGAAAATGTTGGTATTTTTACCATTTTTGTCGAAATCAGAAAAACATATATATGGGAGTTATCTATCTCTGAACCGATTTCAATCAAATTTGGCACACATGACTATATTACTAATTGTACTCCCAGTGCAAAATTTCAACCAAATTGGGCAAAAACTCTGGCTTCTGGGGCCATATAAGTCGATATCGGACGAAAAATATATATGGAAGCTATATCTAAATCTGAACCGATTTCAATCAAATTTGGCACACATGACTATACTACCAATTGTACTCCTTGTGCAAAATTTCAAGCTAATCGGTATAAAACTCTGGCTTCTGGGTCCATATAAGTGCATATCGGCCGAAAGATATATATGGGAGCTATATCTAAATCTGAACCGATTTCAATCAAATTTTGCACACTTGACTATACTAGTAATTGTACTCCTTGTGCAAAATTTCAACCAAATTCGGCCAAAAATCTGGCTTCTGGGGCAATATAAGACCATATCGGGCGAAAGATATATATGGGAGCTATATCTAAATCTGAACCGCACACTTGACTATACGACTAAGTGTTATGTTTGTACAAAATTTCAAGCAAATCGGTATAAAACTCTGGCTGCAGGGTCCATGTTAGTGCATATCGGGTGAAAGATATATATGGGAGCTATATCTAAATCTGAACCGATTTCTTCCAAAATCAATAGGGTTCTATTCTGACCCAAATTAGGAACATGTGCCAAATATGAAGGCGATTGGACTTAAATGGCGACCTAGACTTTGATCACAAAAATGTGTTCACAGACAGACGGACGGACGGACGGACAGACGGACATGGTTATATCGACTCAGGGACCCACCCTGAGCATTATTGCCAAAGACACCATGTGTCTATCTCGTCTCCTTCTGGGTGTTACAAACATATGCACTAACTTATAATACCCTGTTCCACAGTGTGGCGCAGTGTATAAAAATCATACAATTGAATAATTTCTTCTACAATGTTTGTATTACAGAAAAAGGTGCTAAGAACTAAAAAATCTCGTGGAAGTGAGAAAGATGTGGGGGAATATACAATTGGGCAGAAACAAAATTTTGAGCATTCAGGTCGAAAACCTATGTTGTTAGCACCTATATTACCTGTTTATTTTCATAATTCATTATGATTGTAAATATATAAATAAATAAATAAAATTTTGAGCACAATATTGTTTGGGAGAATTTTTTTTAAGCATATAATATTTTTGGGTGCAAAATGCTTCCAAACATATTATATGGTCACATAATAACATATTGTTTTTTGGAAGACAACATTATTGAATTTGGATGCAAAAATACAAAATGTTTGGAACTTAGACTACCCAAACATATATTGTTTAGACCAATATGCTTTCAAACATATTATATATTGGAAGAGATCAAACATATAAATGTTTGGGCAATACCCAAAAATGTATATGCTTGAAGCAAAATATGTTTGGGAGTATATGTTACAGAAGCGATTTTTTGTGAGCGTGTAGAAACTTCTTCTAAACACTGCCATCCACAATCGAATTACTTAAGTTGCGGTAAGGCTTGCCGATGGCAAGGATTCTTAAAACCTCCTAACACTGTCTTCAAAATTGTATGTAAGTTCATACGTGGTATATATTAAATCAAAAAAGATCGATTAAATACGTATATAATTCAGTTTGACAAAATTTTCTACAGAAATAAAATTTTGACAAAATTTTCTATAGAAATAAAGTTTTGAAAAAAATTTCTATTGAAAAGAAATTTTAACAAAATTTTCTATAGAAATATGATTTTGACAAATTTTTCCATAGAAATAAAATTTTGGTAGATTATTTTTGGAGCGAGTGGCAACCATGATTATGAACCGATATGGGATCGATTTATCTGACGGCTATATACAACTATAGACCGATATGGACCTAGTTAGGAATGGTTGTTAACGGCCATATACTAGCACAATGTACCAAATTTCAACTGACTCGGATGAAATTTGCTCCTCCGAAAGGCTTCCGGGGTCAAATCTGGGGGTTATATATAATTATGGACCGATGTGGACCAATTTTTGCATCGTTATTAAAGACCATATGTTAACACCATAAACCAATTTCAGCCAGATCGGATCAAATTGGCTTCTCTTAGAGGCTCCGCAAGCCAAATCGGTGGATCGGTTTATATGGGGGCTATATATAATTATAGACCGATGTGGACCAATTTCTGCATGGTTGTTAGAGACCATATACTAACATCATGTACCAAATTTCAGCCGGATCGGATGAAATTTGCTTCTTTTAGAGGATCGGCAAGCCAAATTTGGGGGTCCGTTTATATGGGGGCTATACGTAAAAGTGGACCGATATGGCCCATTTGCAATACCATCCGACCTACATCAATAACAACTCCTTGTGCCAAGTTTCAAGTCGATAGCTTGTTTCGTTCGGAAGTTAGCGTGATTTCAACAGACGGATGGACGGACGGACATGCTTAGATCGACTCAGAATTTCACCACGACCCAGACTATATATACTTTATGGGGTCTTAGAGCAATATTTCGATGTGTTACAAACGGAATGACAAAGTTAATATACACCCATCCTATGGTGGAGGGTATAAAAAACATATTTTTATAGACAATATCTTAGAAAATGTATTTTTATAGAAAATTTCATTGAAATTTATTTTTATAGAAATTTCCCTATAAATTTTATTTGTATAGATATTTTCCAAGAAATTTTATCTTATAGAAATATTAAATTATAAACTTTAAAAAACGCGGTTGTGAAACTAAACTAAATTATTTTGCGGTTGTGAGCCCAAACGCATGTAGGCTTATCTTTTGATCATTGTCCAACTTGGTAAATTCTGTAGGATCCCGCCCACTTGGGCCGGTTTTGAACAGGATGGTGGAATGAAAAGGGCCTTTTGTAAGGTTTCTGTTCGTCTCAGTGTTACTGGAATATGTTAATTTAGCAATAATTACACAAATTATATTTTAAATTAGAAAATTATCTAACTAGCCTCCGCCCCCAATGGAAATGTCTCCCCTACCACAAAACTCACTCATTTATTTTTAATTTCACAACTTTTATGCCCTCTCCCACCACCATTCAATCCGTGTTCCAATTTTGTATGCCATGAATGTTTCTCACGCGAACGTATCCTTCAAATGCCCTTGTGAGTTTCGCATTGCCAGGCATCATCGGCAACGACATTTTCCCGGATGCAGAAATGGAATAAACAGCCAACTTAAATATTTTACCGCATTTTAAATGAGTATCGTATATGGCAAGGATCTAGGGGGTGGATGGATGAATAGGTTCTTCGGTCACAGTCACGGAATGTGCATCATCCATTTGTAGTATCCCATAGCAAGTAACAATGAAACTGAATGCTGCAATGAGTTTCTGATGAATTTTTCTCTCGCACTAAGACCTATACTGCTCTGCTCTAGAGGCTGCTAAAAGTTTGAGTTTGTCGGCGTTTTCGAATGCGACAGCATTTCTACCATCCATAAAGGGAGCACTGTTACCAACCAGCCAACTACAATCTTGAGTCATGTAACGGCATTGTTAAAATTTTATAGTTTCTCTGGCATATTCTCAAATGGGGTGATTGTAAGCAACTATGCGATGCGGTCCGTCCATGAGTGGGAGTGTTTGTAGTTTACTCGGTACGGTATTCCAGTTGGAAAAGCATCTATTGCCTGCTGTCTAATCCTGTTCTGACATTTTAGGTTATTTTTAATAAATGTTGCTTCTGTTGTTGTGTGAAATTCTTCTCTTCGCCATTTTTCCGAGGGTCTATTGTGGTCCATTTTGGTGTGCAAACAAAAATAGAGGTCATTTAGAGGACTTAGAAGGACATAGAAGTCATTTACACACAAAATGAATGAAAACTAATGGGATGTGTTGATGGGGAATTGCAACTGGATGAAGCGGAATGAATGCTTTGAAAATCCAACTATAAGGCATAAGGATCTATAAGGCGAAATTATCACCTTTGTGTTTTTTTAGTTGATGAAAAACATTAAACGTTCAAAAAAAAAAAATATATCCCTGTGAATTGATGATCCCTTACACTCAAAAAAAAAAGTTTACTTGGATGCAAAGATTTTGACCTTCCCTTAAAGAGTTTGGTATTAAATGAAACGTTAACGAACACATAAATGTACACTGAAAAAAATATTTTAGGTGATATTAAAGATTACTCAATTTAAAATTAGGGTACGCAATTTTCACTATAAATATAAAAGACAAATTTCTTTCAAATAAAGAAATTTTAATTAAAAGTAAGTTTATAATCTTTGCACTACGAATTGTTTTCTTCAAATTTATGATTGGGAATCCCTCCGTTAAAGTCGTATGTTATTGAAGTAAGGCTTGAAGGCTATTAATAATTTTTTTTCGAAAATCGGGCGATACATATATAAGGGAGCTATATCTATATTTATATATTTTTTGCACATATAGAAGATTAGATTTAGCCAACTTTGAATAAGTAAACATGAATTCTTAACGCAGATTGTTTCGTAAAATATGCATAAATTCTTATAAACTTCTTTGCAAACATCATGAAGTGTGAATAAAGTGTCGTTAAAAGTACGAAGAAAAGTTTATGGCTCTACGTCCAAATTAATTACTTCATATATTATTACAATGTTAATACGAGTTTACTGGACATGCAGATTTCGTATATTCCTAAAAAGTTCTACGTAAAATTTAAAAAAATTAGTGAACACTTCCTAAATTCACTAAATTAAATTTATTTGCAATAAAAATATCAGCCAAATCGGTTAAGATTTACACATAACTCCCATATATATCTTTCGTCCGATTTACGCTTATATCATCTCTAAAGCAAGTGGTTTGCCCTGATTTGCTTCAAATTTTGCAGAAGGAGTGTATTTAATAGCATATTTAAGTGTGCCAATCTCTTTCGGCCGATTTACACTCATATGACCACGGAGGCCAAAGTTATTCTCCCATTTACGTGAAATTTTGCAGATATAGCAGATTTATTATTCTAACTACACTCAAAAAAAAAAGTTTACTTGGATCCAAAGATTTTGACCTTCCTTTAAGGATTTTGGTATTGATTCCGAGCCAAAGATGCGGCTTTTTTAAAATAAAGACATTTTTTACGGACCTCCCTGGCTTTAAATCTAGGATCGATAAAATTAAAATTGGATACAGATCTCATTCATCGAATTTTTATTCTCTGTTTGCGATATATTAATAAAGGTATTCATGTACAAACAAATTCCAGTTTCAAAATCCAAATTATGCCAAGTACTTCAAAGTAAAAAACCGTTTTCTTAATGCTAAAACAAACTTTAAACCAAAGATGCAAATCCTTAAAATAAGTCTTAGCCTATATTTGAAGCATTTTTATCCTAAATTTAAAAATTCAATATGTCAGTTGATTTAAAGACGATTTCTTTAAATTAAAAATGTTTCTCTTTATTTCAAGGAACATTTGCCTTACTTCAAAGAACTACAACTTCAACAGAGGGATGCAAATTTTCAAGATTTGTGTCCTTAATTTAATGAAAAAATTTTTGAAGCAAGGATTATAAACTTTCTTTTAATTAAAATGTCATTATTTTAAAGAATTTTGTGCTTAGCATTGCGTAAATTCCGAGTCCTAAATTTTAAGATGCATAATCTTTCATATCAGGTCAATATTTTTTTCAGTGTATGCATGTCAAATTTCGTTGAATCAGTTCAGATTTTGATATAGCTCTCATATATATGCACGCCAGAGTTGGGGAAATATGGTAGAATGTCTCATATTTTAGACTCATTCTCAATGGGAGTTTCCTCCAATTGACTCGATAGTTTCCATAGAGAATATATGGTATTTAATATGCTATTTAAGTACGTAAAGTTGAATCTAATTTGTTCTACATACACAGAAAAAAATATTGTTGTGAGGTCAAAGATTTCATGTCTTTAAAATACGAATGCAAAATTTTCTTAGCATAGAAGACGCATTTCTCTAATATAAAGTTTTTTCCTTTTCAATGAAGTCGTATTGTCCTTATAATTAAGTGAATTCACTTAAAAATGGGTATCATAACATGAAAGAAAAAATTTTTGGTCAAAGGTCAACTTGTCTTTAATAATTCAGAAAAATTCTTTAAATTTAATGAAATTGTCTTTAATTTTTTTGGCTTTTTGCATTTTGACTACACTGAAAAAAATATTGTC
Source organism: Haematobia irritans (assembly GCF_050003625.1). Lineage (NCBI taxonomy): Eukaryota > Metazoa > Arthropoda > Insecta > Diptera > Muscidae > Haematobia > Haematobia irritans. Next base: position 64,480,110 of record NC_134399.1, on the reverse strand, counting down.
GTGAGGTCAAAGATTTCATGTCTTTAAAATACGAATGCAAATTTTGCTTACCATAAAAGTTATTTTCCTTGACCAAAAGTCGATAAACTTTTCAATGAAGTCGTATTGTCCTTATAATTAAGTGATTTGATTTAAAAATGGATATCATAACATGAAAGAAAACATGTTTGGGCTAAGGTCAACTTGACTTTAATAATTCAGAAAAAATCTTTAAATTTAATGAAATTGTCTTTAAATTTGTTGTCTTTTTGCATCTTGACTACAAAGCAAAAAATCGTTCAAATATAGGACATGTTTTTCAACACTTTATTTTAAAGACGTTTTTTACTTGAAACACAGCATAATTTCTACTGGAAGTCGAGTCTTAATTTAGAAAATAAAGTTATCGTTAACTTGTTTTTAATTGACTTTGATAGCCTATGAAGAAAAAAAAAGCTGAAAAAACGAAAAATTAAAATTTGCTACCTAGAAGCAAGTACACAAAACCCAAATTTAAAAGAGAATTGTGTCTTAAAAGTATCGGAATCAATACCAACATTTTTAAAGTAAAGACAAAATCTTTGGAACCGAGTATGCCTTTTTTTCAGTGTACAAACCAAAATATAGTTCAAATATAGGACATGTTTTTCAACACTTTTTTTTAAGGACGTTTTTTACTTAAAACATAGCATAATTTCTACTGAAAGTCGAGTCTTAATTTAGAAAATAAAGTTATCGTTAACTTGTTTTTAATTGACTTTGATAGCCTATGAAGAAAAATAAAAGCTGAAAAAACGAAAAATTAAAATTTGCTACATAGAAGCAAGTACACAAAACCCAAATTTAAAAGAGAATTGTGTCTTAAAAGTATCGGAATCAATACCAACATTTTTAAAGTAAAGACAAAATCTTTGGAACCGAGTATGCCTTTTTTCAGTGTACAAAGCAAAATATAGTTCAAATATAGGACATGTTTTTCAACACTTTTTTTTAAGGACGTTTTTTACTTAAAACATAGCATAATTTCTACTGAAAGTCGAGTCTTCATTTAGAAAATAAAGTTATCGTTAACTTGTTTTTAATTGACTTTGATAGCCTATGAAGAAAAAAAAAGCTGAAAAAACGAAAAATTAAAATTTGCTACCTAGAAGCAAGTACACAAAACCCAAATTTAAAAGAGAATTGTGTCTTAAAAGTATCGGAATCAATACCAACATTTTTAAAGTAAAGATAAAATCTTTGGAACCGGACATGCTTTTTATACCCTGCGCCACACTGTGGAACAGGGTATTATAAGTTAGTGCATATGTTTGTAACACCCAGAAGGAGACGAGATAGACACATGGTGTCTTTGGCAATAATGCTCAGGGTGGGTCCCTGAGTCGATATAACCATGTCCGTCCGTCTGTATGTAAACACATTTTGGTGATCAAAGTCTAGGTCGCAATTTAAGTCCAATCGCCTTCAAATTTGGCACATGTTCCTAATTTGGGTCAGAATAGAACCTTATTGATTTTGGAAGAAATCGGTTCAGATTTAGATATAGCTCCCATATATATATTTCGCCCGATATGCACTAATATGGACTCAGCAGCCAGAGTTTTATACCGATTTGCTTGAAATTTCGTACAAACATAACACTTAGTCGTATAGTCAAGTGTGCAAAATTTGATTGAAATCGGTTCAGATTTAGATATATCTCCCATATATATCTTTCGCCCGATATGGACTTATATGGCCCCAGAAGCCAGATTTTTGGCCGAATTTGGTTGAAATTTTGCACTAGGAGTACAATTAGTAGTATAGTTAAGTGTGCAAAATTTGATTGAAATCGGTTCAGATTTAGATATAGCTCCCATATATATCTTTCGCCCGATATGCACTAATATGGATCCAGCAGCCAGAGTTTTATACCGATTTGCTTGAAATTTTGTACAAACATAACACTTAGTCGTATAGTCAAGTTTTCAAAGTTTGATTGAAATCGGTTCAGATTTAGATATAGCTCCCATATATATCTTTCGCCCGATATGGACTAATATGGACCCAGAAGCCAGAGTTTTATCCCGATTAGCTTGAAATTTTGCACAAGGAGTACAATTGGTAGTATAGTCATGTGTGCCATATTTGATTGAAATCGGTTCAGATTTAGATATAGCTCCCGTATATATGTTTTTTCTGATTTCGACAAAAATGGTCAAAATGTCAACATTTTCCTTGTTATATCGTCACTGCTTTGTCGAAAAGTTGTAAAAATGACTCTAGTTTTCCTAAACGTCCAATACATATATCGAGCGATAAATCATAAATAAACTTTTGCGAAGTTTCCTTAAAATTGCTTCAGATTTAAATGTTTCCCATATTTTTTTACTGACATTGTGTTCCACCCTAGTGCATTAGCCGACTTAAATTTTAAGTCTATAGATTTCGAGTGATATTTAAATGTATGTATTTGGGACAAACCTTTATATATAGCACCCAACACATTTGACGGATGTGATATGGTATGGAAAATTTAGATCTACAAAGTGATGCAGGGTATAATATAGTCGGCCCCGCCCGACTGTAGACTTTCCTTACTTGTTTTTCAATGTAATTGTGAAGGGTACAATATAGTCGTCCCCGCCCGACTTAGACTTTACTTACTTGTTAGTTCATGGAATTGTTATGTTTGGAGAAAGTTTCCTTTACTCTAATAAATTTTTGCGTACTTTAGTTGAATGAACCTAAAATCGGGAAAAGATTATACACAATTATATGAAGCATAAGGAATTACTAAATTCGGACTTCTCACAAACTAGTTCATTATTTCTTCAAATTTGTAAATTTTACTACAAATGCGCCCATCTTGAACTTCGCATGGCACTAAAGACATTCTTGCAATTTTGAACTCCATGTTTTTCTTTCAAACTACAAAATTTTCGTTAACAAGTGAAAAAAGATCTAACATATGTCTAATGACTTTCTTGAATTTGTCTAAAAAAATTACTTATTTTTGTGATATCGGCGTGATGTGAAAATAATATAACAATAACAAAAACTAATCTAAATTTTCTAAAATTAACCAACATTTTTCATTCTGGTGGGTTCACTGTTTTTTCAGTGGATGAATTTAACATAAAAACACTTCCAAAAATGTCCTCCCAAAGGTGTTCTTTATTTTAACTAGTTAAATTTTTTATACCTCGCGTATTCCATATTATTAATGGAAAGTTTTACCTCTTTTTGTTTCAACAAGGCTAAAAAGAAAGTAAGTAAATTATTATATAAATGAGTTATTTGGCAAGGTATAACAAAATTTTTTAATTTAAATCCAAAGAACTGAATTCGAAACACACCTTAAGAAATGATGCAAATTCAGTACAACGGATGTTGAAATGGTGGACATCCGTCATATGAAATTTTTATAGCCAATAGAACTGTATTTTAGTTCATAAAAATTAGTTTATTTTAATTCAATATTTAACATTTAGTTCAATATTTGAACTAAACTCAAGTCGTTTGTATTTTTTTTATTAGTTTATTTTTATTCAATATGTGGCATTTAGTTCAATATTTGAACTAAAATCAAATCGTTTTTAACTATTTGTTTGCTACTTTAATGATTTTACTAAATATGAAAATATTTCTTCTAGATTTAAAAAATGGGTGAAGATTGCTGATACTGAGTTCATAAGTTTCTCAAATGAGTAAATTGTACATGAATTGTGTCTGTCTACACCCTCACAAAATTAGCCTCTTTAACATATACTCCCAAACACATTCTGCTTCAAGCATATAACATATATTTTCAGAATATGTTCAAACAAAAAATTGTTTGCACAGCATATTATGTTTGACCCTAAGAATACATATTTTTTTAAACTCCCACAGTGTAATTCCAGTTTCTATACATTTGTTTGCTTGCAGCAAAATGTCATACATAACAGGTTGGCTGATAAGTCCCCGGTCTGACACATAGATGGCGTCGCTAGGATTAAATGCATATCCTTTTTATATAGTACCAACCTTCAAATGATTCGTGTCAAAATTTGACGTCTGTAAGTCAATACATTTGTAAGATAGAGCGTCTTTTGTGAAGCAACTTTTGTTATTGAGAAAAAATGGAAAAAAGGAATTTCGTATTTTGATAAAATACTGTTTTCTGAAGGGAAAAAATACGGTGGAAGAAAAAACTTGGCTTGATAATGAGTTTCCGGACTCTGCCCCAGGGAAATCAGCAATAATTGATTGGTATGCAGAATTCAAGCGTGGTGAAATGAGCACGGAGGACGGTGAACGCAGTGGGCGCCCGAAAGAGGTGGTTACCGACGAAAACATCAAAGAATCCACAAAATGATTTTGAATGACCGTAAAATGAAGTTGATCGAGATAGCAGAGGCCTTAAAGATATCAAAGGAACGTGTTGGTCATATCATTCATCAATATTTGGATATGAGGAAGCTCTGTGCAAAATGTGTATTCACATTTGACCAAAAACAACAACGTGTTGATGAGTCTGAGCGGTGTTTGCAGCTGTTAACTCGTAATACACCCGAGTTTTTCCGTCGATATGTGAAAATGGATAAAATATGGCTCCATCACTGCACTCCTGAGTCCAATCGGCTGTCGGCTGAGTGGACAGCGACCGGTGAACCGTCTCCGAAGCGTGGAAAGACTCAAAAGTCCGCTGGCAAAGTAATGGCCTCTGTTTTTTGGGATGCGCATGGAATAATTTTTATCGATTATCTTGAGAAGGGCAAAACTATCAACAGTGACTATTATATGGCGTTATTGGGGTGTTTGAAGGTCGAAATCGCGGGAAAACGGCCCCATATGAAGAAGAAAAAAGTATTGTTCCACCACAAGTCATTGAGAACGATGGCAAAAATTCATGAATTGGGCTTCAAATTGCTTCCCCACCCACCGTATTCTCCAGATCTGACCCCCAGCGACTTTTTCTTGTTGTCAGACCTCAAAAGGATACTCGCAGGGAAAAAATTTGGCTGTAATGAAGAGGTGATTGCCGAAACTGTGGCCTATTTTGAGGCAAAGCCGAAGGAGTACTACCAAGATGGTATCAAGAAATTGGAAGGTCGTTATAATCGCTGTATCGCTCTTGAAGGGAACTATGTTGAATAAGAAAAACGAATTTTGACAAAAAAAATGTGTTTTTCTTTGTTAGACCAGGGACTTATCAGCCAACCTGTTATATATTATATTTATACTATTAGACTGCATTTATTTATTTATATACAAAATATGTAAGTCGATAAGCTATCATGGACGTTTATTAAGCAATCTACATTTTTATTTGTTGTAATTAAACTTGCAGTTTTAGATATCTTTAAGTTATATGTCTTTCTTTATCTATTTCCGTCGCCGTCTTTATATTTTTTCTCTTTACTTTTTGATATTTCTAAACATACACTGAAAAAACAGTGAACCCACCAGGAAGAAAACTTTTGGTTAATTTTAGAAAAATTTTAAAGTTTTTAGAAAATTTTAACTAAACAGTACTACAAACGCTGGCATCACGCCAATATCATAAAAATAAGTAAATATTTTTCGACAAATTCAAAAAACAATTGTTAGACATAATTACTTTTTTTCACTTGTTAAAGAAAATTTGTAGTTTGAAGGAAAAAATTGGAGTTCAAAATTGCAAGAATATCTTTAGTGACATATGAAGTTCATGATGGACGCACTTGTAGTAAACTTTACAAATTTAAAGAAATAATGAACTATTTTGTGAGAAATAACAATTTAGTAAATCTTTATGCTTAATTCGTGTATATTTTTTTCCTGTCTTTTAGTTCATTTAACTATCGAACACAAAAAATTTTTGGAGTAAAAGAAAATTTCTCCAAACATAATAATTCCATGAACTAAAATAAAGTTAAATTGGCTTTAGTGAAATAAGTAGTTCACTTTTTTTGAGTGTATTTATGTTTATACGAAATTTCTAAATTAATTATTAACTTATGTTTGCATCGACATAATATTTAAGAAAATGTAATGTCTTAAACATATTAACATATATGTTCCAAACATGTTGTACTGGTTTTTGAACATTTAATGCTTGTATTTAAAAATAATGAACTAAAAAAATTTGAGTTTCAAACATATATGTTAGTCTTTTTCGTTCGTGTAGAACTTCATATAGCGCTAAAGACATTTTAACAATTTTTAATTCCAATTTTTTCTTCCGAAAAATTATAGTTTATTTAACAAAAAATTATTTTTTTTAATAAACTTTCTACAATTTGACAAAAATATTTGTATCATTTGGCAATTAGTAAAACATTGTAGTTAAAATTTTCTAATATAAAGCTACATTTTCAGTCATAGTGGGTTCATTTTTTTCTGGGTACGGAAGTCTCAAAAAATGGAGTGCAATTTAGTTTAATATTCGCATGAGGTAGTTCATTGTTCTCACGAAACAGTTCACAATTTTTTCTGTCAAACTATCGCATTTAGAGAGTTTCATTTCTACGTACATATATTTTCAAGAACAAATATATTTGGAGAAATATAATAGAGTTGACTTATATCGATCAAATAGTTTGTATACACAAAGGTTAGGTTAGGTTAGGTTAGGTGGCAGCTCGATGTATCAGGCTCACTTAGATTGTTCAGTCCATTGTGATACCGCAATGGTGAACTTCTCTCTGTGTATAAAATGTGACTCAATTTTGGTTTTCACTGTATTTGGAAAGTCAAAACCATATCAATAGCACTGTATGGATATTCCATTGATTACTATTTAGAGTGTAATCGAATAATAATTTTTATACCCTCAACCATAGGATGAGGGTATATTAACTTTGTCAATCCATTTGTAACACATCGAAATATTGTTCTAAGACCCCATAAAGTATATATATTCTGGGTGGTGGTGAAATTCTGAGTCGATCAAAGCATGTCCGTCCGTCTGTCTATTGAAATCATGCTAACTTCCGAACGAATCAAGATATCGACTTCAAACTTGGCGCAAGTATTTGTTATTGATGTAGGTCGGCTGGTATTGAAAATGGGCCATATTGGGCCACTTTTACGTATAGCCCCCATATAAACCGACACCAGATTTGGCTTGCGGAGCCTCTTGGAGGAGCACATGTCATACGATTCGGTTATGGACCATATCGGTGCATAATTGTATATAGCCCCAATATAAACCTTTCCCCAGATTTGACCTCCGGATCCTTTTGGAGCAGCCAAATTCATCCGATCCGGTTGAAATTTGGAATGTCCTGTTAGTATATGGCCACTCACAATCATGCCAAAATTAGTCCATATCGGTATATAGTTATATATAGCCGATCCCCAATCACACAAAAATTGGTCCATATCTGTTCATAATCAAGGTTGCCACTCGAGCCAAAAATAATCTACCAAAATTTTATTTCTATAGAAAATTTTGTCTAAGTTTTACTACGAGTACTATAGAAAATGTTGTCAAAATTTTATTTCTATTGAAAATTTTGTCAAAATTTTATTTCTATTGAATATTTTATCAAAATTTTATTTCTATAGAAAATTTTGTCAAAATTTTATTTCTATAGAAAATTTTATCAAAATTTTATTTCTATAGAAAATTTTATCAACATTTTTTTTCTATAGAAATTTTTTGTCAAAATTTTATTTCTATAGAAAATGTTAAAATTTTTGTTTTTTTAATTTTTATACCCTTCACCACTACTGTGGTACAGGGTATAATAAGTTTGTGCATTTGTATGTAACGCCAAGAAGGAAAAGTCTGAGACCCATCGTTTAGTATACCGATCGTCTTAGAATTAAATTCTGAGTCGATTTAGCGATGTCCGTCTGTCTGTCCGTCTATCTGTCTGTCTGTTGATGTATTTGTGTGTGCAAAGTACAGCTCGCAGTTTTAGTCCGATTGTCCTAAAATTTGGTATAGGGTCCTGTTTCGGCTCAAAGACGATCCCTATTGATTTTGGAAAAAATCGGTTCAGATTTAGATATAGCTGACATATATATTTTTCACCGATCTGGTCATAATTGGCGTGTATATCAACCGATCTTCCTCAAATTCCGTACATCCGAATATTTTATGAGTCTCGAAAAACTTGCAAAATATCAGCCAAATCGGTTCAGATTTAGATATAGCTCCCATATATAGCTTTCGCCCGATTTACACTCATTTGCCCACAGAGGCCAATTTTTTGTTCCGATTTAGTTGAAATTTTGCACAGGGAGTAGAATTAGCATTGTAGCTATGTATGTCAAATTTGGTTGAAATCGGTTCAGATTTAGATATAGCTCCTATATATAGCTTTCGCCCGATTTACACTCAAATGACCACAGATGCCAATTTTTTGCTCCGATTTAGTTGAAATTTTGCACAGGGAGTATAATTAGCATTGTAGCTATGCGTGTCAAATTTGGTTGAAATCGGTTCAGATTTAGATATAGCTCCCATTTATAGCTTTCGCCCGATTTACACTCAAATGACCACAGATGCCAATTTTTTGCTCCGATTTAGTTGAAATTTTGCACAGGGAGTATAATTAGCATTGTAGCTATGCGTGTCAAATTTGGTTGAAATCGGTTCAGATTTAGATATAGCTCCCATTTATAGCTTTCGCCCGATTTACACTCAAATGACCACAGATGCCAATTTTTTGCTCCGATTTAGTTGAAATTTTGCACAGGGAGTATAATTAGCATTGTAGCTATGCGTGCCAAATTTGGTTGACATCGGTTCAGATTTAGATTTAGCTCCCATATATATGTTTTTCTGATTTCGACAAAAAAAGGTTAAAATACTAACATTTTCCTTGTAAATCGAAAAGTTGTAAAAATGACTCTAATTTTCCTAAACTTCTAATACATATATATCGAGCGATAAATCATAAATAAACTTTTTCGAAGTTTCCTTAAAATTGCTTCAGATTTAAATGTTTCCTATATTTTTTACTAACATTGTGTTCCACCCTAGTGCATTAGCCGACTTAAATTTTGAGTCTAAAGATTTTGTAGAAGTCTATCAAATTCTTCCAAATCGAGTGTTATTTAAATGTATGTATGTGGGACAAACCTTTATATATAGCCCCCAATATATTTGACGGATGTGATATGGTATCGAAAATTTAGATCTACAAAGTGGTGCAGGGTATAATAAAGTCGGCACCGCCCGACTTTAGACTTTCCTTACTTGTTTTTTTCTTAGAAAATTTTGTCAAAATTTTATTTCTATAGAAAATTTTCTATATATTTTCAAGAACAAATATATTTGGAGTAATATAATAAAGTTGACTTATATATCAAAGTCTTTGTATACACAAAGGTTAGGTTATGATAAGTTAGGTGGCAGCCCAATGTATCAGGCTCACTTTGACTATAAAATGTGATACATTTTTTTTTGTCCTTCACTGTATTTGGAAAGTCAAAACTATATCACTATCACTGTATGGATATTCCATTGATGACTACTTAGAGTGTAATCGAATAATTTCTTCACAAGTGTGCATGAAGGGCCAATACTCTCTCTGACTGTTTTGCTCTGCTCCAATTTAAAACAAGTATATACGGCCGTAAGTTCGGCCAGGCCGAATCTTATGTACCCTCCACCATGGATTGCGTAGGAACTTCTACTAAAGGCTGTCATCCACAATCGAATTACTTGGGTTGCGATAACACTTGCCGATGGCAAGGTATCGTAAAACTTTTTAACACTGTCTTCTAAATTGTAAGTTAGCCCATACGGGGTATATATTAAACAAAAAAAGGCCGATTAAATACGTATATAATCTAGTTTGACAAAATTTTCTATAGAAATAAAATTTTGACAAAATTTTCTATAGAAATAAAAATTTGACAAAATTTTCTATAGAAATAAAAACTTGACAAAATTGTCTATAGAAATAAAATGTTGACAAAATTTTCTATGGAAGTAAAATGTTGACAAAATTCTTTATAGCAATACAATTTTGACAAAAATTTCTATAGAAATAAAATTTTGACAAACATTTCTATAGAATAAACTTTTGACAAAACTTTCTATAGAAATGAAATTTTAACAAAACTTTCTATAGTAATAAAATTTGACAAAATTTTCTATGGAAATAAAGTTTTGGTAGATTACAAAATTTTCTATAGAGATAAAATTTTGACAAAATTTTCTATGGAAATAAAATTTTGACAAACATTTGTATAGAAATAAACTTTTGACAAAACTTTCTATAGAAATGAAATTTTGACAAAACTTTCTACAGTAATAAAATTTGACAAAATTTTCTATGGAAATAAAGTTTTGGTAGATTATTTTTGGCGATATGGACCAATTTTTGTGTAATAAGTCATCGGATATATATAACTAAAGACCGATATGGACCAATTTTTACATGGCTGTTAGAGGCCATATATTGACAAAATGTACCAAATTTCAACCGTATCGGATGACTTTTGCTCTTCCAAGAGGTTCCGGACGTCAAATCTGGGGACGGTTTATATGGGAACCATATATAATTATGGACCGATATGGACCAATTTTTGCATGGTTGTTAGAGACCATATACTAACACCATGTACCACATTTCAACTGGATCGGATGAATTTTGCTCTTCCAAGAGGCTCCGGAGGTCAAATCTGGGGATCGGTTTATATGGGGGCTATATAAATTATGGACCGATATGGACCAATTTTTGCATGGTTATTAGAGGCCGTAAACTAACATCAGGTACCAAATTTCAACCGGATCGGATGAATTTTGCCCCTGCAAGAGGCTCCGGAGGTCAAATCTGGGGATCGGTTTATATGGGGGCTATATATAATTATGGACCGATATGGACCAATTTTTGCATGGTTGTTAAAAACCGTATACTAAGACCACGTACTAAATTTCAACCGGATCGGATGAATTTTGCTCCTCCAAGAGGCTCCGGTGGTCAAATCTGGGGATCGGTTTATATGGGAGCTATATATAATTATGGACCGATATGGACCAATTTTTGCATGGTTGTTAGAGGCCGTATACTAACATCAGGTACCAAATTTCAACCGGATTGGATGAATTTTGCCCCTCCAAAAGTCTCCGGAGGTCAAATCTGGGTATCGGTTTATATGGGGGCTATATATAATTATGAACCGATATGGACCAATTTTTGCATGGTTGTTAGAGACGATATACTAACATCAGGTACCAAATTTCAATCGGATCGGATGAATTTTGCCCCTCCAAGAGGCTCCGGAGGTCAAATCTGGGGATCGGTTTATATGGGGGCTATACGTAAACGTGGTCCGATATGGCCCATTTTCAATACCATCCGACCTACATCAATAACAACTACTTGTGCCAAGTTTCAAGTCGATAGCTTGTTTCGTTCGGAAGTTAGCGTGATTTCCACAGACGGACGGACAGCCGGACAGACGGACAGACGGACGGACGGACAGACGGACAGACGGACGGACGGACGGACATGCTTAGATCGACTCAGAATTTCACCACGACCCAGAATATATATACTTTATGGGGTCTTAGAGCAATATTTCGATGTGTTACAAACGGAATGACAAAGTTAATATACCCCCATCCTATGGTGGAGGGTATAAAAATGAAATGACTGCATAACAAATTCTCTATGCAATGCCTCACTTAACATTGGGCAGCGAAACTAAAATAGAATGAAATACTATGACGTCATAGATAAATATGTGTTTCTATTGATAAATCATATGAGCGTGAAGGCCAAAAATAATAATTTCATAAGCATATCTGAGGCTCACGGCAGTCGCTCGCATGAGGTTGGTAAGGTCAATTGCGCAAGCAGTCGTGGCCGAGTGGTTAAGGCGTCTGACTCGAAATCAGATTCCCTCTGGGAGCGTAGGTTCGAATCCTACCGGCTGCGTCAATTTCTACAGACATGAAAACTTTTTGTTCACAATTGAAATGGGAACAAAGACTTTAGCCGTTTTTTAAATTATAGACTCAAAATAAAGTGACCACATCTTTAAGTTAAAATGAACTAATTTCTAAGAAAGTAGAACTTCGTATAAGACCTAAGACATTTTTATTTTCGTAGAATGCATTCTATATATTATGCCCTGTTCCTGTATATCGAACGGAAGCTTTCTTTCGTATTACAAACGAAAGAAATTTGATTTTGGTTCCTCTTTGTCGAAAGTAATAAACGAACATATGTGTGCGAACAACATGTGTCAAGAAAAAAGTAAAAACATTGTTAACATTTGAATGAATTCTCAGACCAAAAATTTGAAAATAACATACTCATTATACCCTTCACCACTACTGTGGTACAGGGTATAATAAGTTTGTGCATTTGTATGTAGCGCCAAGAAGGAAAAGTCTGAGACCCATCGTTCAGTATACCGATCGTCTTAGATTTAAATTCTGCGTCGATTTAGCGATGTCCGTCTGTCTGTATATGTAATTTTGTGTGCAAAGTACAGCTCGCAGTTTAAGTCTGATCGTCCTCATATTTGGCACAGAGGTTTACATTGGCTCAAAGACAATCGCTATTGATGTTCAAAAAAATCGGTTCAGATTTAGATATAGCTGCCATATATATTTATCACCGATCTGGTCATAATTGACGTACTTATAAAAGTATTTTTTCAAAATTTCGGGCAGCCAAATATTTTGGGGCTTTCGTAAGATATGCAAAATATCAGCCAAATCGATTCAGATTTAGATATAGCTCCCATATATATCTTTCGTCCGATTTGAACTTATATGACCTCAAAAGTCAGAGTTTTGCCCTGATTTGCTTCAAATTTTGCACAAGAAGTTCGTTTAACAGTATTTGGTTGAAATCGGTTCAGATTTAGATATAGCTCCCATATATATCTTTCGCCCGATTTACACCCATATGACCACCAAAATTATTCTCCCATTTACGTTTTTTGCTGAGATAGCAGGATTATTATTCTAACTATGCATGTCAAATGTGGTCAAAATCGGTTCATATTTAGATATAGATCCCATACATATGTACGCCAGAATAGGGGAAATATAATAGAATGTTTCATATTTTAGACCCATTTTCAATGGGAGTTTCCTGCAACTGACACGATGGTTTCCACAGAGAATACATTTAATATGCTATTTAAGTGTGTCATCTTGATCTAATATGGCCAAAATGCCCACATTTTACACAAAATTCTATGATGATTTCCCCATATCGTAGTCATATGTAACTAAACTTTCCAAAAATTGTAGTATTTTAAATAAAGCTCCGACTTGTGGAAATATCGCCAGAATTGACCAAATAATATATCACAACCCACATATCTTGGTGATATTTAACTAATATCCTTGTAAAATCGCCACTTCTGAGTACCAAAAATTGTAAATATTACTCAAATGTTCCTATATCTCGAATACATATATATCGCACAATAAATCATAAATGCTCTTTGAGATGGTTACACAAATTTTGGTCTACATAGTGGTGAAGGGTATAATGTAGTCGGGTATATACTGTTACTTGTTTAAACTCAATTAAAATTTTAATTGGAAACATTTTGTGATTTTTTTTGTGTTTTTATCTTAAATCTAAGGATTCAATATACCAGTTAATTTAATTCTTCTTTTCTTTAAATCAATCAATGTAAAGTAACAAATAAAGGGTGATTTGTTAAGAGCTTGATAACTTTTTTTTTTTAAAAAACGCATAAAATTTGCAAAATCTCATCGGTTCTTTATTTGAAACGTTAGATTGGTCCATGACATTTATTTTTTGAAGATAATTTCATTTAAATGTTGACCGCGGCTGCGTCTTAGGTGGTCCATTCGGAAAGTCCAATTTTGGGCAACTTTTTCGAGCATTTCGGCCGGAATAGCCCGAATTTCTTCGGAAATGTTGTCTTCCAAAGCTGGAATAGTTGCTGGCTTATTTCTGTAGACTTTAGACTTGACGTAGCCCCACAAAAAAATAGTCTAAAGGCGTCAAATCGCATGATCTTGGTGGCCAACTTACCGGTCCATTTCTTGAGATGAATTGTTCTCCGAAGTTTTCCCTTAAAATGGCCATAGAATCGCGAGCTGTGTGGCATGTAGCGCCATCTTGTTGAAACCACATGTCAACCAAGTTCAGTTCTTCCATTTTTGGCAACAAAAAGTTTGTTAGCATCGAACGATAGCGATCGCCATTCACCGTAACGTTGCGTCCAACAGCATCTTTGAAAAAATACGGTCCAATGATTCCACCAGCGTACAAACCACACCAAACAGTGCATTTTTCGGGATGCATGGGCAGTTCTTGAACGGCTTCTGGTTGCTCTTCACTCCAAATGCGGCAATTTTGCTTATTTACGTAGCCATTCAACCAGAAATGAGCCTCATCGCTGAACAAAATTTGTCGATAACAAAGCGGATTTTCTGCCAACTTTTCTAGGGCCCATTCACTGAAAATTCGACGTTGTGGCAGATCGTTCGGCTTCAGTTCTTGCACGAGCTGTATTTTATACGGTTTTACACCAAGATCTTTGCGTAAAATCTTCCATGTGGTCGAATAACACAAACCCAATTGCTGCGAACGGCGACGAATCGACATTTCACGGTCTTCAGCAACACTCTCAGAAACAGACGCAATATTCTCTTCCGTACGCACTATACGCATTCGTGTGGTTGGTTTAATGTCCAATAAAGTAAACTGAGTGCGAAACTTGGTCACAATCGCATTAATTGTTTGCTCACTTGGTCGATTATGTAGACCATAAATCGGACGTAAAGCGCGAAACACATTTCGAACCGAACACTGATTTTGGTAATAAAATTCAATGATTTGCAAGCGTTGCTCGTTAGTAAGTCTATTCATGATGAAATGTCAAAGCATACTGAGCATCTTTCTCTTTGACACCATGTCTGAAATCCCACGTGATCTGTCAAATACTAATGCATGAAAATCCTAACCTCAAAAGAATCACCCTTTACTTTAAGGAAATTTTGCCTTAGTTCAAAAAAATGCGACTTTAACGGTGGGTTTAATTTACAAAATTTGCGTCCTAATTTTTTTGAAGGAAATTTTTGAAGCAAAGATTATAAACGTTATTTTAATTAAAAGTTCATTACTTTAAAGACATTTGTCCTCAATAATTTTAGTTTGCGTAAACTTTAATACAACTAAATCATTTTTATTGAGTATTATTGGTAAAGTTTACAAATTTTTTTTCACAAATTCTACTTTGTGTGAGACACGACATTAGTAAATCTTTATGCAAAATTTTGGTATAATTTTTTCTATTTTTAAGTTCAGTTAACTGGCGTATGCAAAAGTCATGAAAACTTTTTCAAAAAATTTCCATGAACTGAAATAGAATTAAATTGGCTTTTGTACCATACAGGGTTAACTCTTTATAGGGTTCACCTGTTTTGGTATTTTTTAAAATTTGTTCATTACTTCTCCCCATGGACGAAAAATACTGTTTTTCATATGTTTCGGTGTACCAAATATATGTTTGGAACTCACATTTTTATAGCATTATTTTTAAGCGCAAGCATGTAATACTCAAAAACTAGTGTAGCATGTTTAGGACTTATGTTAATATGTTAGAACATATAATGTTTCGAACCTTTTTATAACCTCCACCATAGGATGGGGGGTATAATAACTTTGTCATTCCGTTTGTAACACATCGAAATATTGCTCTAAGACCCCATAAAGTATATATATTCTGGGTCGTGGTGAAATTCTGAGTCGATCTGAGCATGTCCGCCCGTCCGTCCGTCCGTCCGTCTGTTGAAATCACGCTAACTTCCGAACGAAACAAGCAATCGACTTGAAACTTGGCACACGTGGTTGTTATTGATGTAGGTCGGATGGTATTGCAAATGGGCCATATCGGTCCACTTTTACGTATAGCCCCCATATAAACGGACCCCCAAATTTGGCTTGCGAGGACTCTAAGAGAAGCAAATTTCATCCGATCCGGCTGAAATTTGGTACATGGTGTAAGTATATGGTCTCTAACAACCGTGCAAAAATTGGTCCACATCGGTCCATAATTATATATAGCCCCCATATAAACCGATCCAACGATTTGGCTTGCGAGGCCGCTAAGAGAAGCAAATTTCATCCGATCCGGCTGAAATTTGGTACATGGTGTTAGTATATGGTCTCTAACAACCGTGCAAAAATTGGTCCACATCGGTCCATAATTATATATAGCCCCCATATAAACCGATCCAACGATTTGGCTTGCGAGGCCGCTAAGAGAAGCAAATTTCATCCGATCCGGCTGAAATTTGGTACATGGTGTTGGTATATGGTCTCCAACAACAATGCAAAAATTGGTCTATATCGGTCCATAATTATATATAGCCCCCATATAAACCGATCCCCCGATTTGGCTTGCGAGGCCTCTACGAGAAGCAAATTTCATCCGATCCGGCTGAAATTTGGTACATGGTGTTGGTATATGATTTCTAACAACCATGCAAAAATTGGTCCACATCGGTCCATAATTATATATAGCCCCCATATAAACCGATCCCCCGATTTGGCTTGCGAGGCCTCTAAGAGAAGCAAATTTTATCCGATCCGGCTGAAGTTTGGTACGCGGTGTTAGTATATGGTCTCTAACAACCATGCAAGAATTGGTCCACATTGGTCCATAATTATATATAGCCCCCATATAAACCGATCACCAGATTTGACCTCCGGAGCCTCTTGGAAGACCAAAATTCATCTGATTCAGTTGAAATTTGGTACGTGGTGTTAATATGTGGCCTCAAACTCCCATGCAAAAATTGGTCGAAATCGGTCCATAATTATATATAGGCCCCATATAAACCGATCCCCAGATTTGACCTCCAGAGCCCCTTGGAAGAGCAAAATTCTTCCCATTCGGTTGAAATTTGGTACGTGATGTTAGTATATGGTATCCAACAACCATGCAGGAATTGGTTCCTATCAGCCCATAATTATATATAGCTCCCATATAAACCGATCCCCAGATTTGACCTTCGGTGCCTTTCGGAGAAGCAAAATTCATCCGATCTGCTTGAAATTTGGTACGTGGTGATCGTATATAATATTTAACAACTATGCTTAAGTGGTCCATATCAGTCCATAATCATATATAGCCCCATATAAACCGATCCCGAGATTTGGTTTTGGAGCCTCTTGGAGGAGAAAAATTCATTACATGGTACATTGTGCTAGTATATGGTCGTTAACAACCATGCCTAACTAGGTCCATATCGGTCTATAGTTATATATATCCCTCAGATAAATCGATTTCCAATCACACAAAAATTGGTCCATATCAATTCATAATTGTATATAGTGACCCCCATATAAGTGACCCCAATATTTCAATTCTGGCTCTCTACGTACCGTGCAAAAAGTCCATATCGATTCGTAGTTATTTGTAGACTTAACTATACATAACTTTTTTATCTAATATATACCACGTATGGACTAACTCACAATTTAGAAAACGATGTTAAGAAGTTTTAAGATACCACAACCCAAGTATTTCGATTGTGGATAACAGTCTTTCGTAGAAGTTTCTACGCAATCCATGGTGGAGGGTACATAAGATTCGGCCTGGCCGAACTTACGGCCGTATATACTTGTTTAAATATAATGTATCTGGATGCAAACATATATTCATTTCGAAATTTCGTATAAAGATATATATGTTTACTAACATCAGAGAGAGTGAGAGAGAATAGAAAAAAATATGAGAAACAAATATATACGGCCGTAAGTTCGGCCAGGCCGAAGCTTATGTACCCTCCATCATGGATTGCTTAGAAACTTCATCTAAACACTGCCATCCACAATCGAATTACTTAAGTTGCGGTAACGCTTGCCGATGGCAAGGTATCTTAAAACCTCCTAACACCATCTTCTAAATTGTATGTAAGTCCATACGTGATATATATTAAATCAAAAAAGATCGATCCAATACAATACAGTTTAACAACGTAGACATAAAATTTTGACAAATTTTTCTACAGAAATGAAATTTTAACAAAATTTTCTATAGAAATAAAATTTTCACAAAATTTTCAATAGAAATAAAAATGTTGACAAAATTTTCTATAGAAAGAAAATTTTGACAAAAATTTCTACAGAAATAAAATTTTAACAAAATTTTCTATAGAAATAAACTTTTGACATAATTTTCTATAGAAATAAAATCTTAGATTATTTTTGGCTCCAGTGGCAACCATGATTATGAACCCAATAAAATTTGAACAAAATTTTCTATAGAAATAAAATTTTGACAAAATTTTCTATAGAAATAAAATTTTGACAAAATTTTCTATAGAAATAAAATTTTGACAATGATGAAAATTTTATTATGAACCGAATAAAATGTTAACAAAATTTTCTATAGAAATAAAATTTTGACAAAATTTTCTATAGAAATAAAATTTTGGTAGATTATTTTTGGCTCTAGTGGCAACCATGATTATGAACCGATATGGACCAATTTTTGTGTGATTGGACCAATTTTGGTATGGTTGTTAGCGACCATATACTAACACCACGTGCCTAATTTGAACCGGATCGGATGAATTTTGCTCCTCCAAGAGGCTCCGGAGGTCAAATCTATAGAATGTTTTATATGGGGGCTATATATAATTATGGACCAATATGGACCAATTCTGGCACGGTTGTTAAAGATCATATACTAACACCATGTTCCAAATTACAACCGGATTGGATGAAATTTGCTTCTCTTGGAGACTTCGCAAGCCAAATCTGGGGATCGATTTATATGGGGGCTATATATAATTATGAACCGATGTGGACCAATTTTTGCATGGTTGTTAGAGACCATATACTAACACCATGTATCAAATTTCAGCCGAATCGGATGAAATTTGGTTCTCTTAGAGGCTGCGCAAGCCAAATCGGGGGATCGGTTTATATGGGGGCTATATATAATTATGGACCGATATCAATTTTTGCATGGCTGTTAGAGACCATATACTAATACCATGTACCAAATTTCAGCAGGATCGGATCAAATTTGCTTCTCTTAGAGCAATCGCAAGCCAAATTTTGGGGTCCGTTTATATGGAGTCTATTCGTAAAAGTGGGCCGATATGACCCATTTGCAATACCATCTGACCTACATCAATAACAACGACTTGTGCCAAGTTTCAAGTCGATAGCTTGTTTCGTTCGGAAGTTAGCGTGATTTCAACAGACGGACGGACGGACATGCTTAGATCGACTCAGAATTTCACCACGACCCAGAATATATATACTTTATGGGGTCTTAGAGCAATATTTCGATGTGTTACAAACGGAATGACAAAGTTAATATACCCCCATCCTATGATGGAGGGTATAAAAACATATTTATTTTCCATTTCACGTAGATACTTGACTGATTAATAAATGATGATGATGTAGGCTGCTGAGCAAACGTTCATGATTGGTAATCAACTTACATATATTATATTTAATATTTGGGGTGTAATATGCCAATAACATAGAAACATATTTTTTTTATTCACATTCCAATACAATTATATTTAAGATAGTTACCGTAACCAAAGAAATGTTTAGAAACTGGAATTAACACTTTGGTGCCTTGAAAAAAGATGTAAGCAAAAAAATCGTAGTTAAACTACCGCTAAACTAAAATTATGTTTATCGCAAAAAATTATTTGTTTGTAGTTAAATTTTATATATTTTTTTTTTGAAATTTTCCCCAGCGTTATAAAATCTTACATTTTTAATTATATTTTAAACATTTTTTTGAACTAAGTGAGGGTATACAGTTCAATACCGTACACATAAGTTCAATATGAACTAAAGCAAAAGAAAAGTTTCCTGCGATTCCCAACAATAGTGAGAATGAACTACTGCATGTTTAAAAAGTACAACTGGGCACTAATCTTCTTCCTGGTTTTAACAACTCTTTGTGGAAATCTCAAAATGTGGAATACAATTTGGTTCAATTTTCGCACAAGATAGTTCATTCTTCCTATAAAACAGTTTACTTTTTTCGGTGTAGGGTGAGACATAATATGTTTGCAACAGTATAAACAATTTTTTGTTTGAAATTTCATAAATTAATTTTATTAAATTAAAAAAGAACTCTAACAAAAGAAAAATTTTTGAGATACCTATTTTCCAAGCATTGTTTTGTTTGTTTAATTTTCATTTGAATCCCTTATTATGATATTTTGTATATTCTACGAATGGCTGTTTGGTAGTATCCTTAATCCTTTAATTATACCATATGTAGACACTTTGATAGAAAATAGTGCTGAATATTTGGCAAAAAGTCATGCATTCAATGACGGTGGTGTCAGTGTTGACGCAAAAGGAGGCACTAAAGGATTTGTAGTTAAATTTTATATGGATATTCATTCGTATCTATATTACGTTTATGCCGTCATCCCAAAACGTTTTAAAAATTCTCCTCATATTTTATTTAAAGAAAATAAACAAACAAAGCAACGAACCTACTAAGAATACGGAGAGTACTGGCATAAACAGAGGTCTACAGAAATTGTTTACAATAAACATAGAAAAAAGAAACAGTGTCTTACCTGTTTTACTATTCACTGGAGGATCTCATATTGTCCAATTGCAGAAATGTGTGTATGCCATGAATTGCATGCATGCAGTATGTGGGGAAATGTAGTAACCCAGTTAAATTATTTAGTTTAAATAGGATATTTTAGGTTATGTTATAACTGGCTCATTTAGGCAAGTTCCGATTTCGGTGCCCATTTTTGTATGATTATTACTGACATCACGTTTTAAATTTCAAACGCATCGGATGAACTATACTGACCAAGTTTTGTGTAATTGTTAGAGGCTAACACCACGTACTAAATTTCAACTGGAGAATTTGCTCCTCCAAAAGGCTCCGGAAATTAGACCTAGGGATTTTTATATATGGTGACCATATATAATTATGGACCGATGTGGACGACGTGTGCATGGTTCTTAGAGGACATATACTAACACCAAGTACCAAATTGCACCAGATCGGATGAAATTGTCTCCTCCAAGTGGTTTCGGATATCAAATTTGGGGATCGGTTTATGGGGGGGAGGGGGGGGGGGTTATATAATTATAGACCGTTATGAACCAATTTGTGCATGGTTGTTAGAGTCCATAGATTCACACGTACCAAATTTTAAATGGATCGGATGGAATTTGCTCCTCCAAGAGGGTCCATAAGCCAATCTGGAGGGCTATACCTAGCAGTGCCCCGATATGTCCAATTTGCATTACCATCCGACCTACATCAATAGCAAGTACTAGTTTCAAGTCGAAAGCGCGTATCATTGGAAAGTTAGCGTGATTACGCCGTACGGACGGACGGACGGATATCGCTATCAAAATTTCATTACGATCCAATATATATCTGAGAACAATACTTCGATATATTACAAAAGCAATGACAATGTTAAGATAGCTCCATCCTATGGACGAAAAGAAAAGTATGTTTTTCATATGTTCCCGTGTTTCAAGGGCTGAATTTTTTTAACACAATATTTTTAAATGCAAAAATATATTGTTCCCAAATTAACAAAAACATTTTGGGACACACATGTTAATATGTTACAACATATTATGTTTTCGACCTCAATATTTCATAAAAATAATATGTGTGGTACATCCATACTTATATTTATATTTACATATATTTATTTCAAATTTTCGAGTAAGTATACTAAAGGGAGATACGGTCAAAATTTGGTCAATATAAACTTGACGTATTTCTTTCAATTTTGCATTTAAAAAACCTGAACATCCCTCATTTTAAAGGTGTATGTGTGTAGAATGTTGCTCCTATTTTGATTTTGGAATTCGCTCTTCAGTTGTCAAAATGCCGTCCAAGCAAGAGGAGCAGCGTATCAAAATTTTGCTCGCGCATCGCTCATCGCGAAAATCCGAGCTACTCGCACGCAAAGCTGGCAAAATCTCTAAGAGTTGCCAAATCAACCGTTACAAATGTAATTAAAGTGTTTGGGGAACGTTTGTCGACATACAGGAAGTCTGGATCGGGGGGAAATCGAAAACCGGAAGCCGCTGAGACGACAAAGAGAGTTGGCGGTAGTTTCAAGCGAAACCCTAACCTCTCTCTCTCCGAGATGCCGCAAATAAGCTGGGTGTATCGTCTACAACCGTGCATCGAGCCAAAAAACGAGCCGGACTATCGACTTACAAAAAGGTAGTGACTCCAAATCGCGATGATAAACAAAATACGACGGCCAAAGCACGATCCCGGAGGCTATATACACGACGATGCTGACGAAGTTTGACTGCGTGGTAATGGACGACGAAACCTACGTCAAAGCCGACTACAAGCAGCTTCCGGGACAGGAGTTTTATATGGCAAAAGGAAGGGGAAAGGTAGCAGATATTTTCAAGCACATAAAACTGTCAAAGTTCCCAAAGAAATATCTGGTTTGGCAAGCCATCTGTACCTGTGGCTTGAAAAGCAGCATTTTCATAGCTTCCGGGACTGTCAACCAAGAAATTTACGTGAAAGAGTGTTTGAATAAACGTCTGCTGCCTTTCCTGAAGAAACACGGTTGTTCCGTACTGTTTTGGCCGGATTTGGTATCTTGCCATTACGGTAAAAAGGCCTTGGAGTGGTACGCCGCCAACAACGTGCAGGTGGTTCCCAAGGACAAGAACCCTCCCAACACGCCAGAGCTCCGCCCAATTGAGAAATATTGGGCTATTGTCAAGCGGAACCTAAAGAAGACCAAAAAACTGCTAAGGACAAGCAGCAGTTCAAGGCAAACTGGCTTTCTGCGGCGAAGAAGGTGGACAAGGTGGCTGTACAAAATCTGATTGCAGGTGTCAAGCGTGAGGCCCGGCAATTCGGATTTGGAAAAGCGAAAGCCTAACTGAATATTTTTCCTGAATTTTATACTAATTGAACTTGAAACAGAAATTTAATTTGATTTTTTAAATAAACGATTTCACCGATTTACACGCGTTTTCCCTTGACCAAATTTTGACCGTATCACCCTTTATATGTGTTGTGATAGATTTTTCAGGTAGCGAGAGGGGGAGAGAGAGGCAGTAAAGAGAATGGAATTCGAAAGAGTTGACGAAAGAGATCAGCCAGGGATGTAAAATTTGATACAATTGTACTAAATTTGGTACGCCTCACTTCCAAAAAGTACATTTGTACTACAAAACATTATTAAAATTCAGAAAATCGTGTTTTCACACTGCACTCAAAAAAAAGTGAACTCTCTATTTCACTAAAGCCAATTTAACTTTATATTAGTTCATAGAATCATTATGTTTGGAAAAAGTTTACTTTACTCAAATAATTTTTTGCGTACGTTAGTTAAATGAACTAAAACACAGGAAAAAATTATACAAAAATAAAGCATAAAGGTTTCATAATTTCGTATTTCTCACAAAATAGTTCATTATTCCCTTAAATTTGTAAATTTTACCAAAAATGTGTCCATCATGAACTTCGTATGGCACTAAAGACATTCTTGCAATTTTGAACTCCAAGATTTCTCTTAAAACTACAAAATTTTCTTTAACAAGTGCAAAAACTTAGTTATGTCTAATAAATTTTCTTGAATTTGTCGAAAAATATATACTTATTTTTACCATATCGGAGTGATGCCAGCGCTTGTAATACTGTTTAGTTAAAATTTTCTAAAAAAATTCAAAATTTTCTAAAATTAATCGAAAGTTATCTTTCCTGGTGGGTTCACTGTTTTTTCAGTGTGGCTTTTACAAGACCTATTAAAAGACCGTTATCAAATATGTTTGTTAAAGATATTCTAATATTAAAATATTTTGTCAAAGCTATTGTTCCACAAATCTGATATCGGCCCAAATCGATTTTCAGAAAAGGTACTAAATCATTCGCGGGGTTACTACGGTACTGACCAGGATGAAACAGTATTAAAAAGGTACTATAGTACTGCATTTTCCATCCCTGGTGTCTATATAATAATTTTGTCTAATATAAATTAACATTTCGGAAATTAAATGGTAAATAAACATTCAAAATATTGAAGACATAAAATATGGAATCTCCACATAGACCCTTTTTATACCCTTCACCACTACTGTGGTACAGGGTATAATAAGTTTGTGCATTTGTATGTAACGCCAAGAAGGAAAAGTCTGAGACCCTTCGTTTAGTATACCGATCGTCTTAGAATTAAATTCTGAGTCGATTTAGCGATGTCCGCCTGTCTGTCTGTCCGTCCGTCTGTCTGTCTGTTCATGTATTTTTGTGCGCAAAATACAGGTCGCAGTTTAAGTCCGATCGACCTCAAATTTGGCATAGGGTCGTTTTTTGGGACAAAGACAATCGCTATTGATTTTGGAAAAAATCGGTTCAGATTTAGATATAGCTGCCATATATATTTATCCCCGATCTGGTCATAATTGTCGTATTTATCAGTACATCCGAATATTTTATGAGTCTCGAAAAACTTGCAAAACATCAGCTAAATCGGTTCAGATTTTGATATAGCTCCCATATATATCTTTCGTCCGATTTAGACTCATATGACCACAGAGGCCAAGGGTTACTACCGATTTTCGTGAAATTTTGCATAAAGAGTAGAAATGACATTCTACCAATGCTTGGTAAATTTGATTGAAATCGGTTCAGATTTTGATATAGCTCCCATATATATCTTTCGTCCGACTTGCACTTATATGGCCTCAAAAGCCAGAGTTTTGCCGTGATTTAGTTCAAATTTTGCACAAGGAGTACGTATAATAGTATCGATAAGTGTACCAAATTTGGTTGACATCGGTTCAAATTTAGATATAGCTCCCATATATATCTTTCGCCCGATTTATACTCAAATGACTACGGGGGCCAAAGTTAAACTCCCATTTACGTGAAATTTTGCAGAGATAACAGAATTCTTGTTCTAACTATGCATGTCAAATTTAGTCGAAATCGGATCAGATTATATATAGCTCCCGTTATATGTACACCAGAGTTGGGAAAATATGGTAGACTATTGCATATTTTAGACCCATTTTCAATGGGATTTTCCTCCAATTGACTGCATAGTTTCCACGGAGAATATATTTAATATGATATTTAAGTATGTCAAGTTTGATCTAATTTGGTTCAGAATTAGATAAAGCCTCCATATATTCGTTTTTCCGGTTTATACAAATATGGCCAAAATTCCCACACTTTACACAAAATTTTGTGATAATTTCCCCATATCTTTGTCATATCCTACACACTGTAATTCCAGACTTTCCACAGAACGGTTGAGTTTTAAATGAGGCTCCAAGTCGCCCGACTTGACCAAATAATATATCACAACCCACACTTGACCACATATCTTGGCAAGATCTAACCAATATCCTTGTAAAATCGTCACTGCTGAGTAGCAAAAATTGTAAATGTTACTCAAATTGTCCTATATCTCGAATACATAAGTATCGCCTGATAAATCGCAAATGCTCTTTTGTACAATTGCCTCAAAATTTCTCTCGCTTAATATTTCCCATATTTATACCCTGCGCCACTCTGTGGAACAGGGTATTATAAGTTAGTGCATATGTTTGTAACACCCAGAAGGAGACGAGATAGACACATGGTGTCTTTGACAATAATGCTCAGGGTGGGTCCCTGAGTCGATATAACCATGTCCGTCTGTCCGTCCGTCCGTCCGTCCGTCTGTCTGTGAAAACATTTTTGTGATCAAAGTCTAGGTCGCAATTTAAGTCCAATCGCCTTCAAATTTGGCACATGTTCCTAATTTGGGTCAGAATAGAACCCTATTGATTTTGGAAGAAATCGGTTCAGATTTAGATATAGCTCCCATATATATCTTTCACCCGATATGCGCTAATATGGACCCAGCAGCCAGAGTTTTCTACCGATTTGCTTGAAATTTTGTACAAACATAACACTTAGTCGTATAGTCAAGTGTGCAAAATTTGATTGAAATCGGTTCAGATTTAGATATAGCTCCCCGAATTTGGTAAATCTTGCACTAGGAGTACAATTAGTAGTATAGTCAAGTGTGCAAAATTTGAATGAAATCGGTTCAGTATTAGATATAGCTCCATTATATATATCTTTCGCCCGATATGGACTAATATGGTCCTAACAGCCAGAGTTTTGGCCCAATTTGGTTGAAATTTTGCACAGGGAGTAGATTTAGCATGTAGCTATGCGTGCCAAATTTGGTTGAAATCGATTCAGATTTAGATATAGCTCCCATATATGCCTTTCGCTCGTTATGCACTTATATGGACCCAGAAGCCAGAGTTTTATCCCAATTAGCTTGAAATTTTGCACAAGGAGTACAATTGGTAGTATAGTCATGTGTGCCGAATTTGATTGAAATCGGTTCAGATATAGATATAGCTTCCATATATATTTTCGCCCGATATGGACTTATATGGCCCCAGAAGCCAGAGTTTTGGCCCAATTTGGTTTAAATTTTGCACTAGGAGTACAATTAGTAATATAGTCATGTGTGCCAAATTTGATTGAAATCGGTTCAGATTTAGATATAGCTCCCATATATATGTTTTTCAGGTTTCGACAAAAATGGTCAAAATACCAACATTTTTCCTGTTAAATCGTTACTGCTTAGTCGAAAAGTTGTTAAAATGACTCTAATTTTCCTAAACTTCTAATACATATATATCGAGCGATAAATCATAAATAAACTTTTGCGAAGTTTCCTTAAAAATGCTTCAGATTTAAATGTTTCCCATATTTTTATACCCTCCACCATAGGATGGGGGTATATTAACTTTGTCATTCCGTTTGTAACACATCGAAATATTGCTCTAAGACCCCATAAAGTATATATATTCTGGGTCGTGGTGAAATTCTGAGTCGATCTAAGCATGTCCGTCCGTCCGTCCGTCTGTCCGTCCGTCCGTCTGTCCGTCTGTCCGGCTGTCCGTCCGTCTGTGGAAATCACGCTAACTTCCGAACGAAACAAGCTATCGACTTGAAACTTGGCACAAGTAGTTGTTATTGATGTAGGTCGGATGGTATTGAAAATGGGCCATATCGGACCACGTTTACGTATAGCCCCCATATAAACCGATCCCCAAATTTGGCTTGGGGAGCCTCCCGGAGCAGCAAAATTAATCCGATCCGGTTGAAATTTGGTACGTGGTCTAAGTGTACGGTCTCTAACAACCATGCAAAAATTGGTCCATATCGGTCCATAATTATATAGAGCCGCCATATAAACCGATCCCCAGATTTGACCTCCGGAGCCTCTTGGAGGGGCAAAATTCATCCGATCCGATTGAAATTTGGTACCTGATGTTAGTATACGGCCTCTAACAACCATGCAAAAATTGGTCCATATCGGTCCATAATTATATATAGCTCCCATATAAACCGATCCCCAGATTTGACCACCGGAGCCTCTTGGAGGAGCAAAATTCATCCGATCCGGTTGAAATTTAGTACGTGGTCTTAGTATACGGTTTTTAACAACCATGCAAAAATTGGTCCATATCGGTCCATAATTATATATAGCCCCATATAAACCGATCCCCAGATTTGACCTCCGGAGCCTCTTGCAGGGGCAAAATTCATCCGATCTGGTTGAAATTTGGTACCTGATGTTAGTTTACGGCCTCTAATAACCATGCAAAAATTGGTCCATATCGGTCCATAATTATATATAGCCCCCATATAAACCGATCCCCAGATTTGACCTCCGGAGCCTCTTGGAAGAGCAAAATTCATCCGATCCAGTTGAAATGTGGTACATGGTGTTAGTATATGGTCTCTAACAACCATGCAAAAATTGGTCCATATCGGTCCATAATTATATATAGTTCCCATATAAACCGTCCCCAGATTTGACGTCCGGAACCTCTTGGAGGAGCAAAAGTCATCCGATACGGTTGAAATTTGGTACATTTTGTCAATATATGGCCTCTAACAGCCATGTAAAAATTGGTCCATATCGGTCTTTAGTTATATATATCCGATGACTTATTACACAAAAATTGGTCCATATCGCCAAAAATAATCTACCAAAACTTTATTTCCATAGAAAATTTTGTCAAATTTTATTACTGTAGAAAGTTTTGTCAAAATTTCATTTCTATAGAAAGTTTTGTCAAAAGTTTATTTCTATACAAATGTTTGTCAAAATTTTATTTCCATAGAAAATTTTGTCAAAATTTTATTTCTATAGAAAATTTTGTAATCTACCAAAACTTTATTTCCATAGAAAATTTTGTCAAATTTTATTACTATAGAAAGTTTTGTTAAAATTTCATTTCTATAGAAAGTTTTGTCAAAAGTTTATTCTATAGAAATGTTTGTCAAAATTTTATTTCTATAGAAATTTTTGTCAAAATTGTATTGCTATAAAAAATTTTGTCAACATTTTACTTCCATAGAAAATTTTGTCAACATTTTATTTCTATAGAAAATTTTGTCAAGTTTTTATTTCTATAGAAAATTTTGTCAAATTTTTATTTCTATAGAAAATTTTGTCAAAATTTTATTTCTATAGAAAATTTTGTCAAACTAGATTATATACGTATTTAATCGGCCTTTTTTTGTTTAATATATACCCCGTATGGGCTAACTTACAATTTAGAAGACAGTGTTAAAAAGTTTTACGATACCTTGCCATCGGCAAGTGTTATCGCAACCCAAGTAATTCGATTGTGGATGACAGCCTTTAGTAGAAGTTCCTACGCAATCCATGGTGGAGGGTACATAAGATTCGGCCTGGCCGAACTTACGGCCGTATATACTTGTTTTTTACTAAAATTGTGTTCCACCCTAGTGCATTAGCCAACTTAAATTTTGAGTCTATAGATTTTGTAAAAGTCTATTAAATTCTGTCCAAATCGAGTGAAATTTAAATGTATGTATTTGGGACAAACCTTTATATATAGCACCCAACACATTTGACGGATGTGATATGGTATCGAAAATTTAGATCTACAAAGTGGTGCAGGGTATAATATAGTTGGCCCCGCCCGACTTTAGACTTTCCTTACTTGTTTTTTATTAACATTGTGTTTCATTCCAGGGCGTTAGCCGATTTCAATTTTAATTCTAGAGATTTTGTAGAAGTACAAAAATTTGTCTCCATTATAAGTATTTGTATCTGGAAATGCAAACCTTTATATAGCTCCCAGCAAATCTGAAGTAGTTGAGATGGTAACACAAATGTTGGTCTACATAGTGGTGAAGGGTAAAATATAGTCGGCCTCGCCCGACTTTAGACTTGACTTACTTGTTTATATATCCTGAAATGGATTTAAAGAAAATATATTTATAACGTATTGATGTATTTAAATTGAACTTTAGTTTCGAAGTGAAGCGTAAACTTCTGTCAGATCATGGATATCTCCGGATGGAGATGTTTCCGAGTGCAGAAATTCCATATGAATTTGTTCATGTCCCACAAGGTACAAGGCGTACAATTCTCTAATATCCATGTTATAGCAAAATCCGAACGAGGTGTCACCCAGTTCGAGGTACTCTGATGGTAAAGTTCGGCAGCTTAAATACTGAAAAATATTGACAGTAAGTGTTACTATTAGCAATTCTACGATTGGTGTTTTATCTGGATTTTGTCAGTTTCCTGTGGCTACAAAACAGGCACTTTCGCTACTGTACAAGCTGATTAATGATTTTTTCGGCTATTCCATTATTTTTGAAATTTGGTACATTTTGAACCCAAAAAGTACACTTTTTTACTGTCGTTGGTACAATTTAAAAAAATTAATGTTACATCCCTTATATCAACACAATACAGCGAGAGATTCAAAGGGGAGCAATTGGTGGCTACTGTGAAACTGCTTATATATTGTTTCGAAAAACTTATATACGTACATCAGGGATGAAAAATACAGTACTATAGTTCTTTTTCAATACTTTTTCATCCTGGTCGGCTAGTACTTTTTGTGTACATATTTTTGAACCGATATCAGTTTTCATGGTACAATAATTTTGACCAAATATATTAATCTATTAAACCCCATTTTCATAAAGCTTTGTTAGTGCTACGTTAGCTAACGAACTTTTGAACCGTACTATGGACATATCTGTCATCGTGCCTATATATTCCATTTGTCAGTTAGGAACTTACCTGCTGAAAATTTTTCGGTTAAATTTAACCGAAGAGAAGATATTTGCAATTTACTTTCTGCCCTGAAAGAAGATTTATCTTTTCTGAGGAATGAAATTTTAGACAAACGAAGACATCTTTTGACGCTAAGCAATTTTCTTTAGAAGCAAATAAAATAGTTTAGAGACCATTGTTACAATGTTTGTCTTGAATTCGGGTTTATTTGCTCTCAATGAAAATACTTTATTTCATAGGGAAATTTCGATTGTCTGAAATTTCGTTCCATAGAAAAGTATTTTTCTTTGGGTGTGTTAACTGACAGTTAAAGCCTAACGAAGCTACATAAAAATGGCCGTAAGTCTTTAATAAACTTATTTGCTAAAGTTCTTTTGCAGTATACTTACAAATTTCACAAAAGAGACAAGTTCATGCGGAAAAAAATCTTGATTTTGTAAAAGCCAGAGTCAGAAACACGATTTTCTTGAATTTTTTAGAATATTTTTGACCGGAAATGCATGTGCTTCTATATTATGAAGATATCAATCGGTAATCTTTGTAAGCAGATTTAGAACTAAAAACAAGTAAGGAAAGTCTAAAGTCGGGCAGGGCCGACTATATTATACCCTTCACCACTTTGTAAGTCCACATTTTCGATACCATATCAAATCCGTCCAATGTGTTGGATGCTATATGAATCCATACACATATATTCTGTATATCTGAGCCGATCTGTACAGAGTTCTGCAATACTTATAGATTTTACATTTAAGTCGGCTAATGCGCTGATGTGGAACACAATGTTAGTAAAAAACAAGTAAGGAAAGTCTAAAGTCGGGACTATATTATACCCTGCACCACTTTTTAGATCTAATTTTTCGATACCATATCACATCCATCAAGTGTGTTGGGGGCTATATATAAAGGTTTGTCCCAAATACATACATTTAAATATCACTCGATTTGGACAGAATTTGATAGACTTTTACAAAATCTATAGACTCAAAATTTAAGTTGGTTAATGCACTAGGGTGGAGCACAATTTTAGTAAAAAAAAATATGGGAAACATTTAAATCTGAAGCAATTTTAAGGAAACTTCGCAAAAGTTTATTTATGATTTATCGCTCGATATATATGTATTAGAAGTTTAAGAAAATTAGAGCCATTTGTACACCTCTTCGACTAAGCAGTGGCGATTTAACAAGGAAAATGTTGGTATTTTGACCATTTTTGTCGAAATCGAAAAAACATATATATGGGAGCTATATCTAAATCTGAACCGATTTCAATCAAATTTGGCACACATGACTATATTACTAATTGTACTCCTAGTGCAAAATTTAAACCAAATTGGGCCAAAACTCTGGCTTCTGGGGCCATATAAGTCCATATCGGGCGAAAAATATATATGGAAGCTATATCTAAATCTGAACCGATTTCAATAAAATTTGGCACGCATAGCTAAAATGCCAAATCTACTCCCTGTGCAAAATTTCAACCAAATTGGTCCAAAACTCTGGCTTTTAGGACCATATTAGTCCATATCGGGCGAAAGATATATATGGGAGCTATACCTAAATCTGAACCGATTTAAATCACATTTTGCACACTTGACTATACTACTAATTGTACTCCTAGTGCCAAATTTCAACCAAATTCGGCCAAAAATCTGGCTTCTGGGGCCATATAAGTCCATATCGGGCGAAAGATATATATGGGAGCTATATCTAAATCTGAACCGATTTCAATCAAATTTTGCACAATTTTGACTATACGACTAAGTGTTATGTTTGTACAAAATTTCAAGCAAATCCGTATAAAACTCTGGCTGCTGGGTCCATATTAGTGCATATCGGGCGAAAGATATATATGGGAGCTAAATCTAAATCTGAACCGATTTCTTCCAAAATCAATAGGGTTCTATTCTGACCCAAATTAGGAACATGTGCCAAATTTGAAGGCGATTGGACTTAAATTGCGACCTAGACTTTGATCACAAAAATGTGTTCACAGACAGACGGACGGACGGACAGACGGACATTGTTATATCGACTTAGGTACCCACCCTGAGCATTATTGCCAAAGACACCATGTGTCTATCTCGTCTCCTTCTGGGTGTTACAAACATATGCACTAACTTATAATACCCTGTTCCACAGTGTGGCGCAGGGTATAAATATAGGAAACATTTAAATATGAACCAATTCTGAGGCTACTTCGCAAAAGTGTGTTTATGATTTATCGGTCCATAGATGTGTAATAGAGTAATAAGAAAATTTGAGTCATTTTGATAAGTTTTCGACTTAGCAGTGGCGATTTGATAAGAAAAATGTAGGTATTTCGGCCAGTTTTGCTAAATAGGAAAAACATATATATGGAATCTATATCGAAATCTGAACCGATTGCAATCAAATTTCACATGCATAGTTACTATGTTGAATCTACTCCCTGTGAAAAATTTCACGTAAATCGGATAACAACTTTGACCTCTGTGGTCATATGACGGAAAATCGGGCGAAAGATATATATGGGAGCTATATCAAAATTTGAACCGATTTCAACCAAAATAAACAATTCTACTCCCTCTGCAAAATTTCACGTAAATCAGAGTAACACTTTTGCCTCTGTGGGCATATTAGTCCAAATCGGGCGAATGATATATATGGGAGCTATATCTAAATCTGAACCGACTTCAACTAAATTTTGCACAATTAACGATACTATAAAACGTACTCCTTGTGCAAAATTTCAAGCAACCCATGGCAAAACTCTGGCTTTTGAGGCCATATAAATTCAAATCGGACGAAAGATATATATGGGAGCTATATTTAAATCGGAACCGATATTAACCAAATTAAGCACACTTAACGATACTATTAAACGTACTTGTTGTGCAAAATTTGAAGCAAATCAGGGCAAAACTCTGGCTTTTGGGGTCATATAAGTCCAAATCGGTCGAAAGATATATATGGGAGCTATATCTAAATCTGAACCGATTTCAACTAAATTTGGCACAATTAACGATACTATTAAACGTACTCCTTGTACAAAATTTTAATCAAATCAGGGCAAAACTCTGGCTTTTGAAGCCATATAAGTCAAAATTGGACGAAAGATATATAGGGGAGCTATATCTAAATCTGAACCGATTTCAACTAAATTTGGCACAATTAACGATACTATTCAACGTACTCGTTGTGCAAAATTTGAAGCAAATCAGGGCAAAACTCTTGGTTTTTGGGCCATATAAGTCCAAATCGGACGAAAGATATATATGGGAGCTATATATATTTCTGAACCGATTTAGCTGATTTGGCAGTTTTTACGGGACTGACAAAACATTCAGATGGACAAAATTTGAAGAACATCGGTTCATAAGTACGTGAATTATGATCAAATCGGTGATAACTATATATGGCAGCTATATCTAAATCTGAACCGATTTTTTCCAAAATCAATAGCGATTGTCTTCTACCCGAAGAAAGACGTTATGTCAAATTTGAGGACGATCGGACTTAAATTCGACTCAGAATTTAATTCTAAGCCGATCGGTATGCTAAAAGATGGGTCTATGACAATTATTTCTTGGCGTTACATACAAATGCACAAACTTATTATACCCTGTACCACAGTAGTGATGAAGGGTATAAAAAATAATTTAAAGGTGAGGAGGTGATAATCAAATTTTGATTTCATTACAATTATAATTCGAGCTTATTGGACATGGAGATTAAGGAATTCATATTATCTTATGACAACTACGTACTAGAATTATTTTTCCCACACTGAACTATTTTTCCCATTTGATATGTTTGAGTCTAAACATCATTTTATTTGAATACCAAAATGTGTATTCGTAGAAAAGAGAGCGAATAGAAATTTAGAAAAAAAGTAACTTCCCTTCTGTTTTGGTTTACGAAGTCACAAAACGCAAAATTTTTCTCAATTTTATTTATCGAAGAACTACAATATATAATAGAAATTTTCACAAATTGTTCCGATAAGGAATTTAATTTGTAAAAATTTCATATCTAACAAGTATATACGGCCGTAAGTTCGGCCAGGCCGAATCTTATGTACCCTCCACCATGGATTGCGTAGGAACTTCTACTAAAGGCTGTCATCCACAATCGAATTACTTGGGTTGCGATAACACTTGCCGATGGCAAGGTATCGTAAAACTTTTTAACACTGTCTTCTAAATTGTAAGTTAGCCCATACGGGGTATATATTAAACAAAAAAAGGCCGATTAAATACGTATATAATCTAGTTTGACAAAATTTTCTATAGAAATAAAATTTTGACAAAATTTTCTATAGAAATAAAAATTTGACAAAATTTTCTATAGAAATAAAAACTTGACAAAATTTTCTATAGAAATAAAATGTTGACAAAATTTTCTATGGAAGTAAAATGTTGACAAAATTTTTTATAGCAATACAATTTTGACAAAAATTTCTATAGAAATAAAATTTTGACAAACATTTCTATAGAATAAACTTTTGACAAAACTTTCTATAGAAATGAAATTTTAACAAAACTTTCTATAGTAATAAAATTTGACAAAATTTTCTATGGAAATAAAGTTTTGGTAGATTACAAAATTTTCTATAGAAATAAAATTTTGACAAAATTTTCTATGGAAATAAAATTTTGACAAACATTTGTATAGAAATAAACTTTTGACAAAACTTTCTATAGAAATGAAATTTTGACAAAACTTTCTACAGTAATAAAATTTGACAAAATTTTCTATGGAAATAAAGTTTTGGTAGATTATTTTTGGCGATATGGACCAATTTTTGTGTAATAAGTCATCGGATATATATAACTAAAGACCGATATTGACCAATTTTTACATGGCTGTTAGAGGCCATATATTGACAAAATGTACCAAATTTCAACCGTATCGGATGACTTTTGCTCCTCCAAGAGGTTCCGGACGTCAAATCTGGGGACGGTTTATATGGGAACTATATATAATTATGGACCGATATGGACCAATTTTTGCATGGTTGTTAGAGACCATATACTAACAC
The DNA here is from genome assembly GCF_050003625.1 of Haematobia irritans. Lineage (NCBI taxonomy): Eukaryota > Metazoa > Arthropoda > Insecta > Diptera > Muscidae > Haematobia > Haematobia irritans. The sequence goes on along the minus strand of NC_134399.1, from coordinate 64,445,095 downwards.
CATGTACCACATTTCAACTGGATCGGATGAATTTTGCTCTTCCAAGAGGCTCCGGAGGTCAAATCTGGGGATCGGTTTATATGGGGGCTATATATAATTATGGACCGATATGGACCAATTTTTGCATGGTTATTAGAGGCCGTAAACTAACATCAGGTACCAAATTTCAACCGGATCGGATGAATTTTGCCCCTGCAAGAGGCTCCGGAGGTCAAATCTGGGGATCGGTTTATATGGGGGCTATATATAATTATGGACCGATATGGACCAATTTTTGCATGGTTGTTAAAAACCGTATACTAAGACCACGTACTAAATTTCAACCGGATCGGATGAATTTTGCTCCTCCAAGAGGCTCCGGTGGTCAAATCTGGGGATCGGTTTATATGGGAGCTATATATAATTATGGACCGATATGGACCAATTTTTGCATGGTTGTTAGAGGCCGTATACTAACATCAGGTACCAAATTTCAACCGGATGGGATGAATTTTGCCCCTCCAAAAGTCTCCGGAGGTCAAATCTGGGTATCGGTTTATATGGGGGCTATATATAATTATGAACCGATATGGACCAATTTTTGCATGGTTGTTAGAGACGATATACTAACATCAGGTACCAAATTTCAATCGGATCGGATGAATTTTGCCCCTCCAAGAGGCTCCGGAGGTCAAATCTGGGGATCGGTTTATATGGCGGCTATATATAATTATGGACCGATATGGACCAATTTTTGCATGGTTGTTAGAGACCGTACACTTAGACCACGTACCAAATTTCAACCGGATCGGATTAATTTTGCTGCTCCGGGAGGCTCCCCAAGCCAAATTTGGGGATCGGTTTATATGGGGGCTATACGTAAACGTGGTCCGATATGGCCCATTTTCAATACCATCCGACCTACATCAATAACAACTACTTGTGCCAAGTTTCAAGTCGATAGCTTGTTTCGTTCGGAAGTTAGCGTGATTTCCACAGACAGACGGACAGCCGGACAGACGGACGGACGGACAGACGGACAGACGGACGGACGGACGGACAGACGGACAGACGGACGGACGGACGGACATGCTTAGATCGACTCAGAATTTCACCACGACCCAGAATATATATACTTTATGGGGTCTTAGAGCAATATTTCGATGTGTTACAAACGGAATGACAAAGTTAATATACCCCCATCCTATGGTGGAGGGTATAAAAACGTATCGGTTGACGAGTTATTGGCAAATTTTGCGTTTTGCGAATTCGTGTACCAGAACAGGGGGAATATGTAGTTACCTTGAGATCAGTGTTTTATGGTATAAGTTTTAAAATTATGAACTATAAAGTTCAATAACCGTACACATAAATTCAATATGAACCAAAGCAGAGGAAAATTTTCGTACGATTCCCAAAAGTAGTAAGAATGAACTACTACTGTATGGTTAAAATGGTCATGATTTGTAGCCAATGATAAAAGTTTTGCTGGGTTATTAAGAACAAAATTTCTTGTTTTCACTACACACTTCCCATTTTTGGTTGTTTCGTTTTTGCTTCTCCGTCTCGTTTGGGCCAAAATAATTCCACTGCTTCGGCTCAAGTATATCACGTGAATAATTAATCGTTCAATTGGGTTTTGACGCCATATAAAGTTGCACGCAGAGAAGAAACATGATTGCCACAATCATATTCGAAGAGCAAAATAATATGATAGCAGCTATTTTTGCGGCGACCATGTAACATTTTAACCTGCAACCATGTTGGCTCAGTGAACATGGTTCTAAGAAAAATACAATTGTCCTCATCTAAAATGTTATTATATTGATAAAAATAATTTTGTTTCCATTAAAAGACAATGGTCACGATCTAAAATGTTATGTTATTCGTCAAAAATGTTTTTCTTCTAGTTAAAAGAACATGGTCACAACCTAAAATGTTTTGATTTTTATGAAAAAACTTTTTTCGTCGTCGAAAAAAGGACGCCACTTGAGAAAAGAAAACACAAAATCAACTTTATTTATTTGTTTTTATTTATTTATAAACTAATTCATTGTTTATTTGTATTTATAATGTTGTGCAAGCAAACTTCACATATTTTTACACGCTCTAGTTTGGTTCAATTTCAACAATAAGAAATCATTCCATATTTACTTCGTGCCCATCAAATGTACAAACACAGACATCATATAACTGCAAATAAAAATAAATTATACCATATGTCAAAATGCAGAACAAAAACCAGGTACATTTGTTTCAATTACACTTTCCTTTTTTGTATTCACATAAAACCACGTGCCATTTCTGAATAAATAAATTAACACAAAACACAATAATTCCGTATTCTCCGTCCATTCCAAGAAACAATCAACACACGACTGACGCGCAAAATGAAAATCGTGTGTACCTGCTCAATGTTTTTATAAAATTCTTGTCGCTGCAAAAAAATTAAAAAATTAAATGGTCACGAAAACAATGTACATGATCTTTATGGCCATGTAATGCTTGTAGACATATCTATACGTAAACTATAAAAATACTTTTTTCTTTGCAAAAAAGTAAAAAAAAATTGAATGGTCAGGTACATGATTTTCCTGACCATATAATGGTCTCAAATTCTATCATTTAAATAATAGAACATGTTTGCGGCATTTGAGAACCATTTAAATGCTTATTGCCAACATATATTTTTCTCCACTCGAAAATTATTTTTACAAAGACAAAATACATGGTTTTCGCGACAATTAAATACTCTAAATAAGCATTAAATGGATGCGGCAACCATGTCCAAACATGTTTTTTCTGTGCGTGTGATATTTGTGTTGCCTCTTCCATCACCAACGAGACAATAGAGAGATTTACCCTCAATGTGGTTGTCATATGCCTTCCTTTTATATCTATGCACTACTCGACCTGCCATAGTTGTGCTAGCAAAAATAGATTATCAAAAATTTTAATGCCATTGACGTGTTTCATTCATTCAAGTCAGTCAGTCATCTCTTGATTCGTTTACCCATAATTCCCCCCGGGATGGATGTAGGCAATATTGCTTGTGGTTTATCTCATATCGGTTAGAGGCAACGCGGTTTTTACAATGTGTGTGGATTTGTTGCAGATGTTGCAGTATCATGGATATGTCTTAACCTTAAAGGAATTCAAAATGCTAAATATGAGTGTGAATGATTTAATCTTATACTTGCGAATATTAAAACTATTGTATAAATTATAAATATATTTAAGATTTATGTTAAAGGAATCTAAAAAGGACTGAGAACTCCATGCTGGTCCACTCAAAACTAACTGCTGATTGACTAATAGAGTTTACTGCCTACCACCAAAATGCCTGACATGTGGATACATATACGAAGATTTTTATATGCAGTGATGAGTAAAATGACACATATAAAGAGAACTTTAATATAAAACTGCTAATTTTCAAATAAAGAAAATACTGAAACTATTGAATCTCAATGTTTGTATGTTAGAAGAGAAAATCCCTCATGTCGTAAGCACACGAAGATTTCGTTGTGGGAAAAAGGCAAAAATAATAATGATCCTAAACTTTTGTTGACACGTACCGCAGCCGAAATTCATCTTAAAACACTTCGAATATTTATGCATCCTTCTGGTTGCAATGCTTCACCGCTACTGTGGTACAGAGTATAATAATCCAGCAAAAAAGCGTCGCCAAAAAAGTAATGGAAATGTTGTTTTTGGATCCGGAAGTGGTGCAGAACATGGGCTTGCCATAGGACGGCTGTCCACCATTTCAACAGCCGTTGCACCGAATTTTCATAGCATCTAAAAGTGTTTTGGATATGAATTGTGATATTTTTCCATTATACAAATTTTATGATTTTTACGCTTTACGTTTAATTTTTTTCGGATCCTTGTATTGCTGTACACAGAAAACAATTTCCGTAGTTAAACTAACGCCAAATTTGACTTATTTTTATTGCAAAAAAATTATTTGTTTGTAGTTCAATTTTATTATTTTTTGCGAAACTTTCCACAGTCCAATGAAATTTTCGTTTTTTTTTTTAAAGTATGTCTCAAACACTTTATAAACTAAACGCGAGTATAAAGTTCAATGACCGTACACATAAGTTCATTTTTAAATAAAACAAATGAAAATTTTCGTACGATTCCCAAAAATAGTAAGAATGAACTACTGTATGGTTCAAATGGTCATGATTTGGCACCAATGATTTTCTTATTTACTTTTAGTTAATTTTTTCTTCAATGAGAGGGAGTAATTTCGAGAACAACAGTTAAAAAGTACAACATGGTACTAAATTTTTCTGGTTTTAACAACACTTCGTGAAAATCTCAAAACTTGGAGTACAAAATAGTTCAATTTTCGAGCGATGTAGTTCATTCTTCCTATAAGACAGTTTACTTTTTTTCCGTGTAGGAGTTGTGCTTCGGACGTTCATTTGAATGAAGGAAATTAAAAAATAAAATTTTTTCACCAGTTTCATTTATTAATTTTATCAATATTTTTATACCCTCCATCATAGGAGGGGGGTATATTAACTTTGTCATTCCGTTTGTAACACATCGAAATATTGCTCTAAGACCCCATAAAGTATATATATTCTGGGTCATGGTGAAATTCTGAGTCGATCTGAGCATGTCCGTCCGTCCGTCTGTTGAAATCACGCTAACTTCCGAACTAAACAAGCTATCGACTTGAAACTTGGCACAAGTAGTTGTTATTGATGTAGGTCGGATGGTATTGCAAATGGGCCATATCGGTCCACTTTTACGTATAGCCCCCATATAAACGGACCTCCAAATTTGGCTTGCGAATCCTCTAAGAGAAGCAAATTTCATCCGATCCGGCTGAAATTTGGTACATGGTGTTAGTATATGGTCTCTAACAATCATGCAAAAATTGGTCCATAGCGGTCCATAATTATATATAGCCCCCATATAAACCGATCCCCAGATTTGACCTCCGGAGCCTCTAAGAGGAGCAAAGTTCATCCGATCCGGTTGAAATTTGGTACGTGGTGTTAGTATATGGTCTCTAACAACCATGCAAGAATTGGTCCATAATTTATATAGCCCCCATATAAGCCGATCCCCAGATTTGACCTCCCGAGCCTCTTGCAGGAGCAAAATTTATCCGATCCGGTTGAAATTTGGTACGTGGTGTTAATATATGGTCTCTAACAACCGTGCAAGAATTAGTCCATATCGGTCCATAATTATATATAGCCCCCATATAAGCCGATCCCCAGATTTGACTTCCCGAGCCTCTTGCAGGAGCAAAATTTATCCGATCCGGTTGAAATTTGGTACGTGGTGTTAGTATATGGTCTCTAACAACCGTGCAAGAATTAGTCCATATCGGTCCATAATTATATATAGCCCCCATATAAACCGTTCTCCAGATTTGATCTCCGGAGTCTGTTGGAGAAGCAAAATTCATCCGATCCAGTTGAAATTTGCAACGTGGTGTTTGTATGTGGCCGCTAATAACCAAGCCAAATTTGGTCCATATCAGTCTATAGTAAGTTATAGCCGATCCCCAATCACACAAAAATTGGTCCATATCGGTTCATAATCATGGTTGCCACTCGAGCCAAAAATAATCTTCCAAAATTTTTATTTCTATAGAAAATTTTGTCAAAATTTCATTTCTATAGAAAATTTTTTCAAAATGTTATCCCTATAAAAAATTTAGTCAAACTTTATTTCTATAGAAAATTTTGGCAAAATTTTATTTCTATAGAAAATGTTGTCAAAATTTTTTTAATTTACACCAAATTCGGTATGCATATTTATAATGTCCTTGTGCAAAATTTCACGTAACTCGGAATAAAAGTTTGGGCCCTGGGACCATATGAGTGTAAATCGTTCGAGAGCTATATATAGGAGCTATATATAAATCTGTGCCGATTTCAACCAAATTTGACACACTTGAAATTACCATCAATTGTACTCCGTGTGCAAAATTTGAAGCAAATCAAGATGAAATTCTGGTCTCTGAGGACATGTAAATGTATATCGGGCGAAAGATATTATGGGACCTATATCTAAATTTGAATCGATTTGGCTGATATTTTGTAAGTTTTATGGGGCTTCTAAGACATTCAGATGTACGAAATTTGAAGAAGATAGATTCATAAAAAGGCCAATTATGATCAACTCGGTGATAAGTCTATATGGCAGCTATATCTAAATCTGAAACGATTTTTTCCAAATTCAACATTGGTTGTCTTTGACAACCAATCAAATTTGAGGACGATCGGACTTAAACTGCAAGCTGTCCTTTGCACACAAAATTATATACACAAAGAGACAGACGGACGGACAGACAGACGGACATCGCTTAATCAAGTAGCTACTATTTATGCAAGTCGGATGGTATTGCAAATGGGTCAAATCGAACCACGTTTAACTATAGCCCTCATATAAATCTCCCCCAGATTTGACTTCCGGAACCTCTTGAAAGTGCACATTTCATCCTTCAGACGTAGTGCAATGGTTAGCATGCCCGCCTTGCATACACAAGGTCGTGGGCTCGATTCCTGCTTCGACCGAACACCAAAAAGTATTTCAGCGGTGGATTATCCCACCTCAGTAATGCTGGTGACATTTCTGAGGGTTTTAAAACTTCTCTAAGTGGTTTCACAGCAATGTGGAACGCCGTTCGGACTCGGCTATAAAAAGGATGTCCATTGTCATTGAACTTATTTAACATGGCACTCAGTGATAAGAGAGAAGTTCACCAATGTGGTATCACAATGGACTGAATAGTGTAAATGAGCCTGATACACCTAACCTATCCTTCAGACGGACATAATTAGATGATCTTAGAATTTCACCACAGCCAATTATATACTTTATATGTTCGCAAATCGATATTCCGATTTGTTACAAATGGCAATTTTACTATACCTAACGTACTATGAAGACTCGGAAATCTATATAAAATAATTTGTTCATTGCAATTCTCTTAACTAGTTTTCCACTGAGGGAATTTCAAGCGCTTGATAGCAATTATGTTGCCACATTATCGTTATTTAATTAAATAAAACTGTTTGGCCATAACAATTATGAATTAATTGGGAAGAAATATTAACAACAACAAAGCGGTGAACTATTCTAGCCACCCATCATCTCATCACACCTAAATTAATGGGTTACTATGCAGTTGGCAGACACCTAGTAATAGATGGTGTCTTGTATTATGCCAGGAATATCAAAGATTTTCTTTGGTAATTATGGAAATGCGTACACGGAACTGCAATCATGCACGCACACATAAATCGTAAAGTAGAGATGTTGCGATAATAACTCAAGATGTTATGACCAAATAGCAAAATAGGCAAAGAGCATAAAATGCAAACCAAGTTTACTGCAACTTCATGGATTTGTACTAATTTAGACCAAGTGACCAAATCTTATGTACCCTCCACCATGGATTACGTAGGAACTTCTACTATAGGCTGTAATCCACAATCGAATTACTTGGGTTGTGGTAACACTTTCCGATCCCACGGTAGGTCTCTTTAACCTCCTTAACATTGTCTTCTAAATTGTAAGTTAGTCCATATGGGGTATATGTTAGGCAGATTACATACCAATTTCTGCGCGGTAATTAGAGAGCCAGAAGTAAAATATAGGTGTCGGTTTATATGGTTGTTGGGCGTGATATTCTAACACAAGGTACAAAATTTCAACCTCCTCCGAAAGCCAAATCTGGGTATCGGTTTATATGGGGGCCATATATAATTATGGACCGATATGAACCAATTTATATATGGTTATTGCATGCCATATACTAACACCACGTACTAAATTTGAATCGAATGGGATGACATTTGCTCCTCCAAGAGGCTCCGGAGTTCAAATCTAGGTTTATATGGGGGCTATGTGTGAAAGTGGAACGCTATGGCCCATTTACAATACCATCCGACCTACATCGGTAACAACTACTTGTGGTACCCAGCAAAAAAATTTGGAAGTTCTTCCAAAGGCACAACTTTAAAAGCACTTCGCGAAGATGCACTCCCAATGATGTTCTTTAATTCCATTTTTTATTATAACTTGGTTTTTTCATACCTTTAATGGGTAATTAACTTAATTAACTTTTTTGTTTCAAATAGGTTAAAAACAGAGTAAGAATTCATAAAATGGTACAAATCATTTAAATTTTGTCGAAAAAATGCTAAATCCAATCTGAAAAAATTGTGATTTTTTGAAAATATTTGAGTTCAACCGTTTCCGACAAGCGTTAGAATCCATTAAAAATTATAAAAAATTATAAAAATTATTTATTTGACAAAATATTACAGAATTTTTTAATTTACATCCAAAATATTGAATTCGGATCACACCTAAAGAAGTGGTGCAAATTCAATGCAACGGCTGTTGAAATGGAGGACTTCCATCCTATGACAAACCCATGTTAAATTCATCGCTTCTGCGTCAATTTTGCACCACTTCCGGATCCAAAAAGAACATTTTCATTACTTTTTTGGCGACGCTTTTTTTGCTGGGTTTGGGATGCGCATGGAATAATTTTTATCGATTATCTTGAGAAGGGAAAAACCATCAACAGTGACTATTGGAGCGCTTCAAGGTCGAAATCGCGGCAAAACGGCCCCATATGAAGAAGAAAAAAGTGTTGTTCCACCAAGACAACGCACCGTGCCGCAAGTCATTGAGAACGATTGCAAAAATTCATGAATTAGGCTTCGAATTGCTTCCCCACCCACCGCATTCTCCACACGCAGAGAAGAAACATGATTGTCACAATCATATTCGAAGAGCAAAATAATATGATAGGAGCTATTTTTGCGGCGACCATGTAACATTTTCACCTGCAACCATGTTAGCTCAGTGAACATGGTTCCAAGAAAAATAAAATTGTGCTAATCTAAAATGTTATTATATTGATAAAAATAATTTTGGTTGAATCAAAATAAAATGGTCACGATCTAAAATGTTATGGTATTCGTCAAAAATGTTTTTCTTCCAGTTAAAAGAACATGGTCACAACCTAAAATATTTTGATCTTTATGAAAAAACTTTTTCCATCGTCGAAAAAAGGACGCCACTTGAGAAAAGAAAACACTAAGTTAACTTTATTTCTTTGTTTTTATTCATGTATAAACTAATTCATTGTTTATTTGTGTTTATAATGCCGTTCAAGCAAACATCATATATTTTTACACGCTCTATTTTATTTCAATTTCAACAATTAGTAATTATTCCATATTTACATCGTGCCCATCAAATGTACAAACGCAGACATCATGTAACTGCAAATAAAAAGAAATGATACCATATAGCAAAATGCAGAACAAAAAACAGGTACATTTTTTCAATTACACTTTCCTTTTTTGTCTTCACATAAAACCACATGCCACTTCTGAATAAATAAAATAACACAAACACACAGTAAATCCGTATTCTCCGTCCATTCCAAGAAACAATCAACACACGACTGACGCGCAAAATGGAAATCGTGTGTACCTGCTCAATGTTTTTATAAAATTCTTTTCGCTGCAAAAAAGTTAAAAAACTAAATGGTCACGAAAAAAATGTAAATGGTCTTTATGGCCATGTAATGGTTCTAGACATGTCTATTCCTAACCTATAAAAATACTTTTTTCTCTGCAAAAAAGTAAAAAAAATTGAATGGTCAGGTACATGATTTTCCCGACCATGTAATGTTCTCAAATTCTATCATTTAAATAATAGAACATGTTTGGGGCATTTGTGAACCATTTTAATGCTTATTGCCACATTTATTTTTCTCCGCTCGAACATTATTTTTACAAAGACAAAATACATGGTTTTAGCGACAATTACATACTCTAGATAAGCATTAAATGTATGCGGCAACCATGTCCAAACATGTTTTTTCTGTGCGTGCAGATCTGGCCCTCAGCTACTTTTTCTTGTTCGCAAACCTCAAAAGGATGCTCGCAGGGAAAAAATTTGGCTGCAATGAAGAGGTGATCGCCGAAACTGAGGACTATTTTGAGGCAAAACCGAAGGAGTACTACCAAAAGAGTATCAAAAAATTGGAAGGTCGTTATAATCGTTGTATCGCTCTTGAAGGGAACTATGTTGAATAATAAAAACGACTTTTGACAAAAAAAAGTGTTTTTCTTTGTTAGACCGGGGACTTATCAGCCAACCTGTTATAAGGACCAAGTATTGCATGGTTGTTAGAATATGGTATACGGTTTCGTGCAAAATCCGTCTACTTATATGAACTGAACACAAGTTTGGATTTCGGATTCTCTTGGAAAAGCAAAGTTTATCCGATCCGGTTGAAATTTCGTACACAATGTTAGTATGTGTCCTCTATCAACCGTGCGAAAATTGGTACATATTGGATCATAAACCGATTCCCAGATTTGACTTCCGGGGCCTCTTAGAAGTGCAAATTTCTTCCGATCCGGTTGAAATTTGGTACGTGATGTAAGAATATGGTCTCCAATAACCATGTAAACATTGATCCATATCGATCCATAATTATATATAGCGCCTATATAAACCGATTCCCAGATTTAATGTTCTGTGATTCCTGCAAGTGCATATTTTACTCGATCCCATGTGTATGCTTTCTATATGCTTTCTAGTAATTATGCACAAATATCGGTTCATAATCATATATAGCCCCAAAATTAACCCATTCCCAAATTTGACTTTTGGTTCATATAGATTAATAATTTTTTATAGACTCGTCTATATAAACCGATCAAGAATTGAATTGATTTATATAGGCATTTAATCTGCCTTCATATGGCAAGTGTTACCACCCAACAAATTCAATTGTAGTTTACAGTCTTTAGTAGAACTTTCTATGCAATGCATGGTGGATTGCACCATTTTTTTTAGCTTTCGAATAAATTGCGTTATTTTTCCAACTACATTTTAAAACTTGTATAGAATTTGAGCCAATTAAAACCTCTAAACTTGAGCAAAATCTTCATTTGATTTCGCAATTGAAAAAAAAATTGATTGAAGGTTGTAAAAAATCGTGTGAAAATTGCAGTAAAATTTCTTGTGATTGATCATTTTTTCATCAAACACATGTAGGAGTTCACTGCCAAAGTGGGCAATTATCGTGAGACGTTGCTATATTAAGATCTTAAAGTTAACCTCTCATACACTAAAAACAAAATTGAACTCTCTATTTCACTAAAGCCAATTTAACTTTATTTTAGTTCATGGAAATATTATGTTTGGAGAAAGTTTCCTTTACTCTGATAATGTTTTGCGTTCGTTAGTTAAATGAACTAAAAAACTAAAAAAAATATACACCAATGAAGGACAAAGATTTACTAAATTTGTATTTCTCACAAATAGTTCATTGTTTCTTTAAATTTGTAAATTATACGCCTATGTTAAACTTCGTATGACACTAAAGACATTCGTGCAATTTTGAACTCCAATTTTTTCCTTCAAACTACAAAATGTTCCTTAACAAGTGAAAAAAATTAATTATGTCTAATAAATTTTCTTGAATTTGTCAAAAAAAATTTACTTATTTTTGTGATATGGGTGTGTTATCAGCGTTTGTAATACTGTTTAGTTATTTTTTTTTTTTTTTGTAATAAATTAAATTTTCTAATATTAACCAAAATTTTTCTTCCTGGTGGGTTCACTGTGTTTTCAGTGTAGCAGGACACCTCTCAAATGCGGACAATATTTAGGTGACCTAAGTGCCCGCTTCTGAGAGGTTTCACTGAATTTTGTTCTTTGAATAGAATTTCTCCAAACTTTTACTTTCGTTGCGTGTAATAGAATAAACGCATTTAACATTTTCAAAGTTAGATTGATTACGTCAATATTTGGACTGCAATTAAATCTACATCTTTTGATATCCATCATCGCCTCTATAAATTTGCAATATTAAAACCACCACTTGGAATTTCTTTCATAGAAACTCTCAATCTTACTCATACTCGTATCTATCGCATCGTATACTTTAATTAAATTAACTCCATATTATTTAATTACATCCATATCCATTTATTTACTGCTTTATGGCCTTATTAACATTCTAGTTTCTTTGGAAAGTGAATTCAATGTCTACCCGTCTGATCATTTCGCATTATGAGGTTTGGTTCCTCATATTGTTTTGCTCCCCACAGGTCTTTTCCGGCGTTTAGTGTAGATTGAAAACATTTATGCTTAATTAGTGGCCAAGTAAACATAAATTTTCGTGTTGCCAAGATATTATGAAGTGAAGTGTTCTCCTTTCTTAGACGTCTACTGTTTTATTTCCCTGGGTCGCATCCCGTATGTAATGATTAAACGCACTTTAAAACGCACATGTTTTGTAGAGTAAAAGTCCAGAAACAAGCTATTACCCTTGCGAAGATCAATGCTCTACAGTGGTATGGGTGTATCAAAAAGTTCTGGTTAAGGTTTGAATGAAGATAAATTTAGACCCACACTCTCAAAAAAATTGCTTCTGTAAATATTCCAAAACACATTTTGCTTTAAGCATATATATTTTCGGGTTTGGACCAAACAAAATATTTTTTGTATTATTTAAACATATTATGTTTCACCTTAGGCATACACTGGTAGAACAAAATTTTAATGAAATTTTCTTTGTGTACATAAATTTTTAAGGCTCCAATTGGTTACTTCCATTCCTTTACTTGCAGCTTACTCTCTAGGTTTCTCTTTCTAAACACATATATGTTTATAGGCTACTTTTAAGTTAATATATGTTTGCACCCAGACTATGTTTTAACAAAAATGTTATGTGCCAAACATAATATGTTCTAGCATTTTAACATATATGTCGCAAACATGTTATGCTAGTTTATGAACAATATATGCTTGCACCTAAAAGTAATGTGTTAAATAATTTTAATTCCAAACATATAAGTTTTATACCTAAACATATGAAAAACAGTCGTTTTTGTTCGTGCCTGTATTACAAATTTGTCCACTTTTGAGAGGTGTCCGCTTTTCAGAGATATTTCACTGTAGCGTTTGACGTTTGGGACGAATTATGGCTTTTAAAGCATAAAGCATTTTGGCCCATTCCCGGTGTAGAGCCGTCTTAAGATGATCAACACATGGATATTTTTAGTGCCAACCTAACTCTCCAAGATGCTCTAGGCGATATCAATCCAATGGATTGATATCCAGAGATTTTGGTGGCCATTGTGCGGTAGAAATGAAGGTAGGAATTTCCTTGTTAAGGCATACTTGGTTACCGCGTGCTGAATGCCATAGTACTGTGTACTGTAGGAATGTCCATGGTTTACAACCGAAAAGTTTGTCTGCTCTTGAAATCCTATTCCGACAAACTGTAATATTCGACATTGATTTGACGCTTGAGTTCTGGCGGGCAATCGTAAGTGTACATTGATGTCTAAGGCAAGTAAACTCAATCATTTTGTTTGTTCACAAATTGTCCAACTTAGAACGGCTTCTCATCCCAGAAACACAATGAATGCAAGAGATCAAAATGCTTTTCTAAGTTTATAAACAATAAAGTGGATTGACACTTGATTAAAGGGTGATACGGTCAAAATTTGGTCAATATAAACTTGACGTATTTCTTTCAATTTTGCATTTAAAAAACCTGAACACCCCCCATTTTGAAGGTGTGTGTGTGTGTGTAGAATGTTGCTCCTATTTTGATTTTGGAATTCACTTTTCAGTTGTCAAAATGCCGTCCAAGCAAGAAGAGCAGCGTTTCAAAATTTTGCTCGCGCATCGCGAAAATCCGAGCTACTCGCACACAAAGCTGGCAAAATCGCTAAAAGTTGCCAAATCAACCGTTACAAATGTAATTAAAGTGTTTGGGGAACGTTTGTCGACAGCCAGGAAGTCTGGATCGGGGGGAAATCGAAAACCGGAAGCCGCTGAGAGTACAAAGAGAGTTGTCGGTAGTTTCAAGCGAAACCCTAACCTCTCTCTCCGAGATGCCGCAAATAAGCTGGGTGTATCGTCTACAACCGTGCATCGAGCCAAAAAACGAGCCGGACTATCGACTTACAAGAAGGTAGTGACTCCAAATCGCGATGATAAACAAAATACGACGGCCAAAGCACGATCCCGGAGGCTGTTCACGACGATGCTGACGAAGTTTGACTGCGTGGTAATGGACGACGAAACCTACGTCAAAGCCGACTACAAGCAGCTTCCGGCACAGGAGTTTTATACTGCAAAAGGAAGGGGAAAGGTAGCAGATATTTTCAAGCACATAAAACTGTCAAAGTTCGCAAAGAAATATCTGGTTTGGCAAGCCATCTGTACCTGTGGCTTGAAAAGCAGCATTTTCATAGCTTCCGGGACTGTCAACAAAGAAATTTACGTGAAAGAGTGTTTGAATGAACGTCTGCTGCCTTTCCTGAAGAAACACGGTTGTTCCGTACTGTTTTGGCCGGATTTGGCATCTTGCCATTACGGTAAAAAGGCCATGGAGTGGTACGCCGCCAACAACATGCAGGTGGTTCCCAAGGACAAGAACCCTCCCAACACGCCAGAGCTCCGCCCAATTGAGAAATACTGGGCTGTTGCCAAGCGGAACCTAAAGAAGACCAAAAAACTGCTAAGGACGAGCAGCAGTTCAAGGCAAACTGGCTTTCTGCGGCGAAGAAGGTGGACAAGGTGGCTGTACAAAATCTGATGGCAGGTGTCAAGCGTGAGGCCCGGCAATTCGGATTTGGAGAGCGAAAGCCTAACTGAATATTTTTCCTGAATTTTATACTAATTGAACTTGAAAAAGAAATTTAATTTGATTTGATTTTTTAAATAGACGATTTCACCGATTTACACGCATTTTCCCTTGACCAAATTTTGACCGTATCACCCTTTAGATAGGGTCACGGCCTAAAAGAAAAAAAGTTGATGCGGTCACTCCCCACTTTTGTAGCATATTCCAAGACAATTTCAGAACACCAAAACTTTTTTTTCCGTGCACCCTACGACCCCCCAAAAGCGAAAGTGATTTTTAGAATTTTAAAACAGTAGGCTCTCAAATTGTTCTAGCAAAAACACATGCACTTTGCATAACGCAGAAAATGCCGTAGTGCAAACAACGAGTATGTATACAAAGGTACCGTTAGAAATTTACAGATACACAGGTTTTGTGTTCTAAATGCCTTATAAATTAATTTCGTAGATGTGAATAACGATGTGCATGTGGTTTCGATCGGACATCATGACAATACAGCAAAAACTATTTGGTGGTGTGTAGGGTGACCTATTGGCTTTTTAAAATCTCTGTAACTTTTTTGTTTATGAATATAAGTAAATACTTCAAAAGCAAAAGTTTCATATTTTGTTAAGATCTTTATAATGGTTACCAGAAATGGGCGTCATAGGGGTATACGAAGCGAAATAAATTTAAAATCAAATTTGACGTCGGAGTCAAAAATGACCAATGCACGAAATATAGCCCCTGATCAACCACGAACAACCGTATGCGTTTCTGTTCCATCGGACTTCAAATGACGACACAGCACAATAAATTGTATTTCGGGGGGTCGTAGGGTGCACGAAAAAAAAAGTTTTGGTGTTCTGAAATTGTTTCGAATATGCTACAAAACTGGGGGGTGACCGCATCAACTTTTTTCGTGACCCTACCTAGTGTACATTGAATTCTATGGCAAGTAAACTCAATCATTTTGTTTGTTCACAAATTGTCCAACTTAGAACGGCTTCTCATCCCAGAAACACAATGAATGCAATAGATCAAAATTTTTTTCTAAGTTTATAAACAATAAAGTGGATTGACACCGGATTATATCTTTCAGCTGCCAGACGAACGGCTTGCAAATCATAACAACCTGGATGTAGGTTAGGTATAGTGGACGCCCGATATTTCAGGCTCAATTTTATTTTATCATCGAACACGGTTCAGATTTAGATATAGCCCCTACACTGAAAAATATATTTACGTGATATTAAAGATTACGCAACCTAAATTTTAGGATGCGTAACTTACAAAATATTAAGGACAAATTTCTTTGAAATAATGAAATTTTAATTAAAATAAAATTTAGAATCTTTGCTTCAAAAAAAAAAAAAAAATTATACTCTCCACCATAGGATAGGATGATTCCGTTTGTAACACATCGAAATATTGCTCTAAGACACCATACAGTATATATATTCTGGGTCGTGATGAAATTCTGAGTCGATCTGAGCATGTCCGTCCGTCCGTCTGTGGAAATCACGCTAACTTCCGAACGAAACAAGCTATCGACTCCAAACTTGGCACAAGTAGTTGTTATTGATGTAGGTCGGATGGTTTTCATCCGATCCGGCTGAAATTTGGTACATGGTGTTAGTATATGGTCTTTAACAATCATGCAAAAATTGGTCCACAACGCTCCATAATTACATATAGCCCCCATATAAACCGATCCCCAGATTTGGCTTGTGGAGCCTCTACGGGAAGCAAATTTCATCCGATCCGGCTGAAATTTAGTACATGGTGTTAGTATATGGTCTCTCACAACCATGGAAAAATTGGTCCACATCGGTCCATAATTATATATAGCCCCCATATAAACCGTATGGGGGCTATATATATGGTCTATAATTATATAGATCCCCCATATAAACCGATCACCAAATTTGACCTCCGGAGACTCTTGGAAGACCAAAATTAATCTGATTCAGTTGAAATTTGGTACGTCGTGTTAATATATGGCCTCAAACACCCATGCAGAAATTGGTCGAAATCGGTTCATAATTATATATTGGCCCCATATAAACCGATCCCCAGATTTGACCTCCGGAGCCCCTTGGAAGAGCAAAATTCATCCGATTCGGTTGAGATTTGGTACGTGATGTAGTATATGGTATCCAACAACCATGCAGGAATTGGTTCATATCAGTCCATAATTATACACGCAGAGAAGGAATATGATCACCTCAAACATGTTTCAAGAGCAAAATGTTATTTTTGTATGGTGGCCATGTAACATGTTTGTCACTAAAATGTTATTTTCTCGTCAAATATAACCTGCTTGCCGAAATCAGATACATGATTTCCGAGAAAATAACATGGTTACGAAAACCATGTTACATGGTCACCACCCAAAAATAACATTTTGCTCTTAAAACATGTTTGAGGTGATCATATTCCTTCTCTGGGTGTATATAGCCCCCATATAAACCGATCCCCAGATTTGATTATAGACACGCCCCTCAGGTAAATTACTCATAAAATTACATTTTCGTGCGTGAGTGTGCGTGAATAAGATTTTTCCGTCGTGAGTGTACGTGAGTGAAATATTACTCACGTGCACACCTCTAATCCGTTATAATTTGGATTTTTAAACAGGTATTTGCTTTTACTTGAATGGCTTTATTAATATACCGCGAAAAGAGAATGAAAATTTGATAAATGATATCTGTATCATAATTTTAATTTTATTGATCCTAGATTTAAGGCCAGACAGATCGATAAAAAATGTCTTTATATTAAAGAAGCCGTATCTTTGGCTCTGATCAATACCAAAATCCTTATGGGAAGGTCAAAATCTTTGGATCTAAGCAAACTTTTTTTTGAGTGTATATATAAGTATCGCTCGATTTTGTCAAATTTGGACATAAAACCCTTATTTATCAACCGATCTAACTCAATGTGCGAAAAATCGTGGAAATCGGTTGCGATTGAGA
This sequence comes from Haematobia irritans, assembly GCF_050003625.1. Classification (NCBI taxonomy): domain Eukaryota; kingdom Metazoa; phylum Arthropoda; class Insecta; order Diptera; family Muscidae; genus Haematobia; species Haematobia irritans. The sequence continues at coordinate 64,427,479 of NC_134399.1, read as the reverse complement.
TATAGCTCCCATATATATGCAATCCCCGATTTTCTAAAATTTGGTCATAATAGCCTTATTTATTAACCGATCTTAATGAAAGTCGCCTATATTGCCCGATTTTTAAAAATTTGGATTTTTTATTAATGGATTCTATATTAGTGGCCTACTAAATTTGTAGGTGAAAAATCAACTATAGCTCCTAATATCAGACATTTCTGATCAAATTGTTATAAAACTCCCATAAACATGTACCTCTTATTGTTCTTAAACATCCTATACCAATGTTACTCTACAAAAGCTTATATTTACTGCTTTGGTAGGAGTGGTTTAGGGTATGATATAGTCGGCCTCGCCCGACTTTCTACTTTACTTACTTGTTTTTCTGGGGGTAAATAAATGAAAATTTATCCCTTAACCCCACTGTAGTCAACGAAAAGGTGAACCAAAATGCGAAAATATGGCATAAAATTGCAAACATTTACCACATCTGCCTCTTATTATATGGCTAATATTATGAAATGAAATTAATTTCAGTCAAGTTGTGCCCAATACATGAGTTCAACACACTTCAGGTGTAGAAGAGCATATGCGCATGCGTAACCCCATTCTAAAGCGGAGCAAATGCATGTAGACATATTAATGTAAAAACCTCTGAATCCCCTCTCATGGAATTAATTTTGGTTGTTGCACCGTAACAACACTTAAACTAATGGAAAAAGCAACTATACCGTTTCGGATCAATTTATTATGGAGCAAAACTTTTTTCCAACAAAACAAAAAATTTAGGGGAATTCTTTAATGTTTATTTTAATAAATCAATTATTATAGTAATTAAGGTGATGTTACATATCTCCTGTTGCTTGACAAACAAACAAACAAAAAAACGCATTAATATCGCTTGTCCCGAGTCCCCATGATGGATGTATGGAATTCTCAGTGGATCGCATAGCATGACAAGTTTGTAAAACACATTGACAAAAATATGCAGAAACTAGGTTAAAGGTGTTAATTTGTGTCCCAACATATTTGTTTACATACTCGCATATTGTGATCCGAAAAGGCCGATATGTTCATACGCAAATGCTTGTTTTAAAGATTCCTTTGGGGGACCTTTTGCATATTTAGAATATTTTCCATAATGCAAACAACATAAAGTTAGTGAATTATGTCACAAGTTATTAATATTCTGTGTATATTCCATTAATTGCATTTTCTTGGACTATTTTATGTCAACAGACAAGGATGGAAACTTTATAGCAGGAAGCCAAAGGCTTCACGTGGCGGAAGGATCCATATAGACGAGGGCATTTTAAACTTCTTTATAACTCGATATTTTCATATATTTATACACTAAAGCACATAATAACGTTGACCTGCCAAAAAAATGTGCCTACCAGAAATATTGATTTTACACCCCATAAAATATGTGTTACACCAATCGACTCAGAATCATCTCTTCAGTTGATCTAACCCTTGGTGTCCGTCCATCTGTACATGTATTTGTTGTTCGCAGGACTACGTTTGAATTTATTAATTGATTCTAATGAAATTGGCATATGGCATTTCTTTGGAACAAACGCTATTGAATTTGAAAAAATTAATATCAAATTTAGATATAGCTCCCATATATGTATCGGCGCAAATTAATCTAATATACCATCCCTTAAATATGCAAAAAATCATCGAAATCGCTGCAGCTTTAGCTATAGCTCCCATATATAACAGGTTGGCTGATAAGTCCCCGGTCTGACACATAGATGGCGTCGCCAATATTAAATGCATATTATTTTTATATAGTACCAACCTTCAACTGATTCGTGTCAAAATTTGACGTCTGTAAGTCAATTAGTTTGTGAAATAGAGCGTTTTTTGTGAAGCAACTTTTGTTATTGTAAAAAAAAAAACAAGTATATACGGCCGTAAGTTCGGCCAGGCCGAAGCTTATGTACCCTCCACCATGGATTGCGTAGAAACTTCTACTGAAGAATGTCAACCACAATCGAATTATTTGGGTTGCGGTAACACTTGCCGATGGCAACGTATCTTAAAACTTCCTAACACTGTAATACATACCACATAGTCCATATGTGGTATATAATAAACTAAAAAAGGCCGATTAACTACGTATATAAATAAGTTTAAAGTTTCTATAGAAATAAAATTTTGACAACATTTTCTAAAATTTGGAAAAAAATTCTATAGAAATAAAATTTTGACAAAATTTTCTATAGAAATAAAATTTTGACAAAATTTTCTATAGAAACAAAATTTTGACAAAATTTTCTATAGAAATAAAATTTTGACAACATTTTCTATAGAAATCCAAGAGGCTCCGGAGATCAAATCTGGGTAACGGTTTATATGGGGGCTATATATAATTATGGACCGATATGGACCAATTCGTGCGTGTTTGTTAGAGACCACATTCTAACACCATGTTCCAAATTTCAACCGGATCGGATGAATTTTGCTCCTCCAAGAGGCTCCGGAGGACAAAACTGGGGACCGATTTATATGGGGGCTATATATAATTCTGGACCGATATGGACCAATTCTTGCATGGTTGTTAGAGACCATATACTTACCCCACGTACCAAATTTCAACCGTATCGGATGAATTTTGCTCCTCTAAGGGGCTCCGGAGGTCAAATCTGGGGATCGGCTTATATGTGGGCTATATATAATTATGGACCGATGTGGACCAAGATTTGCATGGTTGTTACAGACCATATACTAACACCATGTACCAAATTTCAGCCGGATCGGATGATATTTGCTTCTCTTAGAGCAAATGCAAGCCAAGCAAAATTCAAGCGTGGTGAAATGAGCACGGAGTACGGTGAACGCAGTGGCCGCCCGAAAGAGGTGGTTACCGACGAAAACATCAAAAAAATCCACAAAATGATTTTAAATGACCGTAAAATGAAGTTGATCGAGTAGCAGAGGCCTTAAAGATATCAAAGGAACGTGTTGGTCATATCATTCATCAATATTTGGATATGCGGAAGCTCTGCGCAAAATGGTGTTGATGATTCTGAGCGGTGTTTGCAGCTGTTAACTCGTAAGACACCCGTGTTTTTCCTTCGATATGTGACAATGGATGGAACATGGCTCCATCACTACACTCCTGAGTCCAATCGACAGTCGGCTGAGCGGACAGCAACCGGTGAACCTTCTCCGAAGCGTGGAAATACTCAAAAGTCCGCTGGCAAAGTAATGGCCTCTGTTTTGTGGGATGCGCATGGAATAATTGTTATCGATTATCTTGAGAAGGGAAAAACCATCAACAGTGACTATTATATGTCGTTATTGGAGCGTTTGAAGGTCGAAATCGCGGCAAAACGGGCCCAAATGAAGAAGAACAAGTATATACGGCCGTAAGTTCGGCCAGGCCGAAGCTTATGTACCCTCTACCATGGATTACGTAGAAACTTCTACTGAAGACTGTCATCCACAATCGAATTACTTGGGTTGCGGTAACTTTTGCCGATGACAAGGTATCTTAAAACTTCCTAATACCGTAATATATACAACGTAGTCCATACGTGGTATATATAAACTTAAAATGGCCGATTAAATACGTATATAATTAAGTTTGACAAAATTTTCTATAGGAATAAAATTTTGACAACATTTTCTATAGAAGTAAAATTTGGACAAAATTGTCTATAGAAATACGATTTTAACAAAATTATCTATAGAAATAACATTTTGACAAAATTTTCTATAGAAATAAAATTTTTACAAAATTTTCAAAAGATTTACAATTTTGACAACATTTTATCAACATTGATAAAATTTTGCCAAAATTTTTTATAGAAATAAAATTTGACAAAATTTTCTATAGCAATAAAATCTCAACAAAATTTTCTATAGAAATAAAATTTTGACAAAATTTTCTATAGAAATAAAATTTTGCTCGATTATTTTTGCTCGAGTGGTAAGCATGATTATGAACCGATATGGACAAATTTTTGTGTGATTGGGGATCGGCTATATATAACTATAGACCGATATCGACCAATTTGGGCATGGTTATTAGCGGCCATATATTAACACCACGTTGCAAATTTCAATCGGATCGGATGAATTTTGCTCCTCTAAGAGGCTCCGGAGTTCAAATCTGGGGATCGGTTTATATAGGGGCTATATATAATTATGGACCGATGTGGACCAATTTTTGCATGGTTGTTAGAGACTATATACTAACACCATGTACCAAATCTCAGCCGGATCGGATGAAATTTGCTTCTCTTAGAGCAATCGCAAGCCAAATTTGGGAGTCCGTTTATATGGGGGCTATACGTAACAGTCGACCGATATGGACCAATTTTTGCATGGTTGTTAGAGACCATATACTAACACCATGTACCAAATTTCAGCCGGATCGGATGAAATTTGCTTCTCTTAGAGCAATCGCAAGCCAAATTTGGGGGTCCGTTTATATGGGGGCTATACGTAAAAGTTGACCGATATGGACCAATTTTTGCATGGTTGTTAGTGACCATATACTAACACCATGTACCCAATTTCAGCCGGATCGGATGAAATTTGTTTCTCTTAGAGCAATCGCAAGCCAAATTTGGGGGTCCGTTTATATGGGCGCTATACGTAAAAGTGGACCGATATGGCCCATTTGCAATACCATCCGACCTACATCAATAGCAACTACTTGTGCCAAGTTTCAAGTCGATAGCTTGTTTCGTTTGGAAGTTAGCGTGATTTCAACAGACGGACGGACATGCTCAGATCGACTCAGAATTTCACCATGACCCAGAATATATATACTTTATGGGGTCTTAGAGCAATATTTCGATGTATTACAAACGGAATGACAAAGTTAATATACCCCCATCCTATGGTGGAGGGTATAAAAAAGTGTTGTTCCACCAAGAAAACGCATCGTTCCACAAGTCATTGAGAACGATGGCAAAAATTCATGAATTGGACTTCGAATTGCTTCCACAACCACCGTATTCCCCAGATCTGGCCCCCAGCCACTTTTTCTTGTTTTCAGACCTTAAAAGGATGCTCGCAGAGAAAAAATTTGGCTGCAATGAAGAGGTGATCGCCGAAACTGAGGCCTATTTTGAGGCAAAACCGAAGGAGTACTACCAAAATGGTATCAAAAAATTGTATAGCCCGATTTTCCCACATATGGCCATAAAAACTTTATTTCACAACAGATCTGACTCAAATTTTTGGGAGCCACTGTGGTGCAATGGTTAGCATGCCCGCCTTGCATACACAATATCGTGGGGTCGATTTCTGCTTCGGCCGAACACCAAAAAAGTTGTTTTCAACGGTGGACTATCCCACCTCAGTAATGCTGGTTAAATTGCTGAGGGTTTCAATTGCAGTTTCACTGCAATGTTTTACGCCGTTCGGACTCGGGTATAAAAAAGAGGTCCCTTGTCTTAACATGGAATCGGGCAGCAGTCAGTGATAAGAGAGAAGTTCACCACTGTGGTATCACAATGGACTGAATATTCTTAGTGAGTCTGATACATCGGTCTGCCACCTAACCTAACCTACTCAAATTTGGCTTACTTTAATCTTCTATAGTACTAACTATAGGTGCCAAAAATCATGGAAATCGGTTCAGATTTAGATATAGTTCTCTTATATATCACCCTTATACATCACCCGATTTTGCAAAATTTGGACATAACATAATAGCCTTATTTATTAACCGAGCTTACTCAAATTTAGCAAAAAGTAACCTTTTATGGTATCAACCAAACCTGCCGACCATCCAAATTGGTTCAGATTTAGATATAGCTCCCATTTATAGGTATCGTCCGATTTTACCAAAGGTGGCCATAAAAACCCTTATTTATCAATTGAAGGAGCAAATGTCATGCGATCCGGTTAAAATTTGGTTCGAGGTGTTAGTATATGGTCCCCAAAAATCTTCGACAATATATCGGATCATAATTCACATCGGTCCATAATTATATATTGCCCCACATAAACCGATCCCCAGATTTCACTTGCGGATCCTCTTGAGGGAGAAAATTTTATCCGATCCGCTTGAAATTTAGTACGTGGTGTTAGTAACCTAACCTAACATTTATGCAAAAATTGGTGCATTCGTCTACAGGCTGAAGATTCGTAATGCATTCCTAGTTGCTATTTCATGCTATATCATGGGAACTTATTTTATTATCTGTATAATAAGGTTAGGTTAGGTTATCCACCGTGTGGATGTATAATTCATCCTCATAGGCTTTTACTGCAAACATTTGGATTATTTCAATTTATGTTTTCTCCATCACATCCTTCAAGTGCCTTTGTTAGCTATTCATTTAGATTGAAGTTTACATACGATATGATATGAGCAAATTGCACTAACGAAGATATATTTCAACTCTGGGTTGATTTTTTGCAAAATGTAATTTCGTTCTTCTTTATATTCATACACGGACAAAAAGGGCGTTTTTCATGTATTTCGGTGTAAAAGCTATGTACTTGGAATATTTCAAACATAATTGAATTTACTCATCAACTTCTATATTTGGTTGAATGAAAAGAGAGCGGCAAGGAGAATAGAAATGGAGAAGAAAATTAACATTTATTTTTGTATTAATAGTTAGGTTAGGCTATGGAAAATGCCACCAAGCCGTGTAAACTGGATTTAGCACTGAGACCATATTTGTTCATTACGAATCTTCAAACTTTTTTTCTTCGCCTTTATGACTATTCATTCCGACCGAGTTAATCCCATCACATTTTTCTAATGTCCCTCAGGTTTTTCTAGGTCATCCATCCAGATGAAAGCGAGAATACTCCTAAGATAGCAGTTTAACAAATCGGTAATTGTCTGAAAGATGTAGAATCTAATATCTTGTTTCCATGCTGGACCCAGAAAATCGTAGAAATCTTCCTTAGCCTCCTCAGAGTCCCGACACCATCTACAAATATCATCATTACCATGCATTTTCCCAGAGTATTGTGTCCTTTTAATTGCCTCACCGCCTCTGTATTCCTGAGTTTCAACTATTATTTTCGTCCCGTATCAGTTTCGTTTGCTCGTAGCCGGCAGAAAGAGCCCAACGTACCTTCCATAAGTCATCATATTTGCCATTGAATCTGTATATATACAAAGAAAGTGGAGGAAAACTCGCCTCAGTTCTTCGACCCCATAGAACGAATTGACAAAAATAGAAGGATGCATCGTAGGGCCTTATTGATGATCAAAAGTTTCGTTTCGATTGCTAACACAAATAACAAAATCTCAATCGTTTAGGAACGGGTATAGATCGCTCCTTGAAGTATGGTTAGAGCCGAGATATTGACCAAATGGTGAGTCAAATTTTGGGACCTTAGGTGGACCGGAACCGTACTAAATCTGATCAGCTCGGATATGGGAATTTTTTATTTCGATGTGTTACAAATGGAATGGCAAACGGCCGTAAGTTCGGCCAGGCCGAATCTTATGTACCCTCAACCATGGATTGCGTAGAAACTTCTACGAAAGACTGTCATCCACAATCGAATTACTTGGGTTGCGGTAACACTTCCCGATGACAAGGTATCTTAAAACTTCTTAACACCGTCTTCTCAATTGTAAGTTATTCCATACGTGGTATATATTAAACAAAAAAGGTCGATTAAATACGTATATAATTCAGTTTGACAAAATTTTCTATAGAAATAACAAAATTTTGTATAGTAATAAAATTTTGACAAAAATTTCTAATGAAATAAAATCTTGACAACATTTTGTATAGTAATAAAATTTTGACAAAATAAAATACAAAATTTTCTATAAAAATAAAATTTTTACAAAATTTTGTATAAAGGGTGATTTGTTAAGAGCTTGATAACTTTTTTTAAAAAAAAAACGCATAAAATTTGCAAAATCTCATCGGTTCTTTATTTGAAACGTTAGATTGGTCCATGACATTTACTTTTTGAAGATAATTTCATTTAAATGTTGACCGCGGCTGCGTCTTAGGTGGTCCATTCGGAAAGTCCAATTTTGGGCAACTTTTTCGAGCATTTCGGCCGGAATAGCCCGAATTTCTTCGGAAATGTTGTCTTCCAAAGCTGGAATAGTTGCTGGCTTATTTCTGTAGACTTTAGACTTGACGTAGCCCCACAAAAAATAGTCTAAAGGCGTCAAATCGCATGATCTTGGTGGCCAACTTACCGGTCCATTTCTTGAGATGAATTGTTCTCCGAAGTTTTCCCTCAAAATGGCCATAGAATCGCGAGCTGTGTGGCATGTAGCGCCATCTTGTTGAAACCACATGTCAACCAAGTTCAGTTCTTCCATTTTTGGCAACAAAAAGTTTGTTAGCATCGAACGATAGCGATCGCCATTCACCGTAACGTTGCGTCCAACAGCATCTTTGAAAAAATACGGTCCAATGATTCCACCAGCGTACAAACCACACCAAACAGTGCATTTTTCGGGATGCATGGGCAGTTCTTGAACGGCTTCTGGTTGCTCTTCACTCCAAATGCGGCAATTTTGCTTATTTACGTAGCCATTCAACCAGAAATGAGCCTCATCGCTGAACAAAATTTGTCGATAAAAAAGCGGATTTTCTGCCAACTTTTCTAGGGCCCATTCACTGAAAATTCGACGTTGTGGCTCGTTAGTAAGTCTATTCATGATGAAATGTCAAAGCATACTGAGCATCTTTCTCTTTGACACCATGTCTGAAATCCCACGTGATCTGTCAAATACTAATGCATGAAAATCCTAACCTCAAAAGAATCACCCTTTAGAAATAAAATGTTGACAAAATTTTGTACAGTAATAAAATTTTGACAGAATTTTCTATAGTAATAAAATTTTGGTAGATTATTTTTACTATAGACCGATATGGACAAATTTTGGCATGGTAGTTAGCGGTCATATACTAGCGCAATGTACCAAATTTCCCCACATACCAAATTTCAACCGTATCGGATGAATTTTGCTCCTCCAAGAGGCTCCGGAGGTCAAATCTGGGGATAAACCGATACCGAGATTTGATTGGGGGTTATATATAATTAAGACCGGTATGGGTCAATTTTTGCATGGTTGTTAGAGACCATATACCAAAACCACGTACCAAATTTCAACCAGATCGGGTGAATTTTGCTCTTCCAAGGGGCTCCGGAGGTCAAATCTGGGGATCGGTTTATATGGGGGCTACATATAATTATGGACCGATATGGACCAATTCCTACATGGTTGTTAGAGACCATATACTAACACCACGTACCAAATTTCAACCAAATCGCATGAATTTTGCCTAACCATGAGGGTCCTGAGGTCAAATATGGGGATCGGTTTATATGGGGGCTATATATAATTATGAACCGATGTTGACCAACTTTTGCATGATTGTTAGATACCATATACTAACACCATGAACGGATGAAATTTGCTTCTCTTAGAGGCTCCGCAAGCCAAATCTGGGGATCGGTTTATATGGGGGCTATATATAATTAAGGACCGATGTGGACCAATTTTGGCATGGTGGTTAGAGACCATATACTAACACCATGTACGAAATTTCAAGCGGATCGGATGAATTTTTTTTCCTCCAAGAGGCTCCGCAACCCAAATCTGAGCGTTGGTTTATATGGGGGATATACGTAAAAGTGGACCGATATGGCCCATTTGCAATACCATCCGACCTACATCAATAACAAATACTTGTGCCAAGTTTCACGTCGATAGCTTATTTCGTTCGGAAGTTAGCGTGATTTCAACAGACGGACGGGCATGCTTAGATCGACTCAGAATTTCACCACGACCCGGAATATATATACTTTATGGGGTCTTAGGGCAATATTTCGATGTGTTACAAACGGAATGACAAAGTTAATATACCCCCCATCCTATGGTGGAGGATATAAAAACATCTGCTTACTCCTGTCATGTTTCAACATCGACAGCAATCCGAATGTCCACTGAAAGAAGCTTATGCTTGATGGGACCAGCTGGTTATGGGGAGCCACTGTGGTCCAATGATTATCATGCCCGCCTTGCATACACAACGTCGTGGGTTCGATTCCTGCTTCGACCGAACACCAAAAAAATTTTCAGCGATGGATTATCCCACCTCAGTAGTGCTGGTGATATTTCTGAGGATTTCAGAGTATGAAAACAACATCAATTTACTCGGATAGTCAGTAAACGTTTTAAAATGCTTGGATTACGAAAAACGAAAGCAAATTGCAAAAATGTTTGTTACGAAGTAGTTGTATGAACTTTGTGCGTACTAAAAAATGTATAATAATTTCATAATTCATAATTTTATAGATTAAATTTCTTACCTCGATTGTTTTATAAAGTTTTAAATAGTTCATGAGATGTAGTCGTTTTTTTCTAAAATCCATTTAGTTATAACTAGTATTTGTGCCGTGCAACAATATTGTGCACTGGTAATAAACAGAAAACAGCCATATTGAAAAGAGTCTTAAAATACGAATGAGAATTTTACTATCTAAAATCAAAGGGGTTTTCCCTAAAAAATAGAAAAACGACTAAGTTCACATTTTTTCCTAGTACCAAGTACGCAAAACTTAAATTTAAAAGAGAATTGTGTCTTAAATTTATCCTTACTTCAATTCACCGCTTTTTTAGCTTGTAATCAATACCAAAATCGTTAGTGTAAAGACAACATCGTTGGAACTAGGCAAGATTTTTTTTCAGTGTGGGTAGCGATAAATAACTCAAAGTATTGATCTGTCTGGTACAGTTTTCTTCGAAATAAATTTTCAAAAATTTGGAAAAAAAAAGTCCCTCACTTTTAAATTGCTTACCCAATATTTATGTTTTACGACCGCTCAACTTCACAACTTTATTTTACGAAATTAAGTAGCTTTGGCACTCGGTCTCCACAACTCTTAATTATATGATCAGAAAACAATCAACATAAATTCCCGCAAAATGCAATGTTATCACATTAACAATTATGGTGATTATTAAGTCCTTATGAAATGAAATAAATGACAATCTAAAATATTGAAATTGTAGTGCAAAGGGACATCTGATTGTTACCCCCTTGAAGATGGCTATAAATTGCCATTACAATTTTATTAAACCATAAAAGTTGGCAATTTAATTAAAATCAAGCAATTACTGCTTTAAAAAACTATATTTGGAGGGGAGATGGTCTTCTTGACTAAATGCCTCCATTGAACAATAATACATCTCTGCTCATGGAAATTGGCAACATGGTAGCGGCATGCCATGGAAAAGGCACCTGTTCTCGTCCCCTTAGGCATCGCCTTGTATTTACCGACAGCAAATTCGTGCCAATAACTATTGCCCCGTTACAAAAACTGAAACGAAAATAAGGATTGGAGTTTGGTGGTAACATGTTAATGTTGGTCATGTCCATGTTCAATGTCCAAGTGCGCTGAGGATGTTCTTTAGTTTGTAAGCATCCTTCTGTACTTCTGGTGTAGGTGAACTTTTCAGTCTTCTAATTGTTGTTTATCTCTTGCAGATAAAGGCGCTGTTCTCGTCAATGTTTATTCTGGCTGCAGCTGGTGACTTAAGTGTTAGTGTCACATGACATGCTTTTTGGGTGATGAAACAAGTTAAAGTTTTATCTTACACTCGAGAAAAGGTCAAAGTCATTTTCTAAGTGGTCATTAGAAGTGCTTTCCTTAGAAGAAGAAAATTGAAAACCCTCAATCCCGTGACACCATATAAATATGAGATGGAACCGATGAATGCAATACTAATAATGAAGATGGATCATAAAGGGTGATACGGTCCAAATTTGGTCAAAGGAAAACGCCTGTTAATCGGTGAAATCGTTTATTTAAAAAATCAAATTAAATTTCTTTTTCAAGTTCAATTAGTATAAAATTCAGGAAAAATATTCAGTTAGGCTTTCGCTTATCCAAATACGAATTGCCGGGCCTCACGCTTGATACCTGCCATCAGATTTTGTACAGCCACCTTGTCCACCTTCTTCGCCGCAGAAAGCCAGTTTGCCTTGAACTGCTGCTCGTCCTTAGCAGTTTTTTTGGTCTTCTTTAGGTTCCGCCTTGACAATAGCCCAGTATTTCTCAATTGGGCGGAGCTCTGGCGTGTTGGGAGGGTTCTTATCCTTGGGAACCACCTGCACGTTGTTGGCGGCGTACCACTCCATGGCCTTTTTACCGTAATGGCAAGATGCCAAATCCGGCCAAAACAGTACGGAACAACCGAGTTTCTTCAGGAAAGGCAGCAGACGTTTATTCAAACACTCTTTCACGTAAATTTCTTGGTTGACAGTCCCGGAAGCTATGAAAATGCTGCTTTTCAAGCCACAGGTACAGAAGGCTTGCCAAACCAGATATTTCTTTGCGAACTTTGACAGTTTTATGTGCTTGAAAATATCTGCTACCTTTCCCCTTCCTTTTGCCGTATAAAACTCCTGTCCCGGAAGCTGCTTGTAGTCGGCTTTCACGTAGGTTTCGTCGTCCATTACCACGTAGTCAAACTTCGTCAGCATCGTCGTGTTCAGCCTCAGGGATCGCGCTTTGGCCGTCGTATTTTGTTTATTATCGCGATTTGGAGTCACTACCTTCTTGTAAGTCGATAGTCCGGCTCGTTTTTTGGCTCGATGCACGGTTGTAGACGATACACCCAGCTTATTTGCGGCATCTCGGAGAGAGAGGTTAGGGTTTCGCTTGAAACTACCGGCAACTCTCTTTGTCGTCTCAGCGGCTTCCGGTTTTCGATTTCCCCCCGATCCAGACTTCCTGGCTGTCGACAAACGTTCCCCAAACACTTTAATAACATTTGTAACGGTTGATTTGGCAACTTTTAGCGATTTTTCCAGCTTTGCGTGCGAGTAGCTCGGATTTTCGCGATGCGCGAGCAAAATTTTGATACGCTGCTCTTCTTGCTTGGACGGCATTTTGACAACTGAAGAGTGAATTCCAAAATCAAAACACACACACACCTTCAAAATGAGGGGTGTTCAGGTTTTTTAAATGCAAAATTGAAAGAAATACGTCAAGTTTATATTGAACAAATTTTGACCGTATCACCCTTTACCTGGTTGCCCTCTCCGATAGCTTCTGTTAACTCAGACCTAAAAAAACCGTCTTTTCAGGCTCTTAAACATCGCTGGACTACGAACGGGGAATATCTGGACTAAACATACCGAACAAGGTTTCTTAGAAGCCGATATTGCCAATTTGTGGTAAAGCATTAGAGCATCCACGAAACTTTCTCGCTTCTTTTTCTCCGTCACTTCGCAATAAATATCTGTGACGCACCATTCCTCTGAGAGTTTATGCCACTAGCAGGGATAGTTCAAAGATAATTGCATGGATAATTTTGACCTCGTACGGGGTACGCGACGACGGTTTATTGCATTCGTGGGGAAATCTCATATTCAGAATATTCTGAGTCGGGTGCTAATGCAGCGCTACCTAACTATGACGGCCCATCAGACTTTAGTGAAAGAATCCACTGCGCAAGACTTTGAGAACACTGGAATCCAGATCCTAATAAAAATACAATCAAATTGAATATGGAGAAGCAAGGATCTAGTAACCCACGGTCTTTCCGTACTAAGGCAAACTACAAGGAGTAGCACCATCTTGAGTTTCTCCTCTCCGGAACATGGAGACCATCTGTATTCCATTCGATAGTGATGAGGTCGATCGATAAACTCAACGGCCTTGGCCGAACTTTGAGGTGAATGAAGTGCTTGGAAACTCTTGGAACGGCAACGTTGACAGCCGCCACGATAGGTAATGTTGCCCCACTAGTACCGACCACAATAGGTAATATTGCCCCCACTAGTTCCGGACCGAGAAACTTGACGGCCTAGTCCGAACTTCCCGGTATTATAGTGAACGAAATGATTTAGGTGGATCTTGACAAACTACATTGTTCATCCGGACCAGGGATCGTACCGATCGGACAGTTGATGAACTCGGATGTTGTACCGCAATAACCAGACCAGAGTTGTCAGGAGAAGATCGGGAGGAGCTGTGGCCTTTTGTGCAGAATTGTTACCTATTACCCTACTCATATCGCCATTACAAACATTTACCCCAAAATGTTTCATTTTGTGACCTGTCAAGCACATCAGTTCTGAAACATTACAACAATCGAGGAATGATTTTTGTTCGGAATACGTTCGCCATTACGACCACGATCACGGTCACAGTTACGCTCTCTCACTAAAAGCTAATGATGCTGACATTTCTGAGTGTTTCAAAGCTTCTCCAAGTGGTTTCACCGCAGTGTGGTCCGCCGATCGGATTCGGCTATAAAAAGGAGTTCCCTTGTCATTGAGCTCCAAATAGAATCGAGCAGCACTCAGTGATAAGAGAGAAGTTCACAAGTGTAGTATCACAATGGACTGAATAATATAAGTGAGCCCGAACCTAGCCTACCCATCTCGTGTTTTAGACTTGGAAGTAATTTGGGCTCCGTTTCTTTTTTCGCCGTAACATTATTCGGCAGTGGTCACAGATAGATTACCATGAGGAGGATCCTGACACCATTCACATTCGACTTGTGTTCTGGCCGCGGTTACGATCCTGTTCCTATCCCTACTATCACGTTTATATAGATTAGTATTCATGGTCGCAACCCCAAACATTCATCTAGGTCAGTCTTCAAGCTCTTCCCAGGATATGGTTAACGCCTCGTCTTCCCAACTAGATTATATTCAAGCCATCGGGTATAATGAGTGAGTTCGGAGGCAATTTGAGGAGTCTGTATAGTTACCACGTGTGCCTAGAAGATTGATCATCAGCATTGATATTCCGTCATGACTCGGGACTTTGGTTGCTTTGATGGTAACTTGGGTAAATTATAGGGATTTGTGGGCTCCGAGACAACAAATGAAACGATTGACTCCCTTGTAGCTTTCAGCATACACTACGAACTTCCGATTGAAAACTCTTAGTTTTTTTTTCAGATCAATCGCCATCACAAGATTAAATTCCCTTCATTTCTTCTACCAAGGTTCTTAAGGGAATCCAAAACTGACCAGTATCTCACCTTACGTTACATTGCTTCCGTTGTTCTAGCATTGTGCATCCCTTGTGTTTGTTGAAATTTTTTACTAATGGCTAGGTACAGTTCCAGGATTACAAGGGTTAATTCGGTAAATCTCATCAAGCTCGCAAACATTTTTTGGGAAATAAGGTTTTTCAAGGGTACTTTAAGCAGCGAATATGAAGCGAACTACGGCAACATATAATCCGGTAATGGACTGACAGCCTAGTTAGCCTAAACTAAAAGTTGGCCATTATATCTAACCTAACCTGGTCTGGTTGGATATACTCTGGCAAGCCATATGCATTCATCAATTAAAATTCGATTCTAAATCTATATCATGCTGATTATACACAATCATTAATGCTACGATTAATTATTTTCGTTGGCTTTAATGCGCGATTCTAAAAAATAAGCTAACATATCCGTCTTTTGGAAATGTTGTGTTCCTCTTCTATTTGCTTTATCTAATTTTCAGTTGTTCATTAGATTGAGCACAGATGTCCACCTACCGGTCCAGTGCGTGGTGGTATGTTAAACCATAGTCAATTTAAGGTATCACCAGTTGTAAATGCCACCTTACATGGACACTTTCAGAAGATGTTTGTCCAGCAGAAACAGTAACATTGCTTCATGATAGGTGAGGTCAGGTGAAGAGTTAGTCGACAGATTTCTCTTCCTTTGTTTGACTAACATCCTTTGGGTCCAGTCCTTGGTAAGCCTAAACTGCAGTTTTGTTTTTCTCCATTGCTACATTACTTGCAGTTACAATGTGTCGTATTTGCATACCATCCACATCACTTGAAGAGCCTTTTGTCCAATGTTCAATGTTCAACAAAATGATTTCAAGTGTAAATTTGTTAGAATCCTTTGTTTGTAATCAGAGACGACGACGACGACGACAATGACGACATATGGGCATTCAAGTGCTTAAACAAATTTCCTAGAAATTTCTATTTGTTTTACAATATCACGCCTCTCCTTAACGCCCTTCTGTAATAATCAGTGACACTGTATGGAAAGACTTAGGAAAATGAATCTGGAAATGAATTTCCTGCATTTTTGATGTGTGAATATTCCATGAGATTTCATTTAGATATGTTGACTTAATTATTATTTTGCTTTGCTAGTAGTTTCCCAGCAAAAATATTTGCAAGTTTTCTAAAGACACAACTTTAAAAGCACTTCCAAAAATGTTCTTTATTTTAAATACACAGGAAGTTCTTTTAATTAAATTTATTTATAACTCGCTTTTTCATATTTTTATACCCACCACCACAGAATGGTGACAGGGGTATAATAAGTTTGTCATTCCGTTTGTAACACATCGAAATATCGATTTCGATTTCCAACTATATAAAATATATATATATTCTTGATCAGGGAGCAATTCTAAGACTATATAATCATGCCCGTCTGTCTGTATGTTGTAATCACACTGAAAAAAAATATTGCCGTGAGGTCAAAGATTTCATGTCTTTAAAATACGAATGAAAATTTTGCTTAGTATAGAAGACGCATTTCCCAAATAAAAAGTTTTTTCCTTGTCCAAAAGTCGATAAACTTTTCAATGAAGTCCTGTTGTCCTTATAATTAAGTGATTGGACTTAAAAATGGGTATCATAATATGAAAGAAAAAATATTTGGGCTAAGGTCAACTTGACTTTAATAATTCAAAAAAAAAAAATCTTTAAATTTAATGATTTGTTGTCTTTTTGCATCTTGACTACAAAGCAAACAAGTAAGGAAAGTCTAATGTCGGGCGGGACCGACTATATTATACCCTGCTCCACTTTGTAGATCTAAATTTTCGATACCATATCACATCCGTCAAATGTGTTGGGGACTATATAAAAGTTTGTCCCAAATACATACATTTAAATATCACTCGATCTGGACAGAATTTGATAGATTTCTACAAAATCTATAGACTCAAAATTTAAGTCGGCTAATGCACTAGGGTGGAACACAATTTTTGTAAAAAAATATGGGAAACATTTAAATCGGAAGCAATTTTAAGAAAACTTCGAAAAAGTTTATGTATGATTTATCGCTCGATATATATGTATTAGAAGTTTAGGAAATTTAGAGTCATTTTTACAACTTTTCGACTAAGCAGTGGCGATTTTACAAGGAAAATGTTGGTATTTTGATCATCTAAATCTAAACCGATTTCAACCAAATTTGGCACGCATTGCAACAATGCTAATTCTACTCCCTGTGCAAAATTTCAACAAAATCGGAGTTAAAAATTGGCATCTGTGGTCATATGAGTGTAAATCGAGCGAAAGCTATATATGACAGATATATCTAAATCTGAACCGATTTCAACCAAATTTGGCACGCATAGCTACAATGCTAATTCTACTCCCTGTGCAAAATTTTAACCAAATTGGGGTAAAACTCTGGCTTCTGGGACCGTATTAGTCCATATCGGGCGAAAGATATATATGGGAGCTATATCTAAATCCAAAATCAATAGGAATCTATTCTGAGCCAAAACACATACTTGTGCCAAATTTGAAGTCGATTGGACTAAAACTGCGACCTAGACTTTGATTACAAAAATGTGTTCACGGACAGACGGACATGGCTATATCGACTCAGGAGCCCACCCTGAGCATTTTTGCCAAAGACACCATGTGTCTATCTCGTCTCCTTCTGGGTGTTTCAAACATATGCACTAACTTATAATACCCTGTAGAAGTTTAGGAAAATTAGAGCAATTTTTTCAACTTTTCGACTAAGCAGTGGCGATTTTACAAGGAAAATGTTGGTATTTTGACCATTTTTTGTCGAAATCAGAAAAACATATATATGGGAGCTATATCTAAATCTGAACCGATTTCAACCAAATTTGGCACGCATAGCAACAATGCTAATTCTACTCCCTGTGCAAAATTTCAACTAAATCGGAGTTAAAAATTGTCCTCTGTGGTCATATGAGTGTAAATCGGGCGAAAGCTATATATGGGAGATATATTTAAATCTGAACCGATTTCAACCAAATTTGGCACGCATAGCTACAATGCTAATTCTACTCCCTGTGCAAAATGTCAACTAAATCGGACCAAAAAATTGGCCTCTGTGGTCATATGAGTGTAAATCGGGCGAAAGCTATATATGGGAGCTATATCTAAATCTGAACCGATTTCAGCAAAATTTCAACCAAATTTGGGTAAAACTCTGGCTTCTGGGACCGTATTAGTCCATATCGGGCGAAAGATATATATGGGAGCTATATCTAAATCTGAACCAATTTTAATAAAATTTGGCACACTTGATTATAGTACTAATTGTTCTTCTTGTGCAAAATTTTAAGTAAATTAGGGTAAAACTCTGGCTTCTGGGGCCATATAAGTCCATATCGGGCGAAATATATATATGGGAGCTATATCTAAATCTAAACCGATTTCTTCCAAAATCAATAGGGATCTATTCTGAGCAAACACACATACTTGTGCCAAATTTGAAGTCGATTGGACTAAAACTGCGACCTACACTTTGATTACAAAAATGTGTTCACGGAAAGACGGACAGACGGACATCGCTATATCGACTCAAGAGACCACCCTGAGCATTTTTGCCAAAGACACCATGTGTCTATCTCGTCTCCTTCTGGGTGTTGCAAACATATGCACTAACTTCCACACTGTGGAACAGGGTATAAACAGCATAATTTTTTTTAAATTAATTATACCCTGCTCCACACTGTGGAACAGGGTATTATAAGTTAGTGCATATGTTTGCAACACCCAGAAGGAGACGAGATAGACACATGGTGTTTTTGGCAAAAATGCTAAGGGTGGGCTCCTGAGTCGATATAGCGATGTCCGTCTGTCCGTCTGTCCGTGAACACATTTTTGTAATCAAAGTCTAGGTCGCAGTTTTAGTCCAATCGACTTCAAATTTGGCACAAGTATGTGTTTTGGCTCAGAATAGATCCCTATTGATTTTGGAAGAAATCGGTTCAGATTTAGATATAGCTCCCATATATATATTTCGCCCGATATGGACTTATATGACCCCAGAAGCCAGAGTTTTAACCTAATTTACTTAAAATTTTGCACAAGAAGAACAATTAGGACTATAGTCAAGTGTGCCAAGTTTTATTGAAATCGGTTCAGATTTAGATATAGCTCCCATATATATCTTTCGCCCGATATGGACTAATACGGTCCCAGAAGCCAGAATTTTACCCCAATTTGGTTGAAATTTTGCACAGGGAGTAGAATTAGCATTGTAGCTATGCGTGCCAAATTTGGTTGAAATCGGTTCAGATTTAGATATAGCTTCCATATATAGCTTTCGGCCGATTTACACTCATATGACCACAGAGGCTAATTTTTTGCTCCGATTTAGTTGAAATTTTGCACACAGAGTAGAATTAGCATTGTTGCTAGGCGTGCAAAATTTGGTTGAAATCGTTTCAGATTTAGATATAGCTCCAATATATAGCTTTCGGCCGATTTATACTCATATGACCACAGAGGCCAATTTTTTGGTCCGATTTAGATGAAATTTTGCACATGGAGCAGAATTAGCATTGTAGCTATGCGTTATAAATTTGGTTGAAATCGGTTCAGAATTAGATATATCTCCCATATATAGCTTTCGCCCGATTTACACTCATATGACCACAGATGCCAATTTTTAACTCCGATTTAGTTGAAATTTTGCACAGGGAGTAGAATTAGCATTGTTGCTATGCGTGCCAAATTTGGTTGAAATCGGTTCAGATTTAGATATAGCTCCCATATATATGTTTTTCTGATTTCGACAAAAATGGTCAAAATACCAACATTTTCCTTGTAAAATCGCCACTGCTTAGTCGAAAAGTTGTAAAAATGACTCTTATTTTCCTAAACGTCTAATACATATATATCGAGCGATAAATCATAAATACACTTTTGCGAAGTTTCCTTAAAATTGCTTCAGATTTAAATGTTTCCCATATTTTTTACTAACATTGTGTTCCACCCTAGTGCATTAGCCGACTTAAATTTTGAGTCTATAGATTTTGTAGAAGTCTATCAAATTCTGTCCAGATCGAGTGATACTTAAATGTATGTATTTGGGACAAACCTTTAAATATAGCCCCCAACACATTTGACGGATGTGATATGGTATCGAAAATTTAGATCTACAAAGTGGTGCAGGGTATAATATAGTCGGCCCCGCCCGACTTTAGACTTTCCTTACTTGTTTTTAAAGACAAAATCTTTGAAACCGGGCATGCTTTTTTTCAGTGCACGCTACAGTCTTCAAGATTGAAGCGATCGTGCTGAAATTTTGCACAAACTATATAAACACAACCATATAAACCGACCTCCCGATTTGGGGCCTTGGGTTTCTAGAAACGGTAGTTTTCATCCAATTTGCCTGAAATTTGAAATCTTCCAAATTTACTTTTTGGGTTTGTAGAAATCGTAATAGTTGTCCAATTTTCCGAAAATTGAAAATCTGGAGGTTTTGTAGGGCCATAAATAGGTGTGCAAGAAATTATTTTATTGTTTGGGATTCTAGAAACCGTAGTTTTTAGGTGCGCCGAAAACGTTGAGTATCGGTACATGCATGTTTTAGTATCGTTACCATAGGACCGATCTCCCGATTTAACTCCTTGGATTTCTCGAAACCGTAGTTTCTATCCCATTTGCCTGAAATTGGAAATATACTGGTATTATAGACTCACAAAAATGTGTATCGGATTTAGTTTTTATCGGCCCATTTGGTAAGGCCTCCATACAGACCGATTTCACTTCTTGAGGGTATAGAAGGCGCACTGATCATGAAAACTTCTTGAAACTGAAAGAAAAATTTCCAGATTTTGCTTCCCGTAATCATCTTAATATTGGGGGGTGAAAATCTACAAATTTTTGATTTCAAATCAAGGCGTTTTTTCATCATTTTCTTGCACATGTACAAGAGATTAATGATTCCTGTAAAACTCAAACAAAAATGGTTCTTATAAATTCGGAATCTGATATAGTCTTCATAGGTAAAATCTTTAAATTTATCTTCGGGAAGTGTACTAGTTGATTTGCTCTGCTTGGGAGAATATCTGTCATCAAACCCCCTTGAAATTTCAAAGGAAACTACAATATTTGATTCATGGCTCGGCTCGGCCGAACTTACTGCTGTATATACTTGTTAATGGGTCATTTTAACTTTTTTGTTTCAAATAGATTAAAAACAGAATAAGAAATAATAAAATGGAGCAAATTATTCAAGTTTTGTGAATAAAAATGCTAAAATCATTCTAGAAAAATTGGGAATTTTTTTTTAAATATTTAAAGTCAAACGTTTGGGACAACACTTAGAATGCATAAAAAACTGTAAAAAATTATAAAAATTATTTAATTGACAAAATAACACAACAATTTTTAACTCACATCCAAAACACTGAATTCAGATCACACCCTTAAAAGTGATTCTAATTCAATGCAACGGCTGTTGAAATGATGGACATCCGTTAGCTCATGTTAAATTCATCGCTTCTGCGCCAATTTTGCACCACTTCCGTATCCAGAAAGAATATCTTCACTATTTTTTTGGCAACGCTTTTTTTGCTGGGTTGCTACTACTTCTATTTAACCCTCTAATGTCCCATTTTTTGCCAGCTGATAAAACGTTTCTGGATTTATCACACAAAAACATTTAAACCAAAGAAGAAACATCCGTATAGTACTTTAACTAAGTTTTTTTATATTTTAATTTATTAATTTTTTTATTA
Source organism: Haematobia irritans (assembly GCF_050003625.1). Lineage (NCBI taxonomy): Eukaryota > Metazoa > Arthropoda > Insecta > Diptera > Muscidae > Haematobia > Haematobia irritans. Next base: position 64,405,793 of record NC_134399.1, on the reverse strand, counting down.
TTTTATTACAAGATTTACAATCACAATAAATTAGAAAAATAAATATAACTACAAAACAAGTATATACAGCAGTAAGTTCGGCCGGGCCGAATCTTAAATACCCACCATCATGAACCAAATATTAGGATTTCCTTTGAAATTCCAGGAGGGCTTGAGGACACTTCCCGAAGATACATTTAAAGATTTCACCTATGAGGACTATATCAGATTCTGGATTTATAAGAACCATTTTTGTTTGAGTTTTAGAGGAATCATTAACATCTCTTGTAAGTGTGCAAGAAAATTATAAAATAACGTCTTGATTTGAAATTTTAAATCTGTAGATTTTCACCCGAAAAATAAAATCTGGAAATTTTACATTGAGTTTCAAGCAATTTTCATGATCAGTGCGCTTTCTATACTCACAAGAAGTGAAATTGGTCTATATGGAGGCATTACCAAATGGACCGATAAAAACTTAATCCGATACACGTTTTTGTGAGCCTTAAATACGAGAATATTTACAATTTCAGGCAAATCGGATAAAAACTACGGTTTCTAGAAACCTAAGGAGTTAAATCGGGAAATCGTTCTTATGGGGGCTATACTAAAATACCGACCGATACTAACCGTTTTCGGCACACCTCTTTATGGCCCAAAAATACCTCTAGATTTCCAATTTCAGGCAAATTGGATAAAAACTACGGTTTCTATAAGCCCAAGAAGTAAAATCGGGAGGTCGGTTTATATGGGGGCTATACCAAAACATGGACCGACACTCACCATTTTTGGCACACCTCTTCAAGGTCCCAAAATATCTCTAGATTTTCAATTTCGCGCAAATTGGATGAAAACTACGGTTTCTATAAGCGAAAGACCCCAAATCGGGAGGTCGGTTTATATAGGGGCTATACCAAACCATGGACCGACACTCACCATTTTTGGCACACCTCTTCAAGGTCCCAAAATATCTCTAGATTTTCAATTTCGCGCAAATTGGATGAAAACTACGGTTTCTATAAGCGAAAGACCCCAAATCGGGAGGTCGGTTTATATGGGGGCTATACCAAACCATGGACCGACACTCACCATTTTTGGCACACCTCTTCAAGGTCCCAAAATATCTCTAGATTTTCAATTTCGCGCAAATTGGATGAAAACTACGGTTTCTATAAGCGAAAGACCCCAAATCGGGAGGTCGGTTTATATGGGGGCTATACCAAAACATGGCCCGATATAGCCCATCTTCGAACTTGACCTGCGCGCAGACAAAAGACGATTCTGTGCCAAATTTCAGGACGATAGCTCCATTATTGAATGCTGTAGCGTGATTACAACAGCCAGACAGACAGACAGACAGACAGACAGACAGACAGACGGACAGACGGACATGCTTATATCGTCTTAGAATTTCTCCCTGATCAAGAATATATATACTTTATATAGTCGGAAATCGATATTTCGATGCGTTACAAACGGAATGACAAACTTATTATACCCCGTCACCATTCTATGGTGGTGGGTATAAAAAATGGTGCTAACATCAAAGGCTTTTGACCTAACATTTGTATTTAAATAATTTTTTTGTCCTTCAGTATGTTTCTCTTGGGCATTATAGGGTTATGGTTATATACAATTAGAGTGTCATAATGTCCTTTTAAACTCCCTCAGGTTACTTAATGGATCTTAAACATCCCGTCTAAACGTGCAAGAAAATCCGACGAAATAATGTATGTTACGTGACTATAATAAATCTTAATTCTGTAGAAGTAAATTCGGAATATTTTACTTCTACCCAGCAAATACTCTCATTACTCGGTAATCTTATAGGTAAGCCTATTTAAAAATTAATAACCACATATTAATTGGCATAGCACCGGATTACATTTACATACGCATGTCCGAGGAGGAAAATACTTCTCCCTAGGCATACCTTCGGCCATGAAATAAGTAGTGCTTTTAAAGCATATAATAACCTAATATGTAATCACTTATTTGTAGATATACCAAAGCTTGCAAAATAGCCACTTATTGTCTCAGGCAACCAAATCTCGAAAATATTAATGTCGCCCTTAAACATGTACCCCGTAATATTTTCAAATAGGAAAATACAGTTTATCTGCCAAAGGAATGTCAATAACACCCCACAAATGCTTTGGTTTACTAAATCAGTAGGGGTGGTGTACGGTATGATATAGTCAGTCCCGTTCGTCTTTTTACTTAACTCACTCTGTAGCTGTAAAAAAAGACGAAGAAAAGTAATCTGTTTTATAGGAAGAAGGAACTAACTCATGCGAATATTGAACTAATCTCTACATTTTGAGATTTCCACAAAGCGTTGTTAAAACCAGGAAAAGTTAAAGCCCTGGTGTACTTTTTAACTACAAATCAGGAAATTACAACCTCTCATAGATGAAAAAATGAACTAAAATTAAAGAAAAAATCATTGGCATTCATTCTTACTATTGTTGGGAATCATACGAAAAAATTTTTTTGCGTTAGTTCATATTGAGGTTATAGGTAGAATTACATACCATGCATTCAATGCGTACAATGCGTCCGATGATTGAAGAGTTGAAATTTCTCTTTGAAATCAAAAGCTCGAATAGTCCTGCCGCAAAAAAAATCAAGCCTTCCATCAAAGCACCGATTGACGCATGGTGTGTAATTCAACCTTATGTGTACGATAATTTAACTCTATATCCACTTTTAGTTCATAAAATATTTGAGACACACTTAAAAAAAGGAAAATTTCATTGAGCTGTCGAAATTTTCCAATAAGAATAATACATTTTAACTACAAACAAATAATTTTTTTGCAGTAAAAATAAGTTAATTTTATCGTTAGTTAACTACGTATTTTTCTTCCTTGTACTACGAATTTTCTTAAAATGTTCTTTAATCTTTACCTAGCATTACATTAAATTTTCTTTGTAAACTTTAATAATAACTCCTCTTCGAATTACTGGAATTCAATTCTTTTGGTGGTTTACTGGAATGCAATTTTTTTTTTTTGTTTTAAAATAAAAACAACATTGTTTGATATTTCTATGGAGACTTTATTATTAGAATCATAATTCCTATCGATTAACAAGAAATACCCTAAAGTTCAACGCAAAACAAATGACAAAAGGCGTAACCACTCCAAGGTATGTTAATAGCATCGATATTTTTATCGTAGGCAAAAATGCAAAAAAAAAAAACGAAAAGCGAAACGATAACCCATTTACAATCCAACGATCTAACCCCACCACCACCACCATCATCATGCACAATAATCCTGCAAGCGAATTCGATTGAATCACTTAAAGCTCAGCTATTGTGATACGTGAGGAAGTACCTCGATGTTACTCAGGTTAAGCTGCTGCGTAAACTAAATTAAGCCGTTTTCAATGGCATCGTAAGGCAGCGATTGCATTGCTAAAGGTTTGCCACTTGATTTAGCCAACAAGTGGTTCGCACTTTTCCGACTCGCATTGTTAAGTTTAAGCAATACCGCTTCATCCATTCAGGTTATAACACCATTTGGTTAGGTTGCGATGGCGTTCCAAATGTCGACTTCTGTGTTCTGTGTCGATTTCGATTAATGAGTTGCACTTAAAATAAATCGTGCCTCAGTTTAAGGAAATCCACTAAGGCAAATAACAACGAACAAGTGCATCTGCAAGAAACAAAACTTCTGCCTTGAGAGGTTTGACTACGATTTTTCATTCAATACCCATTTACACCTTGCAGCAATCGTTGAAGAAATCCAAATCACCCTAATCGATCTTTTTCGGGAGGTTTCCGTTAATGGGGGCCTTAATAATGATCAAATTTAGTTTATTTTCAAAGTAACTGATAAAATTAAATTTTTAATTAATTAAAAAATAAAAAAAATAAAAATAATTTTTCAATTTTAATTAAATATTTATTAATTTGGAAAGGATATATTTCTATATATATAATATATATATACCATTCGCTAATTAATTAAAATTTAACTCAAATCCAAAGAAAAATCCAACTAAACAAAAAATTCTGATTCCATCAAGAAATTAATTGATCCAATTAATTTGTGTACCCTCCACCATAGGATGGGTGGAGGGTGTTACATTCCGTTTGTAACACATCGAAATATTGCTCTAAGACCCCATAACGTATATATATTATCGGTCGTGGTGAAATTCTGGTCGATTTGAGCACGTCCGTCCGTCCGTCTGTTGAAATGTCTCTAACTTCCGAACGAAACACGCTATCGACTTGAAACTTGGCATAAGTAGTTGTTATTGATGTAGATCGGATGGTATTGCAAATGGGCCACATCGGACCACTTTTACGTATAGCCCTTATATAAACCGACCCCCAGATTTAGCTTGCGGAGCCTCTTGGAGGAGCAAAATTCATCCGATCCGGTTGAAATTTAGTATTTGGTGTTAGTATGTGGTCTATAACAACCATGCAAAAATTGGCCCATATCGGTCCATAATTATATATAGCCCCCATATAAAACGATCCCCTTTTTGGACTCCGGAGCCTCTTGGAAGAGCCTCTTTGGTACATAGTGTTAGTATATGGTATCTAACAACCATGCAAAAATTGGTCCATACCGGTCCATAATTATATATAGACCCCATATAAATCGATCCCCAGATTTGACCTACGGAACCTCTTGGAGGAGCAAAATTTATCCGATTCGGTTGAAATTTGGTACATTGCGCTAGTATATGGCCGCTAACAGCCACGCAAAAATTGGTCCATATCGGTCTATAGTTATATATAGCCAATGGCCAATCACACAAAAATTGGTCCATATCGCCAAAAATAATCTATCAAAATTTTATTAAAAAAGAAATTGGCAAAATTTTATTACTATACAAAGTTTTGTCAAAATTTTATTTCTGTAGAAAATTTTGTTAAAATTTTATTTTTGTCAAAATTTTATTTCTATAGAAAATTTTGTCAAAATTTTATTTCTATAGAAAATTTTGTCAACATTTTATTTCTATAGAAAATTTTGTCGAACTGAATTATATACGTATTTAATCGGCCTTTTTGTTTTTGTTTAATATATCCCCCGTATGGACTAACTCACAATTTAGAAGACGGTGTTAAGAATTTGTTAAGATACCATCGGCAAGTGTTACCGCAACCCAAGTAATTCGATTGTGGTGACAGTCTTTAGTAGAAGTTTCTACGCAATCCATGGTGGAGGGTACATAAGATTCGGCCTGGCCGAACTTACGGCAGTATATACTTGTTTAATTGAAATGTCTTCAATCACGACAATCACAGTTTTAATTGGGTATAAAAAAATACTTCATTACACAATTAATTGATTTCGTTAGCAAATTTCAATTAATATTTTAATTGATTCAATTAAAAATGTAACTGATATTGATTGCAAAACTCAATTAATTTTTCAATTAACCGCCCTTACTGAATTAGTAAATATAAGCATTTGTGGGGTATCATTGAAATAGGTTTGGTAGATAAAATATTTAAGAAAATTAAAGGGCACATGCTATGCTTGATATTAAATAAGATTATTATGAACATCCCAGCAAAAAAAGCGTCCCCAAATAAATTAATGAAATTGTTCTTTTTGAAACCGGAAGTGGTGCAAAATTGACGCAGAAGCAATGAATTTAACATGGGCTTATCATAGGACGGAAGTCCTCCATTTTAACAGCTTTTACACTGAATTTGCATCACTTCTTTAGGTGTGGTCCGAATTAAATGTTTTGGACGTAAATTAAAAAATTCTGTGATATTTTGTCAAATAAAGATTTTTTTTAGAATATTTTATAATTGTTAAGGATTCTAACGGTTGTCTCAAATACGTTTGACCTCAAATATTTTCAAAAATTCACAATTTTTTCAGGTTGGATTTAGCATTTTTTCCGACAAAATTTAAATAATTTGTACCATATTATGAATTCTATTCGAAACAAAAAAGTTAAAATTACCCATTAAAAATATGAAAAAAGTATGTTAAATATAAATATTGAATGAAAAGAACTTCCTGTGTAGTTAAAATAAAGAACATCGTTGGGAGTACATCTTCTGGAAGTGATTTTAAAGTTGTGCCTTTGGAAGAACATTCATGCAATTTTGAACTCCAATTTTTTCTTTCAAACTACAAAATTTTCTTTAACAAGTGAAAAAATTAATTATGTCTAATAAGTTTTCTTGAATTTGTCGAAAAATATTTACTTATTTTTGTGATATCGGCGCGATGTCACCATTTGTAATACTGTTTAGTTAAAATTTTCTAAAAATATAAAAAAAAATCTAAAAGTAACTAAATGTTTTTTTCCTGTTGGGTTCACTGTTTTTTCAGTGTATGACGAAATTCTGGAAAATACTGTTTCTAGTTTGATGAAAAAATTTCCATCACTTTTTATACCCTCCACCATAGGATGAGGGCTATATTAACTTTGTTATATGTTCTACGTCGCACAGTGGGGCAAAATCGCAAAAAATGGAGATTAATTAAACTACTTATCCGATTTTAAAAATTCTTTCACTATTATAATGCTACGTTATCTCTGAGTGACATAAAGATCTTTTAGAAAAGTGGGCGGTGCCACTCCCACTATTAAAACAAGTAAGTAAAGTAGAAAGTCGGGCGGGGCCGACTATATCATACCCTAAACCACCATAACAGAATTAGTAATCATAAGCATTTGTGGGGTAACATATAGTTCTGGGAGATAAACCGCAGTTGCATATTTAAGAAAATTAAGGGGTACATGTCTATTGGTGCTTTGTGTCAATCTGACTATAGCTCATAGTCAATGTTGCCAGGAAAAATGTTCGGTTTACCCTACAAGGACAAAAAAGTTCCCTACTTTCCCATACATTCCCAAACAATTTTCCCTACTATATTTTTCGTTCAATTTAAAAAATTTTACAAAACAAAAATGGTTCTAAGTACTTTATTATCTTAAAACATGAATATGCAACGTATATAACTTAGAATATAAATTTGTATTTCCACCACGGTTGGTAGAATTCTACCCAAATTAGTAATCTTTTTTGTTAAATCTCTATAAAAATAAAATTTTGGAAAAAGTTTATATAGACAAATTTTTGTGAGGAATTTTTCTATAGAAATAAAATTTTGACAATAAATTCTATAGAAATAAAATTTTGAGAAAAAAATTCCACAGAATAAAATTTTGAGAAAATTTTTAGAGAAATAATATTTTGAAAAAAATTTCTATAGAAATACAATTTTGACAAAATGTTCTATAGAAATAAAATGTTGACAAAATTTTCTACAGGAATAAAGTTTGCCGGCTTCTAATTTCCTCCTCTAGAGCTATCAAAATGTAAAAATTATTACAAATTGTGTTGAGTGAAAATGTCCCTACATTGTGGCCCTACGTCCCTACAAGACGCTAAATATTAGAAAAACCCTACATATAGGGAATTTCCCCTACTTCTAGCAACACTGGCTGTGTTGATATTGCACCTACGGAGTTAGTATGCCACTAATATTGAGCCCATTATTAAAAAAGAGAAAATCGTTAAATTAGTGTGGGTAATAAATCAAAATTTGTAAAAATCGAGCAATATTCTTATGTAAACGCTAAAGTACGTATAAATACGATCGGCTAGTACATCAAAATTTGAAATTTGAGTAACATTGGTTAATAAATAAGAGTACTATGGCCAAATTTGGGAAAATGGAGCGATACATATATATGGAAGCTATATCTAAATCTGAACCAAATTGCATAATATTTTGCGGGTTTGATTAATACTACAAAAGGTTACCTTGTGCAAGATTTGAGTAAGATCAGTTAAGAAATGAGGCCTGTATGGTCAAACATAAGGTTATTAGTGGCGAATTTTTCAAAATCGGGTGAAAATTGGGAGCTATATCTACATCTGAATCGATTTCGATGAAATTTTGCACATATAGTTAGTACTATAGAGGACTGAATCTAGCAAACTTTTAGTAAGATCGGTTAATAAATAAGGGTTCTATGGCCAAATTTGGGCTATACATATATATGGGAGCTATATCTAAATCTGAACCGATTTCGATTTTTTGCACATATATTTAGTGCTATAGAAGACTACATTTAGCCAAATTTGGGTCAGATCTGTTGATAAATAAGGGTTTTATGGCCAAATTTAGAAAAATCGGGCGGTACATATATATGGGAGCTATATCTAAATCTGAACCGATTTTGATGATTTTATGCACATATAGTAAGTGCTATAGAAGACTACATTTAGCCAAATTTGGGTCAGATCGGTTGATAAATAAGGGTTTTGTGGCCAAATTATGGAAAATCGGGCGATACATATATATGGGAGCTATATCTAAATCTGAACCGATTTGGATGGAATTTTGCAGACTTTAAGGGCGACGGAAAAGATTACCTTTTGCCAAATTTGGTTGATGCGTTTGCAAAAACGCGCAACGTGACCCAATTTGTCGAAATCTGGCGATACATATATATGGGAGCTATATCTAAATTTGATCCGATTTCTTCCAAATTCAATAGCGTTCGTCCTTGTGCCCAAAAAACTCCCTGTACCAAATTTCATCAAAATCGGTTAGTAATTGCGACTGGAATCCTGTGAACAACAAATACATGGACAGACGGACGGACGGACGGATACCAAGCGCTAGATCGACTCAGGAGGTGATTCTGAGTCGATCGGTATATATTTTATGGGGTCTAAAATCAATATTTCTAGTAGGCACATTTTTTGGCCGATCAAACTTATTATACCCAAACCACTATGTGGTTTAGGGTATAAAAAAAACTACTTTGCGCGAATAGCTCAAAAATTGTTTAACATAATGCAGCTTGCCAATTAAACAATATATGACATTGATATGACATTTCAGTAGTGATGTAGAATTTTATATGCTTTAATCGGATCCTAAGTATTTTTCAAAAGACAAAAATTTAATTTTTCAATTACTCTCCATTTTTTTGCGATTTTGTCCCTCAGTGCGTCGTGGTGAAATTCTCAGACGATATACCGATGTCCCCCCGTCCGGCCGTCTTTTGAAATCACGCTAACTTTACAACGAAACAAGTATACTCGTATACAGCAGTATGTTCGGCCGGGTCGAATCTTAAATACCCACCACTATGAATCAAATATTATAGTTTCCTTTGAAATTTCAGGGGGGTTTGATGACAGATATTTTCCCAAGCAGAGCAGTTCAACCAGTACACTTCCCGAAAATAAATTTTATTGGGATTTTACCTATGAAGACTATATCAGATTCTGGATTTATAAGAACCATTTTTGTTTGAGTTTTACAGGAATCATTAACATCTCTTGTAAGTGTGCAAGAAAATGATGAAATAACGCCATGACTTGAAATCTAAAATCTGTAGATTTTCAACCCCATTATTTAAATTATTACGAGAAGTAAAATCTCGAAATTTTACATTCAGTTTCAAGCAATTTTCGTGATCAGATTTCACCTGAAGTGAAATCAGTCCATATAGAGGCCTTACCGATAAAAACTAAATCCGATACACTTATTTATGAGTCTAAAATACTAGTATATTTACAATTTCTGGCAAATCGATAAAAACTACAGTTTCTAAAAACCCAAGGAGTTAAATCGAGAGATCTGTCTTATGGGGGCTATACTAAAGCATGGACCGATACTCATCGTTTTCGGCACACCTCTTTATGGTCTTGAAATACTTCTAGATTTCAAATTTTAGGCAAATTAGATAAAAACTACGGTTTCTAGAATGTCAAACAATAAAATCGTTTGAAATCCAGATTTTCAATTTCAGGAAAATTGGACAACAAATACGGTTTCTACAAGCCCCAAAATAAAATCGGGAGATCGGTCTATATGGGGGCTATACTAAAACATTTACCGGTACTCACCATTTTCGGCGCACCACTATATGGTCCGACAATACCTCTAGATTTCCAACTTCAGGCAAATTGGATAAAAAACTACGTTTTCTATAAGACCAAGACTCCAAACCGGGAGGTCGGTTTATATTGGGACTACATCAAAACCTGGACCGATATAGCCCATCTTCGAACTTGACCTGCCTGCAGACAAAAGTTAGTGCAAAATTTCAGCACGATTGCTTCATTATTGAAGACTGTAGCGTGACTACAACAGATAAACAGCCAGACAGACAGGCGGACATGGCTATATCGTCTTCGAATTTCTCCCGGGTCAAGAATATATATACTTTATATAGTCGTTAATCGTCATTTCGATGTGTTACAAACGGAATGACAAACTTATTATACCCCCGTCACCATTCTATGGTGGTGGGTATAACAAGCTATAGACATGAAACTAGGCACAAGAAGTTGTTATTGATGTAGATCGGATGGTATAGCACATGGCGCATATCGGACCGTTTTTACGTATAGCCCCCATATAAACCAATCTCCAGATTTGTCTTACGCAGGTCCTTGCAGAGGCATCTCTCATCCGATCCAGTCGACATCTTGTAGATGATGTTACGTTAGGTTAGGTATAGTGACACCCCCATATTTCATGCTCACTTACTGAGAGAAATCAAACAAATAATTCGTCGCCACAGTCAAACCAGCAAATATATTTAGCTCATATGGATGTATTACATCGCGATAAGAACATCTTCCAAAAACGGTATACAAATATTTCCAAAGTGCTCCTGGAAAAAAGTGTGACTATACCCTTAGACTGTTCAGTCCATTGTGATATCACAGTGGTGAACTTCTCTCTTATCGCTGAGTGCTGGCCGATGCTATGTTTAGCTCAATGACAAGGGACCTCCTTTTTATACATTTTTATATATACTTTTCTACATTGTAGTGAAACAACAAGAGAAGCCGTGTCAGCAGTAGTAATTCTGGGGCCCTCGCCTGATAGAGCCCCATAGGTATGGCTTTCAATGGCTGTGATATCCTTTTTGCGGAACCGATGAACAGTGACATTCGTTTTCAAATGCGTGTCCTTTATTAAGCGCTCCACAGAGAAATTAAGAGTCTGTACATGCAAAAAAAAAACGATTAAATGGAATTAAAACTGTGTTTGTATTTAACGGATTTGAGACAAATGTAAGTTAGGATTCTGGCCCTTCTTCATAACGAAGGAAAGTATAGTTTTTTGTATCCTCTAAATGTAAAACATGCAGTGTCCTCTTTTCTTCCAAGTATGAACTTCAGGGCTCCATACAACGCACATGCATTTTTCCAATTGCTTGTACTGCTTGCAGTCACATTGATCTATACCAGCAGTGTGTTTTACTCCAATCACCGAATGCGTATTGCAATTGTGTGTCTCCAGCGAAGCAAATTACAAGTCTTGAAGAACATGAGTGGGTTCACAGTAATGCCTTTTAGGCCATATTTTGTTTAAGCCATATTCATGCTAAAAGTGCTCTTCATACATTTTCCAAGCACTTCACATACGCATGGCTGGATAGGAAAATCTTCTGTTTTTTTCTTCTTCGCAGTGATTAAGTACCTGTGATTTGTTTAATGGTACATGAATTGGTCCATGGATTAGTGGCCACATGAGCTAAAACGGTGGCAAAACGAATTCTATTTAATTTCCAAGAGAGTACAGTGTAAGCAAATGCCAGTGCATTGCTTCGGAGCAAGACCAAAGTGTCCTTATTCCAGAAAGTTAAACATGATCGAAGACAATTACAAGAACATGGAACATGTCGAGAAATAAATTCACATCTCGTTTCTTTTCCATTTATTTCTCCCCAGAATTATATTTGAATTTGGGAAATAATTGAATGCCGTTTTGACATTTTCGTCGTTGGTTGCTACGCATTTTATTGACAACACGAGCCATATATAGCATATTCCCATTCTTCTGGATTGCATTATGCCCCAGGCAAAGTCGAGTTTATGCTTTATGGAAATTAGAAACACTGCACTCTGGTTCGATATGATTTCAATAGGGGACAGAGTTCCCTACACTCAAAAAAAAAGTTTGCTTCGATATTAAGATTTTGACCTTCTCTATTTGGGATTTGGGTATTGATTCCGAGCCAAAGATGCGGTGGTATTAAAGTGAGGATCAATAAAATTAAATTTAGGATACAGATCTCATTTATCGAATTTTCATTATCTTTTCGCGGCATATTAATAAAGCTATTAACATACGAACAAATGCCAATTTAAAAACTCAATAAAAACGGCTACTTCAAAGTAGACATGTTTTCTTCTAAATAAAAAAAAAAAACTTTAAACCAAAGATGTCAAATACTCAAAATAAGTCCTAGGCTATATTTGAAGCGTTATTAAAATCTAAATCTAAAATCTTAAAATCTAAAAAATCTTAAATCTAAAGATTAAATATTTCAGTTTATTTAAGGACGATGTCCGTCCGTCCATCTGTTGAAATTCCGAACCAAACAATCTATCGACTTGAAACTTGGTACAAGTAGTTTTTGTTTGGATTGATTTGTAACATGGTGCTCTTGGAACTTATTTGAAGTGATCATATTCCTTCTCTGGGTGTACTTCAATTCTATGCTTCTTTCATTCGGAATCCAAAATCATTAGTGTAAAGACAAAATGTTTGGAACCGGGCACACTTTGGGAATTAGGAAATTTAACATTTAGGGCGAACATACTTCATATACAATCCAGAAAAACGATGGGTCTAAAATTTCCCCAAACAATCTCCCAGCACCAAATGAGAAACTACTAACAACAGGCACCCGTTGTAGTAGCACGGAAATTAAATATAAGTCCGATTAATCCTAACCTACATCTGAGAGACGTATGTCTTTTTATGGTAAGTTTTCGCTCTCCCTCTCTAAAAATGAATTTAGAATAAGTAAATACGGCCGAAAATTCTGACAGTCGGAATCTTATGTACCCTCCACTATGGATTGCGTACAAAGGTCTACTAAAGACTGTCATCCAAAATCGAATTACTTGGGTTGTGGTAACAGCTACTGTTAGGTTCAATATTGGGATAAAATCATTTTCATTATAATTTCACTTTGATATATTTTAAAATTGTAGAAAATAGTCTGAGTTTTCTAAGGAAACATGTTTGGAAAAAATAACAAGAAAACAAGTTTAGAATTTTTATTTTGGAAATTCAAAAAGACGGAAACAAATTTGCCTGAAAAAAAGATTGAAAAAATTGTTGAAATTTAGAAGACGCTAAATAGCTACATAAATAATTTCCTATAAAATAATTGCTTTTAACACCGTGGGAAAAATATAAGGAATCTACACGCACTAAAAAAAAGCATGCCCGGTTCCAAAGATTTTGTCTTTACATTAAAAATTTTGGTATTGATTCCGAGCCAAAGAAGCGGAGAATACAAGTAAGAATACTTTTAAGACACAATTCTCTTTTAAATTTGGGTTTTATGTACTTGCTTCTAGGAAGCAAATTTTAATATTTCGCTTTTTCAGCTTTTTTCCTTCATATGCTTTCAAAGTCCTTCAAAAACGAGTTAACGACAACTTTATTTTCTAAATTAAGACTCGACTTCCAGTAGAAATTAATCTATGTTTCAAGTAAAAAACATCTTTAAAATAAAGTGTTGAAAAACTTGTCCTATATTTGAATGATTTTTTGCTTTGCAGTCAAGATGCAAAAAGACAACAAATTTAAAGACAATTTCATTAAATTTAAAGAATTTTTCTGAATTATTAAAGTCAAGTTGACCTTAACCCAAACATTTTTTCTTTCATGTTGTGATACCCATTTTTTAAGTGAAACCACTTAATTATAAGGACAATATGACTTCATTGAAAAGTTTATCGACTTTTGGACAAGGAGAAAAACTTATATATTAAAGAAATGCGTCTTCTATGCTAAGCAAAATTTGCATTCGTATTTTAAAGACATGAAATCTTTGACCTCACGACAATATTTTTTTCAGTGCGCATGTCAAAATTTAAAAAAAGCCTATTGGCATTGCGGATAGGGCTTCACGTTCTTTGACTAGAAAGGTCCCCAACGTCTCAGAAGGATTATTTTATATTGATGGATCAACTTTGAATTCATCGGACCACTATTTACCTATCAATTTAAAAGAAGCAAAACCGAAATATTTACAATCCGTTTGGGGGAACCAAGCTGAATCACTTTACCACAAGAAGACACCGATTCCCCAAGGAAATTTTAGCATGTTATTATAATTCAAAAGTAAATTTCTAGAAGTCCATACGCTATTAGTCAATTCGAGATAAGAAGTTTTAGATTTTAAGTTATACAATGAAACCTCTAAAAGCGGACACCTCCTAAACGTGGACAGTTGTCTTGGGACGTTTCCTATATTAACACATCAAAATTGACCTCTCATAAGTGGACACGTCCCAAGTGTGGACAAAATTTAGGCGACTGTGAATGTTCACCTTTCAGAGATTTCACTGTATTACAATATTTACTCATTTATCTACTTTTGTCCTTCGAACTTTATAACATACAATAAGAATAATGTTATTTGCTATTCAGATGACCACAACCAAAATCGTACGTCAACAGACCAGATCACTGCGAGGGATAAAGAGGTGAGTCCATTATTCGTAGTTTTCTGTTTGGTATAAGCTCGATATTCGTTGCACCACTTTGCCTTTGACTACATTATAAATTAAATACTTGCACTGAAAAAATATTGTCGTGAGGTCAAAGATTTCATGTCTTTAAAATACGAATGCAAATTTTGCTTAGCATAGAAGACGCATTTCTCTAATATAAAGTGTTTTCCTTGTCCAGAAGTCGATAAACTTTTCAATGAAGTCGTATTATCCTTATAATTAAGTAATTTCACTTAAAAAGTGGGTATCATAACATGAAAGAAAATATGTTTGGGCTAAAGTCAACTTGACTTTAATAATTCAGAATAAATCCTTTAAATTTAATGAAAATGTCTTTCAATTTGTTGTCTTTTTGCGTCTTGACTACAAAGCAAAAAATCGTTCAAATATAGAACATGTTTTTCAACACTTTATTTTAAAGACGTTTTTACTTGAAACATAGCATAAATTCTACTGGAAGTCGAGTCTTAATTTGGAAAATGAAGTTGTCGTTAACTCGTTTTTAAAGGACTTTGATGGCATATGAAGAAAAAAAGCTGAAAAAACGAATAATTAAAATTTGCTTCCTAGAAGAAGCCCCAAATTTAAAAGAGAATTGTGTGTTAAAAGTATCCTTACTTGTATTCTCCACATCTTTGGCCCGGAATCAATACCAAAATTGTTAAAGCAACGACAAAATCTTTGGAACCGGGCATGCTTTTTTTCAGTGTACATTATAATGGGTATGGATTTCTTGGCTTTATACCATTCAATTTCTTTTTTTTTCCTATATAAACCGACGCTCAGATTTGGCTTGCGGAGCCTCTTGGAGGAGCAAAATTCATCCGATCCGGTTGAAATTTTGTACATGGAGTTAGTATATGGTATCTAACAATCATGCCAAAATTGGTCCACATCGGTCCATAATTATATATAGCCCCCATCTAAACCGGTCCCCAGATTTAGCTTGCGGAGCCTCTAAGAGAAGCAAATTTCATCCGATTCGGCTGAAATTTGGTACATGGTGTAAGTATATGGTCTCTAACAACTATGCAAAACTCGGTCCATAATTATATATATAGCCCCCATATAAACCGATCCCCAGACTTGACCTCCGGAGCTCCTTAGAAGAGCAAAATTCATCCGATTCGGTTGACATTTGGTACGTGGTGTTAGTATATGGTCTCTAACAACCATGCAGGAATTGGTCCATATCGGTCCATAATTATATGTAGCCCCCATATAAACCGATCTCCCGATTTGGCTTGCGGAGCCTCTTGGAAGCACAAAATTCATCCGATTCGGTTGACATTTGGTACGTGGTATTAGTATATGGTCTCTAACAACCATGCAGGAATTGGTCCATATCGGTCCATAATTATATGTAGCGCCCATATAAACCGATCCCCAGATTTGACCTCCGGAGCCTCTTGGAAGAGCAAAATTCATCCGATCCGGTTGAAATTTTGTACATGGTGTTAGTATATGGTATCTAACAATCATGCCAAAATTGGTCCACATCGGTCCATAATTATATATAGCCCCCTAGTATATGGTTGCTAACAACCATGCAAAACTTGGTCCATATCGGTCTATAGTTATATATAGCAGATCCCCAAAAAAATCTACCAAAATTTTATTTCTATAGAAAATTTTGTCAAAATTTTATTGCAATATAAAATTTTTTCAAGATTTAATTTCTATAGAAAATTTTGCCAAAATTTTATTTCTATAGAAAATTTTGTCAAAATTTTATTTCTATAAAAAAATTTTTTAAACTGAATTATATTAAATACTTATATAATTCAGTTTGACATTTTATTCAGTTTGACATTTTCGTCTGTCCGTCTGTCTGTCTGTTGTAATCACGCTACAGTCTTCAATAATGAAGCAATCGTGCTGAAATTTTGTCTGCAGGCAGGTCAAGTTCGAAGATGGGCTATATCGGTCCAGGTTTTGATATAGTCCCCATATAAACCGACCTCCCGATTTGGGGTCTTGGGCTTATAGAAATCGAAGTTTTTATCCAATTTTCCTGAAATTTGAAATGTAGAGGTATTTTATGACCATAAAGAGGTGTGCCAAAAATGGTGATTATCGGTCCATGTTTTGGTATAGCCCCCTTATAGACCGATCTCCCGATTTTATTTCTTGGACTTCTAGAATCCGCAGTTTTTATTCAATTTGCCTGAAATTGGAAATCTAGAGGTATTTTCGGGTCATAAAGAGGTGTGCCGAAAACGGTTAGTATCGGTCCATATTTTAGTATAGCCCCCATAAAAACGATCTCCCGATTTAACTCCTTGGGTTTCTAAACACCGTAGTTTTTATCTGATTTGCCTGAAATTGTAAATATTCTGGTATTGTAAATATTCTGGTATTTGTATCGGATTAAGTTTTTATCGGTCCATTTGGTAATACCTCCATATAGACCGACTTCACTTCTTGAGGGTGTAGAAGGCGCACTGATCATGAAAATTTGCTTGAAACTCAATGTAAAATTTCTAGATTTTACTTCTACAGATTTAAGATTTCAAATCAAGACGTTATTTTATAATTTTCTTGTACACTTACAAGAGATGTTAATGATTCCTTTAAAACTCAAACAAAAATGGTTCTTATAAATCCAGAATCTGATATAGTCCTCATAGGTGAAATCTTTAAATTTATCTTCGGTAAGTGTCCTCAAGCCCTCCTGAATTTTCAAAGGAAACCCTAATATTTGGTTCATGGTGGTGGGTATTTCAGATTCGGCCCGGCCGAACTTAGCGCTGTATATACTTGTTTTTGTGTAATATATACCCCGTATGGACTAACTTACAATTGAGAAGACGGTGCTAAGAAGTTTTAAGATACCTTCCCATCGGCAAGTGTTACCGCAACACAAGTAATTCGATTGTGAAAGACAGTCTGTAGTTGAAGTTTCTACGCAATCCATGGTGGAGGTTACATAAGATTCGGCCTGGCCGAACTTACGGCCGTATATACTTGTTTAAATCTCAATTAAGACTTTAATTGGAAAATTTTTTGAGTTGAATTTGTTCTGTATATCCCGTATGGACTAACTTCCAATTTATTAGTTAATAAAATACCTTGCCATCGGCAAGTAACATATTGCTATAACCCAAGTAATTCGAATGTGGATGACAGTCTTTACTACAAGTTTCTATGTAATCCATGGTGGAGGGTACAGAATAAATTCCTATATAATTCTCATTTGTTCTTGATCGTTTTATATATAGAGGAGTTTTCGCATGGTAGAGGGTCAAATTTCAACTGCATGAAATGAAATGTGTTCCTCAATGTGGGAGCTGTATATAATTATGGACCGATATGGATCATTTTTTGTATGGTTGCTACAGGGCGTTTACTAACATCACGTACCAACTTTTAACTGGATCGGACGAAATGTGCATTCCTAGACACAGAAAAAAATCCGTAGTTAAACTAGCGCTAAGTTTAACTTATTTTTATTGCTTTTTCTAGCTTTATTATAACATAAAAAGGTTAAAGAAAATAATATTTTTATTGCAAAAAAAATTATTTGTTTGTAGTTAAATTTTATTATTTTATGCGAAATTTTCTACAGCCCAATGAAATTTTCCTTTTTTTAAGTATGTCGCAAACATTTTATGAACTAAACATGGATATAAAGTTCAATGACCGTACACATAAGAACAATATGAACTAAAGCAAATTAACATTTTCGTACGATTGCCAAAGATAGTAAGAATGAGCTACTGTGTGTGAATGCGTAGCACCGAAAAATAAAATAAATAAAACAAAAGGATTTAGTTTTCTTTTCAATAATCTTTCAATAAAACATAATTTTATTGAATTTCTTGGGAGACAATATTTACCTTTTTTCACAAAATCGTTGTTACAAGGACGTAATCCAATAACGAATAAAAACAAAAGCTTAAACGCCGAAAGACGGTAATGGCGCGACTCGTTAGAAAAATGTAACGAATTGTGCTGAAAGCACAGAGCTGCATCCAGAGCTTAGTGTACATTTTCTAACGAGTGATGGGTGAAATTGTCATTTTACAATATTTTAAGTCCCCATCTAACGAATAAATTTTTACCATACGAATTTGAACTTTTTCTTCAATGAAGGAGTGTAATTTCGCGAACTGCAGTTCAAAAGTACAGTAGTGCATTACATTTCCCTGGTTTTAACAACGCTTTGTAGAAATCTCAAAATATGGATTACAATTTAGTTCAATTTTCGTACGAGTTAGTTTATTCTTCCTATAAAACAGTTTTTTCGGTGGACAATTCTTCCAAAGTTATATAGTTATCTTCTCGTATAGTTATAAGTTATATAGTTATCTTCTCGGTATCTTTCAAGATGGTTAGCTTTCTATGGTTAAAAAAGCTCGAAGACTTATAACATCAGAATCCTTGAGCTGATCAGGTTTTTTTATATTTCCAGGTAGACATATAACCACTGTGCATTCTTAGCAATTAATGACACTTGTGTAAGGTGATTTGCAGCAATTGCTAGCAATGTTTCATTGGTTGTGGTTGAGGAAGTCCCACTAACTTAATTAACATGTTACTATTTTCAAGTATGTCTCCTCCATTCAATTGGCTCCAATGTCTTCCATGTGCTTACGGCAAAAAAAAAAATATATAGGAACTTAGTAATATCTGCTTTACATTCATATTTCGGAGAAACTATCTTTAATCTCTGAGGTTTTTGCTCTGCTGCCTTATGATTCCTAAAAATTGTGTATGACATGCTGGTTGTTTGTTTTGTTGTCTCTCTGCTCTTTGCACTAAACCCAAGATTCAGAAGCTATATGAAAAGGCTTTGGGTTATCTTTTAAGTTAAACAAAAAAAAAAAAAAAAAAAAAAAAAACAAAATAAAATCCTCTATGCGTCCATTGGCCAGTTGGTTGTTTGGTTGGTCAGTTGATCAATTGGTTTTTGACATATTCTCCTATTGACAGCGACTTAATGGATTAACATTTGTTTATGTCATGTTTGGTTGGCAACATTTTTCCTTGTGCTGAATCCCCTATTGCAATTCAGTCGTCCAGCCACCGCCACCGCCATTCATGGATGGACATCCTACCATATCTGGTCGTTTGTTATATGCAACCGAATGTTGCTCACACACTTTAGCGAGACAACATTATGACTTTATGTGGCCAAATGTCTTAATATTTGCTGCTCCAAGCTGCTGCTCCTACTTTGTAAATGTCGATTGCTACAAGCCATCGTTATGGGTTCATCAATCCGTCTATGGCCGCTACTTGCCTATGGGGTCCACACCACACAAAGATCTTTGTGATTTCTGTTTTGTCCACACAAATGCGTTTGTTGAGTTGTTGAAGTTTTTATCGTAACTGCTGCAAATGTTGGGACTTTTGATATTCAGGATAAATTGTCCAAATCGTTTGTATGACAATGGAAATAAATTTCTACATGACTTGTGAAATGGATAAAATCCCATTTTAAATATTACTACGAAATTAGTTATACGAACATGCAATGGAAACATCTATGACAATGTCATATTTATCATATTTTCTAGATTTGTAACTTTCTACTCCTTGTGCACGATGAACAGAAATTAAACTGAGTTGCATTCAAAGTGAGGTCAATAATAGGCTATGAATTTTATTGGATTTAGGCTATCTGCAAGGAGTAAAATTTTGAAAACGTTTGTATAGATTATTAGCCATAATTTGGTCTAATTAATAACACAGGGTAACAAAATTTAACTTTTTTGTGTTGATTTGAAATTTGTAGGAAAGTTTTAGTAATTTGAGGTCGCTGAATCGAAATCTGCACTTGAGTTTCTTCTATTTTGAACATAACGAGATATACCGTTATGTTTCAAAATTAAGGCACTTCCGCTACATATATTGGAATAACTTGAAAACGGTTCAACATATTAAATTAAAACAATTAAGGAAAGTCTAAAGTCGCGCGGGCCGACTATATTATACCCTGCACCACTTCGTAGATCTAAATTTTCGATACCATATCACATCCGTTGGGTGCTATATATAAAGGTTTGTCCCAAATACATACATTTAAATATCACTCGATTTGGACAGAATTTGATAGACTTCTACAAAATCTATAGATTTAAAATTTAAGTCGCTAATGCACTAGGTTGGAACACAATGTTAGTAAAAATATATGGGAAAATTAGAGTCATTTTTACAACTTTTCGACTAAGCAGTGGCGATTTTACAAGGAAACTGTTGGTATTTTGGCCATTTTTGTCGAAATCAGAAAAACTTATATATGGGAGCTATATCCAAATCTGAACCGATTTCAACCAAATTTTGCACGCATAGCAACAATGCTAATTCTACACCCTGTGCATATTTTTAACTAAATCTGAGTTAAAAATTGGCCTCTGTGGTCATACGAGTGTAAATCGGACAAAAGCTATATATGGGAGATATATTTAAATCTGAACCGATTTCAACCAAATTTGGCACACATAGCTACAATGTTAATTCTACTCCCTGTGCAAAATTTCAACTAAATCGGAGCAAACATTGGCCTCTGTGGTCATATGAGTGTAAATCGGACGAAAGCTATATATGGGAGCTATATCTAAATCTGAACCGATTTCTTCCAAAACCAATAGGGTTCTATTCTGACCCAAATTAGGAACATGTGCCAAATTTGAAGGCGATTGGACTTAAATTGCGACCTAGACTTTGATCACAAAAATGTGTTCACAGACAGACGGACGGACGGACAGACGGACATCGCTAAATCGACTCAGAATTTAATTCTAAGCCGATCCGTATACTAAAAGGTTGGTCTATCATTACTCCTTCTTGGCGTTACATACAAATGCACAAACTTATTATACCCTGTACCACAGTAGTGGTGAAGGGTATAAAAATATCGGAAAATCTTTAACAATATTCTCTTTAAGCCGTCCGTACATTGTTTTTCAATTTTCCAAGTAGTTTTAGAGATATCGTTCAAGTTTTGAAAAAAAAAATGAAATTAAAAAAAAAATGGATTTTAAGCGTCGTTTCATAACTGTTGATGAGACATGGATCCACCACTACACTCCAGAGACAAAAGAACAATCCAAACAATGGACTGAAGCTGGAGGAAGTGCCCCAAAGAAGCCAAAATAATTCAATCGGCTGGTAAGGTTATGGCAACGGTTTTTTGGGACTTCAAAGATATTTTATTGATTGATTATCTGCAAAAGGGTAAAACAATAAATTCAGAGTACTATTGCAACCTTTTGGATCAATTAAATATACAAATTCGAGAAAAACGTCCTGGCTTACAACACAAAAAAAAAATATAATTATACCCTGCGCCACACTGTGGAACAGGGTATTATAAGTTAGTGCATATGTTTGTAACTAGAGGTCTGCACAATTTCATTTGTAAATGAAGAGTACACGTGTACTTGCTACATGAGTACATCTATTTGAGAGAGTCGCAAAACAATTGGTACACATTTTGATGAACACCAAAAGCCACGAGTAACTTCTGTTGCTACTCTGATGTCTTCACTACCAACAAACACATATTCCTCTTTCACTCTTATTGAAGTGTACTCAGAGTGATCACGTCGAGTATGTTGCGAGAACAAAACTTCATAGAGTACTCCATGTACCACGTGCAGTTGCAGAAATACAAAAAACAGTTACTCTCCATAATATATGTTTTCGGTTTGTTATAGAGAACGGCAAACGTTAAGGTAAGTGTGTGACATACATAAATATATGATATATGTGACATACATACATATCTATGATTAAGAACAATGGATAGTTTTGCTTCGTATATAACTGAGAAATACTTGTGGTACAACGTGAAGTGAAGAGAATCCATGTTGTACTTTTTCTCAAGTACTTGCATTTTTATTGTTCCTTTTTTTCGGAACACATATTGTTTCGGATAAGTACTTGGTGGTATTTGACAAGCAAGTGTTCTCTTCACTTCACTATTTGCGCTCTGAGAGAAAGACATTGTATGTACTATATTCGACAGCGAATTGCATACATGTAGTGAAAAGTTATTCGATGCAGACCTCTATTTGTAACACACAGAAGGAGACGAGATAGACACATGATGTCTTTGGCAATAATGCTCAGGGTGGGTCCCTGAGTCGATATAGCCATGTCCGTCTGTCTGTCCGTCCGTCTGTCTGTGAACACATTTTTGTGATCAAAGTCTAGGTCGCAATTTAAGTCCAATCGCCTTCATATTTGGCACATGTTTCTAATTTGGGTCAGAATAGAACCCTATTGATTTTGGAAGAAATCTGTTCAGATTTAGATATAGCTCCCATATATATCTTTCGCACGATATGCACTAATATGGACCCAGCAGCCAGATTTTTATACCGATTTGCTTGAAATTTTGTACAAACATAAAACATAGTCGTATAGTCAAGTGTGCAAAATTTGATTGAAATCTGTTCAGATTTAGATATAGCTCCCATATATATCTTTCGCCCGATATGGACTAATATGGTCCTAAAAGCCAGAGTTTTGGCCCAAATTAGATGAAATTTTGCACAGGGAGTAGATTTAGCATTGTAGCTATGCGTGTCAAATTTGGTTGAAATCGATTCAGATTTAGATATAGCTCCCATATATAGCTTTCGCCCGATGTGCACTTATATGGACCCTGAAGCCAGAGTTTTATCCCGATTAGCTTGAAATTCTGCACAAGGAGTACAATTGGTAGTATAGTCATGTGTACCAAATTTGATTG
The DNA here is from genome assembly GCF_050003625.1 of Haematobia irritans. Taxonomy (NCBI): domain Eukaryota; kingdom Metazoa; phylum Arthropoda; class Insecta; order Diptera; family Muscidae; genus Haematobia; species Haematobia irritans. The sequence goes on along the minus strand of NC_134399.1, from coordinate 64,382,599 downwards.
AAATCGGTTCAGATTTAGATATAGCTTCCATATATATTTTTCGCCCGATATGGACTTATCCGACCCCAGAAGCCAGAGTTTTGGCCCAATTTGGTTGAAATTTTGCACTAGGAGTACAATTAGTAATATAGTCATGTGTGCAAACTTTGATTGAAATCGGTTCAAATTTAGATATAGCTCCCATATATATGTTTTTCTAAATTCGACAAAAATGGTCAAAATACCAACATTTTCCTTGTTAAATCGCCACTGCTTAGTCGAAAAGTTGTAAAAATGACTCTAATTTTCCTAAACTTCTAATACATATATATCGAGCGATAAATCATAAAAAAACTTTTGCGAAGTTTCCTTAAAATTGCTTCAGATTTAAACGTTTCCCATATTTTTTTACTAACATTGTGTTCCACCCTAGTGCATTAGCCGACTTAAATTTTGAGTCTATAGATTTTGTAGAAGTCTATCAAATTCTTCCAGATCGAGTGATATTTAAATGTATGTATTTGGGACAAACCTTTATATATAGCCCCCAACACATTTGACGGATGTGATGTATGTGGTATCGAAAATTTAGATCTACAAAGTGGTGCAGGGTATAATATAGTCGGCCCCGCCCGACTTTAGACTTTCCTTACTTGTTTTTCATCTGCACTTAGTTACCCTCCAGAGAGGGGTACATAAGAATTACTTGTTGGGTTGTGGTAACAATTGACGACGGCAAGGTCTAGTTATATTTTTAGCTTTGTGCTCTAAATTGCAAGTGTGTCCATATGAAGTCTACATTAGATAAAACAAGTATAGACGGCCGTAAGCTCGGACAGGCCGAAACTTAAGTACCCTTCATCATGGATTGCATAGAAACTTCTACTAAAGACTGTCATCCACAATCTAATTACTTGGGTTGCGGTAATACTTGCCGATGGCAAGGTATCTTAAAACTTCTTAACACCGTCTTCCGGGGTATATAAAACAAAAAAAGGCCGATTAAATACGTATATAACTCAGTTTGACAACATTTTCTATAGAAATAAAATTTTGACAAAATTGTCTATAGAAATACAATTTTGACAACATTTTCTATAGATATAAAATTTTGACAAAATTTTCTATAGTAATAAAATTTAGACAAAATTTTCCATAGAAATAAAATGATGGTAGATTATTTTAGGCGATATGGACCAATGTTTGTGTGATTGGCGATCGGCTATATATAACTATAGACCGATATGGACCAGATTTTGCACGGCTTTTAGAGGCCATATACTAGCGCAATGTACCAAATTTCAACCGAATGGGATGAATTTTGCTCCTCCAAGAGGTTCCGGAGGTCAAACGATTTATATGAGGGCTATATATAATTATGGACCGATATGGACCAATTTTTGAATGATTGTTAGAGACCATATACTGACACCACGTACCAAATTTCAACCAGGCTTATCAAACCCGCAGTTTTTTGGTATAGCCCCCACACTGAAAACAATATTTATGTGATATTAAAGATTACGAAACCTCAATTTTAGAATGCGCAATTTACACACTATTAAAGACAAATTTCTTTAAAATAATGAAATTTTAATAAAAAGAAAGTTTATAATCTTTGTTTCAAAAAATTTGTTCATTAAGTTTAGGACACACATTTTGAAAATTTGCGTCCCTTCGTTAATGTTACATGTCTTTAAAATAAGGCAAATTTTCCTTAAAGTAAAGAAACACATTTTTGATTTAAAGAAATCGTTCTTAAATGAACTGAATATTGAATCTTTAGATTTAAGATAAAAACGCTTCAAATATAGGCTAAGACTTATTTTGAGCATTTAGCATCTTTGGTTTAAAGTTTTTTTTTTTGGAATTAAGAATATATTTTTTATTTCGGAGTATCCGACATAATTTGGATTTTTAAACTGGCATTTGTTTGTACGTGAATAGCTTTATTAATATACAGGAAAAATAGAATGAAAATTCGATAAATGAGATCTATATCCTAATTTTAATTTTATAGATCCTAGATTTAAATCCAGATATGTCGCAAAAAAATTCCCTTTTTTAAAGAAACCGCATCTTTGGCTTCGAATTAATACCAAAATCCTTAACGGAAGGTCAAACTCTTTGGATCCAAGTAAACTTTTTTGTTTGAGTGCATACAGACCGATTTCCCGATTTTGTTTCTTGTGCGTCTAGAAGCTGTATTTTTTATCCGATTTACCTGAAATTGAAAATCTAGAGGTATTTTTGGACCAAAAATTGGTGTGTCGAAAATGGTCCGTATCGGTTCATGTTTTCATATAGCCCACATATAGACCGATTTCCCGATTTTATTTCTTGTGCTTCTAGAAACTGTAGTTACTATCCGATTTGCCTGAAATTGGAAATCTAGAGTTATTTTATGACCACAAATAGGTGTGTCGAAAATGGGGAGTAACGGTCCATGTTTTGGTATAGCCCCCATATAGACCGATCTCCCGATTTTACTCCTTTTGGGCTTCTAGAATTCGTAGTTTTTACCCAATTTGTCTGAAATTGAAATTCTAGAGGTATTTGAGGAACATCAAAAGGTGTGTCGAAAATTGTGAGTATTTGTCCATGTATTGGTATAGCCCCCATATAGACCTACCTCTCGAATCTATTTCTTGGGCTGCTACAATCTGTAGTTTTTACCCACTTTGCCTGAAAATGTAAATGTACTGGTATTTTATACCCTCAAAAATCTGTATCGCATTTATTTCTACCGGTCCATTATGTAAGGCATCGATATAGATCGATTTCACTTCTTGAGGGTATAGCAGACGCACTGATCATAAAAATTGCTTGAAACTAAAAGTAAAATTGCCAGATTGTACTTCTCGTAATCATTTAAATAATGGCGGTGAAAATCTTAAGATTTAATATTTCAAATGAAGGCTTTATTTGATCATTTACACGATATGTTTATGATTTCTCTAAAACTCAAACAAAATTGATTCTTATTAATCCAGAATAAAGGGTGATACGGTCAAAATTTGGTCAAGGGAAAACGCGTGTAAATCGGTGAAATCGTTGATTTAAAAAATCAAATTAAATTTCTTTTCCAAGTTCAATTAGTATAAAATTCAGGAAAAATATTCAGTTAGGCTTTCGCTTTTCCAAATCCGAATTGCCGGGCCTCACGCTTGACACCTGCCATCAGATTTTGTACAGCCACCTTGTCCACCTTCTTCACCGCAGAAAGCCAGTTTGCCTTGAACTGCTGCTCGTCCTTAGCAGTTTTTTTGGTCTTCTTTAGGTTCCGCTTGGCAATCGTCCAGTATTTCTCAATTGGGCGGAGCTCTGGCGTGTTGGGAGGGTTCTTGTCCTTGGGAACCACCTGCACGTTGTTGGCGGCGTACCACTCCATGGCCTTTTTACCGTAATGGCAAGATGCCAAATCCGGCCAAAATAGTACAGAACAACCGTGTTTCTTCAGGAAAGGCAGCAGACGTTTATTCAAACACTCTTTCACGTAAATTTCTTGGTTGACAGTCCCGGAAGCTAGAAAATGCTGCTTTTCAAGCCACAGGTACACCCTCAAAAAAAAATCGCTTCTTTAACATATGTTCCAAACATATTTTGCAGGAAGCACATATATTATTGGATACTGCCGAAACATTAATATGTTTGTTTTATGTGAACATATCATATGTTTGGAAACATTTTGAGCCCAAAAATATTATATGCTTGGAAGAATTTTTTCCAAAGACGATTGTGCTCATTGCCTAACATACTCGTAATTTTCACTTCCTCGAAATATTTTTGTTCTTGACACCTTTTTCTGTAATACAAATAATGTTGAAGAAATTATTCACTTTTATAAATTTTTTAAATTTTACCTTTCGCCTGCACGGAGAATCGAACCGAGGACTATACAGTTTGTAAGCCAACAAACTACCCACTGGACTACGTAGCTGTTATAGTCACCAGTAGATAATTATCGTTATAAGTTACACTTATATAGCATAGTTTGCAGCGCCCACGAGCCCATGCAAACATAACATTATTTGACAGAAACATACATTTGTTTGCCACGTGGACTCTCCCGTCAAATCTCCCGGTTTCTATCTCTATTTCTTTCTCTATACTCTCTCTGTCGCTTTGAATAAAATATCACAACATATGTATGTTTAGTCGAAATTTGTAAATTTATATATGTTTGCATTCACACATATGATTTTTATGAAACATTCATGCCCCAAACATAATATATTCTAACATATTAACATAGATGTCCCAAACATTTAGTGTTAGTTTAGGAACATTCCTTGTTTGCACTTAAATATATTGTGTTTTAAAATTGTGCCCGAAACACATTTTGTTTATATCGGAACATATGAAAAACATATTTTTCTAGGAGTGTACAGATGGCATGCCAAACCAGATATTTCTTTGCGAACTTTGACAGTTTTATGTGCTTGAAAATATCTGCTACCTTTCCCCTTCCTTTTGCCGTATAAAACTCCTGTCCCGGAAGCTGCTTGTAGTTGGCTTTGACGTAGGTTTCGTCGTCCATTACCACGCAGTCAAACTTCGTCAGCATCGTCGGGGATCGCGCTTTGGTCGTCGTATTTTGTTTATCATCGCGATTTGGAGTCACTACCTTCTTCTAAGTCGATAGTCCGGCTCGTTTTTTGGCTCGATGCACGGTTGTAGACGATACACCCAGCTTATTTGCGGCATCTCGGAGAGAGAGGTTAGGGTTTCGCTTGAAACTACCGGCAACTCTCTTTGTCGTCTCAGCGGCTTCCGGTTTTCCTGCCTGTCGACAAACGTTCCCCAAACACTTTAATTACATTTGTAACGGTTGATTTGACAACTTTTAGCGATTTTGCCAGCTTTGCGTGCGAGTAGCTCAGATTTTCGCGATGCGCGAGCAAAATTTTGATACGCTGCTCTTCTTGCTTGGACGGCATTTTGACAACTGAAGAGTGAATTCCAAATCCAAAATAGGAGCAACATTCTACACACACACACCTTCAAAATGAGGGGTGTTTAGGTTTTTTAAATGCAAAATTGAAAGAAATACGTCAATTTTATATTGACCAAATTTTGACCGTATCACCCTTTATGGTCTAGTCTTCATAGAATCTTTAAATTAATCTTCGGAAAGCGTACTGATTGAACTGATCTGTCATCAAACCCGCAGAAATTCTATATATTATCAAGTAAACCGCTACGACGAAGAGTTTCCAAAGTAAACTATTATATTTGATTCATGGTGGTGGGTATTTAAGATACGGCCCGGCCGAACTTACTACTTATATACTTGTTGCTTAATATATACACACAAAATTTTTCCTGATTCAATCACGAACTTAATTGATTCAAAAAATTTTTAATTAAAATGCTTTCAATCACAGAAATGATAGTACCAATTAAAAAATTAATTGAAAGTCAATTAAAAAAATTTTTGATCCAATTAAAAAATTAATTGATGCTAATAATTTTTGTGATTGATTTTTGTTTCAAGTAAAAAATTTGTTGAATCAAATAAATTTTTAACTGAATATTTTTATACCCTCCACCATAGGATGGGGCTATATTAACTTTGTCATTCCGTTTGTAACACATGGAAATATTGTCCCCATAAGCATGTCCGTCCGTCCGTCTGTTGAAATCAACCGACCCCCAGATTTGACTTGCGGAAACTCTTGGAGGAGCAAAATTCATCCGATTCGGTTCAAATTTGGTTCGTGGTGTTACTATAAAAATTTTGTCGAGATTTTATTTCTATAGAAAATTTTTCAAAATTTTATTTCTATAGAAAATTTAGTCAAAATTTTATTTCAATAGAAAATTTTTTCAGAATTTTATTTTTATAGAAAATTTTATCAAAATTTTATTTCTATAGAAAAATTTTTTCAAACTTTTATTTCTATAGCAAATTTTTTCAAAATTTTATTTCTATAGAAAATTTTGTCAAAATTTTATTTCTATAGAAAATTTTGTCAAAATTTTATTTCTATAGAAAATTTTGTCAAAATTTTATTTATATAGAAAATTTTGTCAAAATTTTATTTATATAGAAAATTTTGTCAAAATTTTATTTATATAGAAAATTTTATCAAAATTTTATTTCTATAGAAAAATTTCGTCAAGATTTTATTTCTATAGAAAAATTTTTTCAAAATTTTATTTCTATAGCAAATTTTTTGCAAAATTTTATTTCTGTAGAAAATTTTGTCAAAATTGATTTGAGTTTGGCAAAGGAAAAGAGATATGCTGGCAAATTTGTTTAGGCAGTAGCCGACTATCAAACCCTTTTTCGGGAGGTTCAAGTGTAGTTCACGTTGGGTTGAGTGAATTACCCGAATTTATTCTGATAATTGGTTGATAGTTTTGCTGCAAGTAGAGGATGCTGATGAGGAATGTGGTAATTCCGAAACAGCTGTACATCCAACCATCTTGCAGTCTATAGGGCTTTGCCCAAATAAATTTGACAAGCATACTTTTCCTCTGTTGGTTAAGCTACACTTGTAGTTTAGTCAATGCATGGCTTTAAGCTGAGATCAAAAAACAAAAAAACAACAAAATTGTATTTCTATAGAAAATTTTGTCAAAAATTTTATTTCTAAAGGAAATTTTGTCAAACTGAATTATATACGTATTTAATTTTTTTTTGTTTTATATATAACCCGTATGAACTAACTTACAATTTAGAAGACGGTGTTATGAAGTTTTAAGATACCTTGCCATCGGCAAGTGTTACCGCAACCCAAGTAATTCGATTGTGGATGACAGTCTGTAGTAGAAGTTTCTACGCAATCCATGGTGGAGGGTACATAAGATTCGGTCTGGCCGAACTTAAGGCCGTATATACTTGTTTAGATCTCAATTAAGACTTTAATTGGAAATATTTTTGTGCAATTTTTTCTGTGTACCCCGTATAGACTAACTTCCAATTTAGTAGACGATGTTAGGAAGTTTTAAAATACCTTGCCATCGACAAGTATTGCTATAACCCAAGTAATTCGAATGTGGTTGACTGTCTTCAGTAGAAGTTTCTACGCCATAGTATATGGCCGCTGTATATCAACCATGCCAAAATTGGTCCATATCGTTCTATTGTTATACGTAGCCGATCCCCTCTCTCACAAAAATTGGTACATATCGCCAAAACTGAAGTACCAACATTTTATTTCTATAGAAAATTTTGTCAAAGTTTTATTACTATAAAAATTTTGTAGAGATTTTATTTTTATAGAAAATTTTTCAAAATTTTATTTCTATTGAAAATTTTTCAAAATTTTATTTCTATAGAAAATTTTGTCAAAATTTTATTTTTATAGAAAATTTTATCAAAATTTTATTTCTATAGAAAACTTTTTTCAAAATTTTATTTCTATAGAAAATTTTATCAAAATTTTATTTCTATAGAAAATTTTATCAAAATTTTATTTCTATAGAAAATTTTATCAAAATTTTATTTCTATAGAAAATTTTGTCAAAATTTTATTTCTATAGAAAATTTTGTCAAAGCTTTATTTCTATAGAAAATTTTATCAAAATTTTGTGTCTACAGAAAACTTTGTCTAACTGAATTATATACGTATTTAATCGGCTTTTTTTTTGTTTTATATAACCCGTATGGATTAAATTACAATTTAGAAGATGGTGTTAAGAAGTTTTAAGATACCTTGCCATCGGCAAGTGTTACCGCAACCCAAGTAAATCGATTGTGGATGACAGTCTGTAGTAGAAGTTTATACGCAATCCATGGTGGAGGGTACATAAGATTCGGCCTGGCCGAACTTAAGGCCGTATATACTGTTTAAATCTCAATTAAGACTTATACAAATTATTGAAATTTTGCCGAAAAAAATTCTAAATCCATTCAAGTAATATTGGGAGTTTTTTAAAATATTTTAATTCAAACGTTTTAGACAAGCGTAAGAATGCATTAGAAATCATAAAAAAATTATAAAAATTATTTATTTGGCAAAATATGACAACATTTTTTAATTTACATCCGAAACACTGATTTCGAATCACAGAGTAAGAAGTGATGCAAATTCAGTGCAACGGCTGTTGAAATGTTGGTTGACGACTCTTTTTTTGCTGGGATTAAATAGCACATACCACTACGCGCCAAAATTAATGAATTGGCATATAGCTCAAAAAAAAGTCAAAAAATCAAACTGCGATCCGTGAGGTTAGAAATAGTCAGACTTGCCAAAGTCTTAACTATCTGGTGGTCTTTGCCCTGGTTGGCATCTTATGTAGAATTCACTCTACTGAGTTCTAAAGTTGACAGTGGATGTACGAGTATTATAAGACATTCCAAGAATCTTTGAAAGGTATAACGCCCTTGGCACCCCCAAAAAAACAAAGCTAGCTGACGCCAGAAGTTTTGTAACAATGCCACAATCAACATTAAAACATTTCATGCGTAAATGCCTTTGCTAATGTCCTCTAAGGACATGAATGTTAAGAAAAGGTTAATATGAGCCCCCACCCGCCCTAAGATAAATTTGCAACTAAACACCACCAGCGCCATCACCAACAACAAGAACAATGACACTTTGAAATGCAACAAGTACTTGTTGCCACATGCCACATATAAATGTTGCAATGCAACAGCAACAACACCAACAACAATTACAACATAATGGTATTACAGGAAAACACTTTGTTCCACCATTGCAAGGAACATTGCATGGATGTAATTGTCGTTGTTAGTGTCATTACCAAAACGTTGTCTCATTGCTCCTGATGGGGTTCTCCTTAGTCTCTATTTTCCATTTGTCACATTAACTTTTGGTCAAAACGGGGAATAGTGGTGGCAAATGATCTTCACTGCACTGAAAAAAATTTTTACGTGACATTAAAAATTGTGCAACCTAAATTTTAGGATGCGCAATCTACAAAATGTTAAGGACAAATGTCTTTAAAATAACGAAATTTTATTTAAAAAAAAGGTTATAATCTTTGATTCCAAATTTGTTTTTTAATTTTTTATTAAATTAATGCCGTATGTCTATGAATTAAGGCAAATTTTTCTTAAAGCAAAGAAACACATTTTTGATTTAAAGAAATTGTCCCTAAATGAAATGAAATATTGAATCTTTAGATCTAAGATAAAAACGCTTGAAATATATACTAAGATTTATTTTGAGGATTTTGCATATTTAGTTGAAAGTTTAGGAATTAAGAAAACATTTTTTGAAGTATCCGTTATAATTTGGATTTTTAAATTGGCCATTTGTTTGTACGTGAATAGCTTTATTAATATACCGCGAGAAGCGAACGAAAACTCAATAAATGGGATCTGCATCCTAATTTAAATTTAATTGAACCTAGATTAAAAGCCACATAGGTCGCTAAACAATGTCTTTATTTTAAAGAAACCGTATCTATGGCTCGGAATCAATATCAAAATCCTTAAGGGAAATGCAAAATCGTTGGATCCAAGTAAACTTTTTTTGAGTGTGGATGTGTATGTGTGTGTGTTGGGGACCTTTGTCGTTTAATATTTGATGATGCAACATGGAAGGTGTCACGCTGATGTTAGTTCATTTGTCCTTCTTAGGGATCGTATGAGACACAAACACACACACACACTCACATAGGCATAGATACAACCTCTATAGTAATGACAATGACAATGATTATGGTGTACAAATACAAAAATTATGGACCCAAATACAACAACACGACAAGCGCCAACAAAACGGTCACCAATGTCACTCGAGAATCTGCCATGTGGCAACTGAAGAGTATTCCCTGAATGGCACTCCAATTCCACCTTCAACAACACCATGATCGATTCGCATCCTCACCTTGATCGAAATTGAAGAAAAGGAAGAAGAAGCTTGGCGGTAAATGTGACCATGACTATGGCATTTTGGCAATAGATGCAGCAGGTATCAGTTGCTTTGCTGGATTAACTTTGGATGCTCCACCAGGGTTTACAAGGAATTCACTTGTTTTGTTGAAATTTTATTGCAACAACATCTTTTTGGGTTAGCACGAAAATGTAATTTAAATTTAAATGTTTTCTACACGAAATTACTGAGACATCTCCCTGTATACGAAATGATCATGGATGAATAGTTCGAGTGTTCCAAAGATATTCCCCCAAACAAAATTCATTGGCTTAATTTTGGCCGCCGACTATTAGAAAAAGATTTTTAAAATTGTGCTTCATAAGATTGCTTTTAAAACCAAGCACCATGTGTTACACGATGCCTGGGTGACAAAGACCAAAGCACAAAAACAAGTGGAAAAGGTGCTATTGTAGGGTCATGTTTGCTAGGTGACATGATCTAATATTCGTGAATATGTTCTCCCATACAAATGTGCTTTTGGCATGCAGAAATGGTGTTAACTTGACAACTAGACGCCAGATCTTTTAGGAAGCAATTCTATATACACAGTTTATGGATGGTGTATAAATGTTATATAATTAATTATTAAAATTACTAAGTTAGCTTTAATTAAAAAGAAGACTGTCAACACTTTACAAATGAAGTCGTTAGGAAGCTCCAATGATAGTGTTGGTTATGACAATGCCATAGCTCCAGTTTGTTTAATCACCCTTTATTAGTTGACCCAATGCATGAGCTAGCTCTTTGGCTTTTTATATCCTGAGCTACACTGTGATCAGGGTATTATAAGTTAATGCATATGTTTATTTATTTATTTAAGCATATCCTGTACAACAAGATTGAAGTCTTATAATTAAAGTACAGGAATTTTAATAAAACAAAACAATATCCGTTATAAATTAAAAAACCAAAATGAATCATGATAATAATAATTTATAGTAAAACATAATGAAATGATTAAAAAATTTTGACAAAAATGAAAATGAAAATAGGTTTAAAATTAAAATTAAATTGAAAAGTTTAATAAATTGAAAAAAAGTTTTAAACATTTGTGTGTTTATAACAAAGTAATTATTAAATAAATAAATAAATAATAATAATTGTTTGCAACACCCAGAAGGAAACGAGACAAACACATGATGTCGTTGGCAATAATGCTGATGGCCGGCCCCTGACCACGGTTGCCACAGTTGGTAGAGTTCTACCAAAATTGGTAAATTTTTTTTTCTGTTTAGATTGGTAGAATTCTTAACCTTTAACTGGGTACGTGGTGGTAAAATTTACCACCTCGAACACTCGTTTACATATATTTTAAAAAAGACGTGTGAAATAAAGTATATGTTAATCATTGAAAGAACATATAATATTTCGAAATATTGTTTTATTTTCGTTAAATACAATGTTTACTAATCAACAAATATAATAATGATACAAAAAAACCATTTTTTTACAGAAAAAATATTAATGTAAAAGAGGGGGTAAAATTTACCACACGTCGCAAATTACGCAAAAAAATTTCACCTCACCGGTTAAAGGTTAATGTTTTGGTAGATTTTCAGTTTTTTTATAACAATAAAATTTTGACCAAATAGAAACATGCTTTGGCAGAATCTTCTATAGGAATAAAATTTTGCAAAAATATTCCATATAAATAAAACTTTAACCAGATTTCCTAAAAAAATAAAATTTTGACAAAATCCCAAAGAAATAATATTTTCTATAGAAATAAAATTTTGCAAAAAATTTCTATAGAAATAACAAGTAAGGAAAGTATAAAGTCGGGCGGGGCCGGCTATATACCCTGCACCACTTTGTAGATCTTAATTTTCGATACCACATCACATCCGTCAAATGTGTTGGGGGCTATATAAAGGGTGATTCTTTTGAGGTTAGGATTTTCATGCATTAGTATTTGACAGATCACGTGGGATTTCAGACATGGTGTCAAAGAGAAAGATGCTCAGTATGCTTTGACATTTCATCATGAATAGACCTACTAACGAGCCACAACGTCGAATTTTCAGTGAATGGGCCCTAGAAAAGTTGGCAGAAAATCCGCTTTTTTATCGACAAATTTTGTTCAGCGATGAGGCTCATTTCTGGTTGAATGGCTACGTAAATAAGCAAAATTGCCGCATTTGGAGTGAAGAGTAACCAGAAGCCGTTCAAGAACTGCCCATGCATCCCGAAAAATGCACTGTTTGGTGTGGTTTGTACGCTGGTGGAATCATTGGACCGTATTTTTTCAAAGATGCTGTTGGACGCAACGTTATGGTGAATGGCGATCGCTATCGTTCGATGCTAACAAACTTTTTGTTGCCAAAAATGGAAGAACTGAACTTGGTTGACATGTGGTTTCAACAAGATGGCGCTACATGCCACACAGCTCGCGATTCTATGGCCATTTTGAGGGAAAACTTCGGAGAACAATTCATCTCAAGAAATGGACCGGTAAGTTGGCCACCAAGATCATGCGATTTGACGCCTTTAGACTATTTTTTGTGGGGCTACGTCAAGTCTAAAGTCTACAGAAATAAGCCAGCAACTATTCCAGCTTTGGAAGACAACATTTCCGAAGAAATTCGGGCTATTCCGGCCGAAATGCTCGAAAAAGTTGCCCAAAATTGGACTTTCCGAATGGACCACCTAAGACGCAGCCGCGGTCAACATTTAAATGAAATTATCTTCAAAAAGTAAATGTCATGGACCAATCTAACGTTTCAAATAAAGAACCGATGAGATTTTGCAAATTTTATGCGTTTTTTTTAAAAAAAAAGTTATCAAGCTCTTAACAAATCACCCTTTATAAAGGTTTGTCCCAAATACATAAATTTAAATATCACTCGATCTGGACAGAATTTGATAGACTTCTACAAAATCTATAGACTCAAAATTTAATGCACTAGGGTGGAACCCAGTGGCGATTTCACAAGGAAAATGTTGGTATTTTGACCAATTTTGTCTAAATCGGAAAAACATATATATGAGAGCTATATCTAAATCTGAACCGATTTCAACCAAATTTGGCACGCTTACCTACACTACTAATTGTAATCCTAGTGCAAAATTTCAACCAAATTGGGGTAAAACTTTGGCTTCTGGGACCGTATTAGTCCATATCCGGCGAAATATATATATGGGAGCTATATCTAAATCTGAACCGATTTCAATAAAATTTGGCATACTTGACTATAGTACTAATTGTTCTTCTAGTGCAAAATTTGAAGCAAATTAGGGTAAAACTCTGGCTTCTGGGGCCATATAAGCCCATGTCGGGCGAAATATATATATGGGAGCTATATCTAAATCTGAACCGATTTCAACCAAAATCAATAGGGTTCTATTCTGAGCCAAAACACATACTTGTGCTAAATTTGAAGTCGATTGAACGACCTGCGACCTAGACTTTGAGTACAAAAATGTGTTCACGGACAGACGAACAGACGGACATGGCTATATCGACTCAGGAGCCCACCCTGAGCATTTTTGCCAAAGACACCATGTGTCTATCTCGTCTCCTTCTGGGTGTTGCAAACATATGCACTAACTTATAATACCCTGTTCCACAGTGTGGCGCAGGGTATAAAAATCTGGTTAGATTTCCTATAGAAAAAAAATGGTAACAAAATTTTCAAAGCAATACAATTTTGACAAAATTAACAATTGAAATAAAATGTTGACAAAATTTTCAAAGAAATATAATTTTTATAAAATTTTGGCAAAATTTTCAATAGAAATAAAAATTTGCAAATATTTTCTATAGAAATAAAATTTTCTATAGAAATAAAAATTTGCAAAAATTAATTAAGTTAGATATAGTGGCAGCCAGGGCTGTGGAGTCGAGCCAATTTTGCTCGACTCTGACTCCAGCATTTTTCATCAGCTCGACTCCGACTCCAACTCCGGAGTCGACTCCGGGTAATATAACTAAATCTCATTTTAATACCACTAATTTGTAGTTCTATTGTGGGGGTACCGTAAGTGGATCGATATAAAGTATCGTATTTATTTATGTGTGCAAAAAAGGTCTTAATTTCACATTAGATGCCAATTGAACTCTATATTTCAAATTTAGGGCAATGTTTAATAAATAAAATAATGATATAAATACCCATCATAATATGAGAAGATACCAACATTATATGTATTTGTGGACCAAAATTATTGATACTATCTCAAATCATTTAAATTTATTGCGAGCTATATAAAGGTTTATATTTCGATATGCATGAATTTGAATCTGAATCGATTTAGACCAAATTGTATATACTTCTACACAATCTATGTACTTAAAATTTAAATCTGACGTTATGGGACGTAACACAATTTTAACGAAAAATAAAATTCAAGGAAAGTCTAAAGTCGGGCGGGCCGATTATAATATACTCTGCACAACTTTGTATTTAGATCTACATTTTGATAAAATCTCAAATCAGACTTCTACAAAATATTTGGGAAATATTTATAATTGTTTAGACAATTTCGCAAAAATGCATTTATGATGCATTCATTGAAAAAATTGAAAATTTGAGTCATTTCTACAAGTTTTCGACTTAACAGCAATTTTCCCAAAATTGTATGCTCACTGAATACAATTTTGGAAAAAAATTTGTCTAGTAAATACAATTTTGCAAAATTTTATATAGAAATAAAATTTCGGAAAATTTTCTACAGAAACAAAATTTTGACTAAATTTTCTATAAAAATAAATTTTTGGCAAAATTTTCTATAGAAATCAAATTTTGACCAAATATATAGAAATAAAATTTTTGTAGATATGCAATTTGGCAAAATTTTTTGTAGAAATAAAAGTTTGAAAAAATTATCAATAGAAATACAATTAAAAAAATTGTGTAGCAAACCCAATTTTGCAAAATTTTCTATAGAAATGAAATTTTGCAAAATATTCTATAGAAACAAAAATTTTGACTCAATTTTCTATAGAAATAAAATTTTGACTAAATTTTCTATAGTAATAAAATTTTGAACAAATTTTTTATAGAAATAAAATTTTGAGAAAATTTGCTATAGAAATAAAATTTTGACAACACTTTTTATAGAAATATCATTTTGACAAAATTTTCTATAAAAAACTACTTTGAAAAAATTTTCTGTCAATATTCCCCATATGTATATGGCCTTAAAATAAAATTAAAATAAAAATAATATCGATTGTTCGAAATATTTCAAATAAATTGATATGGGCATTAAAATGGATCGATCCAGCCCATCTGCTAACATTCTAGGAAATATAAAAAGATAGCCGTAATTGGAAGTTGACAATCATGCTGTACATTGATCGAATGAATAACGCAATGGAAACTAATTTGCGTAAAAATTTGCTTAGTTACAAAAATGTGAAGTGTTTTAAAAAATTTGGTTCAGCCGGAGTCGGAGTCGGAGTCGAGCAAAATTTGTACGACTCCGACTCCAGCAAAATCTTCAGACTCCGACTCCGGCTCCACAGCCCTGGTGGCAGCCCGATATTTCAGGCTCACTTAGACTATTCAGACCATTGTGATACCACAGTGGTGAACTTCTCTCTTATTACGGAGTGCTGCCCGATTCTATGTTAAGCTCAATTACAAGGGACCTCCTTTTTATAGCCGAGTCCGAACGGCGTTCCACATTGGAGTGAAACCACTTAGAGGAGCTTTGAAACACCCAGAAATGTAACCAGCATTACTGAGGTGGGATAATCCACCGCCGAAACACTTTTTGGTGTTTAGTCGAAACTGGGCTTTCAACCCACGACCCTGTATAATCAAGGCGGGCATGCTAACCATTGCACCACGGTGGCTCCCTATCGAAATAATATTTTGCTGAAATTGTCAATAGAAATAAAATTTTCTATAGAAACAAAATAAACATTTAACCAGATTTCCTATAAAAATAAAATTTTGACAACATTTTCAAAGAAATACAGTCTTGACAAAATTGTCAATAGTAATAAAATTCTGACAAAATTTGCAAAGCAATAAGAGTTTGAAAAAATCATCAATAGAAATAAAATTTTGAAACAAATTTTCAAAGAAATAAAATTTCGGCAAAATATTCATACAATTTTGCAAAAATTTTCTATAGAAATAAAGATTTGCTGAAATTGTCTATAGAAATAAAATTTTGCAATTTTTTTTTTTAGAAACAAATTTCATTCGTTTTGTTTTATTATTGTTGGTTTCGTTCTTTAATCATTGTTGTTGTTTTTGATTTCAGCTTAAAACCATGCATTGACTAAACTACAAGTGTAGCTTAACCAACAGAGGAAAAGAATGTGTGTCAAATTTATTTGGGCAAAGCCCTATAGACTGCAAATGGTTGGATGGACGCACGTTTCGAAATTACCACATTCCTCATCAGCATCCTCTACTTGCAGCAAAACTATCAACCAATTATCAGAATAAATTCAGGCAGTTCACAAAACCCAAAAGTAAACCACACTTGAACCTTCCGAAAAAAAGATTTTACATTGATAGCCAGCTTATGCCGAAATAAATTCGTACAAACATACCTCTTTTCCTTTGCCACCGCCAAATCATCGATTTGAGTGCAGTTGGCTGGGTTTATTTTGAGCGTGCTTCCTCTTTCTTTCATTCGTTTTGTTTTATTATTGTTGGCTTTGTTCTTTAATCATTGTTGTTGTTTTTGATTTGAGCTTAAAATAAAAATTTTATCAAAAAATCCAAAATGAGCTTTTTAAATTTTGAAGATTTTTAGTAAAATATTCTTCAAATTTTGGTTTATTTTCTTTTTTATAGAAATATTTGGGAAAATATTCTGTAGAAATAAAATTTTGACAAAATCTTCAATAGAAATAAAATTTTGTTGAAATTGTCTATAGAAACAAAAATTTGCTATAAAAACAAAATTTTATCAAAAAACTAAGATTTTTTGGGACGAGTGGCAACCATGCCTTTGAGTCGATTTAACTATGTCCGTCTGTCCATCTGTCTGTGAACAATTTTTTGTAATCGAAGTCGAGGCCGCAGTTTTGATCCAATCAACTTGAAATTTAGCACAAGTATAATCTTTGGGTCAGTACAGAACCCTATTGATTTTGGAGGAAATCGAATCATATTTATAGCTATGAACTTATATGACTCTAGAATCCAAAATTGTACCCAGATGTGCTTTAAATTTTGAACAAGGAGAACAACTTGTAGTGTCGTAAAGTGCGCAAAAATTTGTTTGGAATCGATTCAAAATTAGATATACCTAAATGTGTTTGGGGTATATGTTACAGAAGCGATTTTTTTTTTGAGGGTGTATATGTTTTTGCAATTTGGGTAAAAAAGGGCAAAATACCCACATTTTCCTTGTAAAAACGTCACTGCCAACATGAAAATTGTACAAATGACTCACATTTTCCTATGCCTCTAATATATATATCTATCAATTGATAAATCATAAATTCTCTTTTGTGATTTGCCGAAAATGGCTATAGATTTAAATACAGCCCATATTTTTTTACTAACATTGTGTTCCGCCTTAGGGCATTAGCCGATTTAATTTTTTTTTAAGTCTAGAGATTTTTTAGGTGTTTAACAAATGTTCTCCAAATCGGGTCAGATTTAAATATATGTATAAACTTTCATATATAACACCCTACAAATTTGAAGGATGTGAGATAATATCGAAAATTGTACCCAGATGTGCCCAGAAAGTGTTGCAGGGTATATTATAGTCGGTGCAGCCCTCACTGAAGAAGTATTGTCATGAGGGCAAAGATTTCATGTCCTTAAAATACGATAACGAATTTTGGTTTGCATAGAAGACGCATTTCTCTGATATAAAGTTGTTTTCCTTGTCATAGTGGTGGGTATTTAAGATTCGGCCCGACCGAATTTTTAGCCACATATACTTGCTTAAAAATATAATTTAAAGTTTTGATAGAAAAGCCAAATAACTTAAGGTGATGGTTAGGTTAGGTTAGGTGGCAGCCCGATGTATCAAGCTCACTTAGACTATTCAGTCAATGAGTGCTGCCCGATTCCATGTTAAGCTCAATGACAAGGGACCTCCTTTTTATAGCCGAGTCCGAACGGCGTTCCACATTGCAGTGAAACCACTTAGAGAAGCTTTGAAACCCTCAGAAATGTAACCAGCATTACTGAGGTGGGATAATCCACCGCTGAAAAACTTTTTGTTGTTCGGTCGAAGCAGGGATCGAACCCACGACCTTGTGTATGCAAGGCGGGCATGCTAACCATTGCACCACGGTGGTGCAAGGTGATAAAAACCGAAAAAAAAACATCTCAAATGTTGTTGCGTCCAAGAAAGAACCGACTTAGGATGTGAGTGTCAAAATATCTGCATTCCGTGTTTGTAAAATATCCCTATTGTGATGTAATGTATCCAATATGAGCTCAAAATACCATATTTGCTGATTTGATTGTGGCGACGAATTCTTTTTTAATTTCTGCCAAATATTTGTCCAGTGTGACCATAACGTTAGACGTTTATTGACAAAATTTAGAAAACCCGATTTTCAATATTTGAATCGATAACTCCCATCATATTATCGTGCTACGACTCAAATTAACTGAGACATACAGTGACGCACATAAGTATTGGCACACCAAACAATTTTGTTTATAAACCACATGTTAAAAGTGATATGAAGCTATTTTTAATTAAAAACTATTCGAATTTGGATTGTAACTGCATTAAGAGTCTACCCTGCGCCACACTGTGGAACAGGGTATTATAAGTTAGTGCATATGTTTGCAACACCCACAAAAGTTTACTTGGATCCAAAGATTTTGACTTTCCCTTAAGGATTATGGTATTGATTCCGAGCCAAAGATACGGCTTCTTTAAAATAAAGACATCTTTGATGGACCTCCCTGGCTTTAAATCTAGGATAAATAAAATTAAAATTAGATATAGATCTCATTCATCGAATTTTTATCCTCTTTTTGCGATATATTAATAATGGTATTTATGTACAAACAAATTCCAATTTAAAATCCAAATTATGACAAGTACTTCAAAGTAAAAAACAGTTTTATTAATGTTTAAAAAAAAAACTTTGAACCAAAGATGAAAATCCTTAAAATAAGTCTTAGCCTATATTTGAAGCGATTTTATCTTAAATTTAAAGATGCCATATGTCAGTTGAGTTAAAGACGATTTCTTTAAATTAAAAATGTTTTTCTTTATTTTAAGGAAAATTTGCCTTACTTCAAAGATCTTCAACTTCAGCAGAGAGACGGAAAATTTCAAGATTTGTGTCCTAAATTGAATGAAAAATATTTTGAAGCAAGGATTATAAACTTTCATTTAATGAAAATGTCATTATTTTAAAGAATTTTGTCCTTAACTTTGGGTAAATTTCGATTCCTAAAATTTAAGTTGCATAATCTTCCATATTAGGTTAATATTTTTTTCAGTGCAAAAGGAGACGAGATCGGCACATGGCGTCTGTGGCAAAAATGCTCAGGGTGGGCTCCTGAGTCGATATAGCCATGTCCGTCTGTCTGTGAACACATTTTTGTAATCAAAGTCTAGATCGCAGTTTTAGTCCAATCGACTTCAAATTGATTTTGGAAGAAATCGGTTCAGATTTAGATATAGCTCCCAAACATATTTTTCGCCCGATATGAACTAATATGGTCCCAGAAGCCAGAGTTTTACCCCAATTTGGTTGAAATTTGCACTACGAGTACAATTAGTAGTGTAGTCAAGTGTGCCAAATTTTATTGAAATCGGTTCAGATTTAAGTATAGCTCCCATATATATCGTTCGCCCGATTTACACTCATATGACCACAGTGGCCAATCTTTTACTCCGATTTAGTTGAAATTTTGCACAGGGAGTAGAATTAACATTGTAGCTATGTGTGCCAAATTTGGTTGAAATCGGTTCAGATTTAGATATAGCTCCCATATATAGTTTTCGCCCGATTTGACCTCATATCACCATAGAGGCCAATTTTTTACACCGATTTATTTGAAATTTTGCACAGGGAGTAGAATTAGCATTGTAGCTATGCGTGCCAAATTTGGTTGAAATCGGTTCAGATTTTGATATAGCTCCCATATATATGTTTTTCTGATTTCGACAAAAATGGTCAAAACGCCAACATTTTCCTTGTAAAATCGCCACTGCTTAGTCGAAAAGTTGTAAAAATTACTCTAATTTTCCTAAACTTCTAATACATATATATCGAGCGATAAATCATAAATAAACTTTAATGAAGTTTCCTTAAAATTGCTTCAGATTTAAATGTTTCCCTTCTTATGTTCCACCCTAGTGCATTAGTCGACTTAAATTTCGAGTGATATCGTCCTGGACAGAATCGACTACAATTTTGTATTTGGGACAAACCTTTATATATAGCACCCAAAACATTTGACGGATGTGATATGGTATCCAAAATTTAGATCTACAAAGTGCATGGTACACAGAAAAAAATTTCCGTAGTTAAACTAACACTAAATTTAACTTATTTTTATTGGAAAAAAATTATTTGCTAGTAGTTAGATTTTATTATTTTTTTTCGATTAATGAAATTTTACTTTTTTTAAGTATGTCTCAGAAATTTTATGAACTAAACATGGGTATAAAGTTCAATGACCGTACACATAAGTTCAATATGAACTAAAGCAAAATAAGATTTTCGTACGATTCCCAAAAATAGTAAGAATGAACTACTGTATGGTTAAAATGATCATGGTTTGGCGCCAATGATTTGCTTCTTTACTTTTAGTTAATTTTTTCTTCTATGAGTGGATGTAATTTGGTGAACTGCAGTTAAAAAGTATAAGAGTGCATTAAATTTTCCCGGTTTTAACAACGCTTTGTGGAAATATCAAAATGTGGAGTAATTAGTTCAATTTTTGTGCGAGATAGTTCATTCTTCCTATAAAACAGTTTACGTTGTTTTCGGTGTATAATATAGTCGGCCCCGTCCGACTTTAGACTTTCCTTACTTTTTATTTTAGAAAAAGGTTTGTTCTTTCAATATTTAAATTATAAAAAAATTTAAAAAGTCACATTTTCTGAGGCACAAAAGTATTGGCACAGGTAGTTCTAAATTAGTTTTTTTGTGCATTTAATACTTTACTTTTAGGACATTCCTTTTTGCTTGATAACAACATCAAGCAGTCTAGACAATTAATGGACTAATTTTTTATTTTATTTGTACCTATATTTGTCCATTCTTGTGGCCTGAATACTGCGAATAACAAATACATGGTCAGGCGGAAGAACACCAAGGGCTAAACCAACTCTGGAGGTCGTTCTGAGTCGATCGATATATATTTTATAGAGCTTAAAATCAATATTTCTGGTAGGAAAATTTTTTCATAGATACCCTGACCACTATGTGGTTTAGGGTGCTGTGCCAATAGATATGTGTGGCACTGTATATATGTTTGCCATTTTAAAGAACAACTTAATACTCTCCCAACAGCTATATGATCAAGAGTTAGCCATGCTAAGAGAGCTTGTGAAACAATTTACATTCTTTGTGATCTTCCATATTTAAAGTTTAGCGGCGTGTCTAAGAAATGGTGAGGTAGGGGGGGGGGAGGGGGGAGCAACAAGAAGCCACATCCACCATCCATGGCACAGTCAAGTCAAAAACTAAAACGGACACGATGAAAAAAGCGAAATTAATTTTGTATTTAAATTAAGCATGTTTTATTACACGCAGCCATCATTTAAAATCACTGAAGCTGAACGAAAACACTTTTTCTTTCCATCATTGCTGCTGCTGCTGGTGATGGTGGTGGTGGAGGTTAGTTAACCCAAGACATAGGTGGAACTTTTATTTGGCTTTTTTATGTAATTCTTTTTTGTTTTGTTTTTTTTTTTTTTTTTTCATTACGTTGTAATTTTAAGAATTGAGTAAAGAGTTACATACTTACTTACTTTCCTTATCCATGGTGGATGATCATTACGCGGCCATGAGAGACGACATTACTACAAATACAGAGCCCCCTAAGGGCAAAACGGCTTAGCCAACTGCCATACGAGTGTTTAGCAATTTTGCTTTTTGTTGAACCCCCTTACTTTACATATTTCGGCAGTAGTTCCAGTGAGAGTGCGAAAGCTGAAGAAGGGTAAACTGATTTGTAAGGCATTTAATTGCCACTTAAGCCGTATTTAATCCACACCAATCTTCAACACTAATTTTGTTCTCCAGCGGAACGAGAAACCTCAGTGGCCGCTGCATTGCATTTGGCCCACCACTACCGCTTGCACTGTAGCTGGAGTGTAGTCATCACTGTCATTATTCTCATCATTATAATTTCTCATGCTGTTTTTTGCCAGATTTTTTTTATATGGCTATGTTCTCGCCAAGCTGTTTTTGTTGATGTTTTCTGGTCTAAGATTTTAAGAATTTTTATGAGTTTATAGTCTTTTGAATTGATAAGTTACTTATGTATGAAAAATCTTTAAAAATTTTCCATTATTAGGTAGTTTAATAAAATTGGGAAACCCATTGAGTTTGTTTTTAACATAAACTTAAAAGTTGTGGTGCGTAAAAACCCATTGAAATGCAGAATAGATGACACGAAGTGTTACCAATTGTGTTCACTTCATCTTTAATAGCCTAAATTTAAGAATCCCTTAACATTTGCCATTTCTAACCTTCATTCGCTTTGTTTCAGCTGCACGGCGGGTACACTCCAAAAAAACATTAACAGCCTGTTTCTGTATGTCGAACGATCTCTATCGATCGAATGAAATGCATAGAAACAGCTGATTTTTGGTTATAAATTCAGCTGTTTGTTTCCATTTCAGTCGATTGATAGAGATCGATCGACATACAGAAACAGGCTGTAAACCTTCCAGGGCACGAAAGCCAATTTTATGTTATTTAAGTTTATGGAAATTATTACGTTTTAGATAAAATTCCTAAAATGTGAAAAAGATTCCTTGTCTTTAATCATTTTAGTATAAGTTGCTGAATTAAACAAGTATATACAGCAGTAAGTTCGGCCGTGCTGAATCTTAAATACCCACCACTATGAATCAAATATTAGGGTTTCCTTTAAAATTTCAGGGGGGTTTGATGACAGAACAAGCAGAGCAGTTCAACCAGTACACTTCCCGAAGATAAATTTAAAGATTTTACCTATGAAGTCTATATCAGATTCTGGATTTATAAGAACCATTTTTGTTTGAGTTTTAGAGGAATCATTAACATCGCTTGTGAGTGTGCAAGAAAATTACAAAATAACGTCTTGATTTGAAATCTTAAATCTATAGATTTTCACCCGAGAAGTAAAATCTGGAAATTTTATATTGAGTTTCAAGCAATTTTCATGATCAGTGCGCCTTCTATACCTCCAAGAAGTGAAATCGGTCTTTATGGAGGCCTTACTAAATGGACCAATAAAAATTAAATCCGATAACCGTTTTTGTGAGTCTAAAATACCACAATATTTACAATTTCAGGCAAATCGAAAAAACACTACACTGAAAAAACAGTGAACCCACCAGGAAGAAAACATTTAGTTAATTTTAGAAAATTTTTAATATTTTTAGAAAATTTTAACTAAACAGTATTACAAACGCTGACATCACGTCGATATCACAAAACTAAGTAAATATTTTTGGACAAATTCAAGAAAATTTATTAGACATAATTAATTTTTTTCACTTATTAAAGAAAATTTTGTAGTTTGAAAGAAAAAATTGGATTTCAAAATTGCAAGAATGTCTGTAGTGATATACGAAGTTCATGATGGACGAATTTGTAGTAAAATGTACAAATTTAAAGAAATAATGAACTATTTTGTACGAAGTACGAATTTAGTAAAACTTTTTACTTCATTTGTGAATAATTTTTCCCCGTTTTTTAGTTCATTTAACTAACGTTCGCAAAAAATTATTAGAGTAAAGGAAACTTTCTCCATATATAATAATTTCATGAACTAAAATAAAGTTAAATTGGCTTTAGTGAAAGAGAGAGTTCATTTTTTTTTAGTGTACGGTTTCTAAAAACCCAAGGAGTTAAATCGGGAGATTCTTCTTATGGGGGCTATACTAAAACATGGACTGATACTCACAGTTTTGGGCACACCTCTTTATAGTCCGAAAATACCTCTAGATTTCCAATTTCAGTCAAATTGGATACAAACTTCGGATTCTAGAAGCCCAAGAAGTAAAATCTGGAGATCGGACTGTATGGGGGCTATACCAAAACATGGACCGATACTAACCATTTTTGGCACACCTCTTTATGGTCCGATCTTTGGAACTGGGCATACCTCTAGATTTCCAATTTCAGGCAAATTGGATAAAAACTACGGTTTCTATAAGGCCAAGAAGTAAAATCGGGAGATCGGCTAATATGAGCGCTATACCAAAACATGGACCGATACTCACCATTTTTGGCACACCTCTTTATGGTCCTAAAATACATCTAGGTTTCTAATTTCAGGAATATTGGATAAAAGCTACGATTTCTATAAGCCCAAGACCTCAAATCGGGAGGTCGGTTTATATGGGGACTATATCAAAACCTGGACCGATATAGCCCATCTTCGAACTTGACCTGCCCGAAAACAAAAGACGAGCTTGTGCAAAATTTCAGCACGATTGCTTCATTATTGAAGACTGCAGAGCGATTGCAACAGACAGCCAGACGGACATGGTTATGTCGTCTTAGAATTTCTCCCTGATCAATAATATATATACTTTATATAGTCGGAAATCGATATTTCGATGTGTTACAAACGGAATGACAAACTTATTATACCCCCATCACCTTTCTATTGTGGTGGGCATAAAAATGTTGGTAACAGGTTGGCTGATAAGTTCCCGGTCTAACAAAGAAAAACACATTTTTTTGTCAAAAATCGTTTTTATTATTTAACATAGTTCCCTTCAAGAGCGATACAACGATTATAACGACCTTCCAATTTGTTGATACCATTTTGGTAGTACTCCTTCGGTTTTGCCTCAAAATAGGCCTCAGTTTCGGCGATCACCTCTTCATTGCAGCCAAATTTTATCCCTGCGAGCATCCTTTTGAGGTCTGAGAACAAGAAAAACTCGCTGGAGGCCAAATCTGCAGAATACGGTGGGTGGGGAAGCAATTCGAAGCCCAATTCATGAATTTTTGCCATCGTTCTCAATGACTTGTGGCACGGTGCGTTGTCTTGGTGGAAAAACACTTTCTTCATATAGGGCCGTTTTGCCGCGATTTCGACGATCCAATAACGCCATATAAACATAATAGTCACTGTTGATGGTTTTTCCCTTCTTAAGATAATCGATAAAAATTATTCCATGCGTATCCCAAAAAACAGAGGCCATTATTTTGCCAGCTGACTTTTGGGTCTTCCCACGCTTCGGAGACGGTTCACCGGTCGCTGTCCACTCAGCCGACTGTCGATTGGACTCAGGAGTGTAGTGATGGAGCCATGTTTCATCCATTGTCACATATCGACGGAAAAACTCGGGTGTATTACGAATTAACAGCTGCAAACACCGCTCAGAATCATCAACACGTTGTTGTTTTTGGTCAAATGTGAGCTCGCGCGGCACCCATTTTGCACAGAGCTTCCACATATCCAAATATTGATGAATGATATGACCAACAAGTTCCTTTGATATGTTTAGGGCCTCTGCTATCTCGATCAACTTCATTTTAAGGTCATTCAAAATCATTTTGTCGATTTTTTTTGGATGTTTTCGTTGGTAACCACCTCTTGCGTTCACCGTCCTCCGTGCTCATTTCACCACGCTTGAATTTTGCATACCAATCAATTATTGTTGATTTCCCTGGGGCAGAGTCCGGAAACTCATTATCAAGCCAAGTTTTTGCTTCCACCGTATTTTTTTCCCTTCAGAAAACAGTATTTTATCAAAACAGAAAACAGTATTTTATCAAAACACGAAATTCCGTTTTTTCCATTTTTTTTCACAATAACAAAAGTTGCTTCACAAAAGACGCTCTATCTCACAAACTAATTGTCTTACAAACGTTAAATTTTGACACGAATCATTTGAAGGTTGGTACTATATAAAAATAATATGCATTTAATACTAGCGACGCCATCTATGTGTCAGACCGGGGACTTATCAGCCAACCTGTTATATAGCATTTTCACTTCAAATGAAACCTTTTTCAAAACAAATGAAACCATTTTCAAATAAAACGAAACTTTTTTAAAACAAATGAATACTTTTTCTACTCAAATGGAACCTTGTTGCAAATTAAACGAAATCTTGATCAAATGAAACTTTTTTCATTTCAAATAAAACTTTTTTTTTTTCAAATCAAACGCCTTTTTTTTAATTTTTAATTAAATTGTAGTGTATATTTACATTTGATCCAGAGTTTTATTCGAATTCATACTTTAGATTATTGATGGTTGGGGTATAATTACACAGCAATATGGAACGCCAAGAAGGAAACAAATGACATGGCAAACAAATTTTATTCGTTGTTGTAAACACAAGACCATTCTATGATGGTGGGTATAAAAACGAAATATAAAGACCTGGAATAGCGCACTTTCTCTTCCCTACACTGAAAAAAATTATGCCCAGTTCCAAAGATTTTGACTTTACACTAATGATATCCAGCATTTCTTTAAAGTAAAGTGTTAAAAACATGTCATATTTTTGAACGCTTTTTTGCTTTATAGTCAAGATACAAAAAACCAACAATTTTTTAGGCTAATTCATTAATTTTGAATAACTTTACAGAATTATTAAAGTCAAGTTGACATTTGTCAAACAATTTTTTTTTTTCATGTAAAGATACTCATATTGATAGTGTATACAAAAAGTGGACGCTTCTATTTTATAATCCCGCTCTGAAAAAAAAGCATGACCGGTTCCAAAGAACCGGAGAATACAAGTAAGGATACTTTTAAGACACATTTCTCTTTTAAATTTGGGTTTTGTGTACTTGCTTCTAGGAAGCAAATTTTAATTCTTCGTTTTTTCAGCTTTTTTTCTTCATATGCCATCAAAGTCCCTTATAAACGAGTTAACGACAACTTTATTTTCCAAATTCAGACTCGATTCAGACTCAGACTAAAGAAAATTTCATTAATTTTAAATAATTTTTCTGAATTATGAAAGTCAAGTTGACCTTACCCCAAAAATTTTTTCTTTCATGTTATGATACCCATTTTAAAGTTAAAGCACTTAATTATAAGGACAATACGACTTCATTGACAAATTTATTGACTTTTGGACAAGGAAATAAACTTTATATTATAATGGGTGGTTAAATTGTAAGGGCCTATGTTGAAAGTGAACCACACCTAAACGCCATGTTTTTTTCCGAATTTTATTTCACATTTCTCTATTTCAGACTTACTCAATTTGAACCATGAAGAGATACATAATCCAACAACGTGTTAAAGTTATCCAGACTTATTATGAAAATGGGCGTTCAAATCAAAATGCATATCGTGCACTTCGTGATTTTTTTGGTCAATTTGATCGTCCAAATGTGCGTACAATCGCAACAATCGTGGAAAAATTCGAACAAACCGGGTCTGTAGAAGATGTGAGAACACCAGTGAATGCTCGTACAGCTCGTACTGCAGGAAATATTGCTGCTGTTCGCGATAGTGTGGCTGAAGAGCCGTCCACCTCAACTCGCCGTCGTGCCCAACAATTGCACCTCTCACGCTCGTCGTTGATGAACATTATGTATAAAGACTTGCATTTACACGCTTACAAGGTACAATTGGCTCAAGAACTAAAGCCTCTTGGCCATTCCAAACGTCGTGAATGGGCAGAATGGTTCCAAAAAATGGCAACAGTGGATGATCAATTTTCGAAGAAACTCATCTTCAGTGATGAGGCACATTTTCACCTCAGTGGATTCGTTAATAAACAGAAATGCCGCATTTGGGCGAATGAGAATCCAAGAGTGATTGTCGAAAAACCAATGCACCCACAAAGAGTGACTGGTTGATGCGGTTTATGGGCTGGCGGCATCATCGGGCCGTATTTTTTCCAAAATGAGGCCGGTCAGGCAGTTACTGTGAATGGTGTTCGCTATCGTGAGATGATAACGAACTTTTTATGGCCCGAATTGGAAGATACGGATGTGGACGATATGTGGTTTGAGCAGGACGGTGCCACTTGCCACACAGCTAACGAAACAATGGCTCTTTTGCGCAACAAATTCAATGGTCGTGTTATCTCACGTAATGGCGATGTCAATTGACCGCCAAGATCATGCGATTTGACACCGTTGGACTTTTTTCTTTGGAGTGATTTGAAAGAAAAGGTGTACGTCGATATGCCAGCAACACTTCAAGAGCTAAAGGATGAGATAATTCGGCACATTAACGGCATAGAACCTCAATTATGCCTCAGCGTCATCGAAAATTTGGACCATCGGATGAAGGTGGCCGATATTTTGTTCCATACATAATTGAATACAATTACAATAATTTCCTAAATAGTTTGTGTTTAATTCAAAATCAACATCGGCCCTTGAAATTTAACCACCCAGTAGGTTAGGTTAGGTGGCAGCCCGATGTATCAGGCTCACTTAGACTATTCACTCCATTGTGATACCACATTGGTGAACTTCTCTCTTATCATTGAGTGCTGCCCGATTCCATGTTAAGCTCAATGACCTCCTTTTTATAGCCGAGTCCGAACGGCGTTCCACTTTGCAGTGAAACCACTGAGAGAAGCTTTGAAACACTCAGAAATGTCACCAGCATTACTGAGGTATGCTGATGACATTGCACCACGGTGGCTCCCGGTTGAAATGCGTCTTCTATGCTAAGCAAAATTTGCATTCGTATTTTAAGGACATGAAATCTTTGGCCTCACGACAATATTTTTTTCAGTGCGCACTTCGTTTCGCTACTACAGCACCACAATCTTCGTCACCAAATTTTTTCGCGTAAATTAGAGAATCTAAATAGAATATCGAGTAAATCGGAAAATCGAAGTAAAACTTCCCAAAGATTTAGCTTGTAGGCTAGATTTAGTGGCGGTACACAGAAAAAAATGTGTCTCGTAAATTTAAGAAGATTTTTACAATAATTTATTACAAGAATTTTCCAGAATTTTAGTTCATTTTTCGTATCTTCAACGAAAATTAACTACTCGAAAGGGAATTTTACAAATTCTAAGTAGCAATCGTTTAGTTCATGGCCTACAAAATACGATGGAAATTTCCTTAAAAAATTTCTTAACTGGTAGTTAAAAATTCGTTTGTTATGCTATAAAACTACTTGTGAAATGTAAAGTATTTTCTAAATAATAAGTGCAATTTACTATACGATTTTTTTGTATGAGAAAATATTTTTTTACGAAAAATGAACTTGAAAGTGGATAGCAATTTCTTACTGACAATTCCTATAGTTACTAATTGTTGGTAGAAAATTACCCAATGAAATATTTTTAGTTCACATGTAATTAAATTTATAGGCATTTTCGTTAAAAAATGGTAGATAAAATTTCATGAAAATTTTGCAAATTTTAAGTTAAACGTTTCATCGTTCATAAACTGGTGTGCCTTTACGAATATTATTCTCAGAGTAAATTGTCAGCAGATGCGATGAACTAATGCATAGTACAGAGATCTTTATCGGCATAGTGGAATGTGATTAATGTAAAGATGATGTTACTTGAGGTTTGTTGTGTATACATGAGCGTGGGGTTGTTTTTATTTTGGTTCATTTAGTGGTTTGTGTGTGTGTTTGTTATTCTTGGATGGTTTATTGGCTGGATGAGGTGTTGTTTTCAATAAAGGCACATGTGTTTTTGTTGTTGTAGGAATGTTTTGGCTTTGCTTGGTTTTGTTTGGCATGCTTCAGTTGTATAGTTGGCGTTGGCGTGGGCTGTTGCATCTTTTAATATGCAACAAGGGAATATAAAGGCATGGAATATTTTGGATTTTTGAGACATATATTGGTGTTTGTTTATCAAACCTTTTAAATGAAAGTTATTAATATTTTATCGGTAGTTTAGAAAAAAGTTATTAAGAATATTTAGGAAAATATGTTGAAATTGAAGGTGTATTGAAATTGTTATTATTCAATGTAAAAAATTAATATTCAATTCCAGATGAATTTGGAAAATGTTTGTTATATCTCAGCGTATAGTTTAGCCATAAATTGGTAAGTATTGTTTTTTTAATATGGCTTTCTTTTAAAAATAATATTTTTTATGTATGTAATTATTTGTTAATTTTTTTTTTTTGGAAACCAGTTTAGTGTTTTTCTTTGTTGTAAAAGCAATATTTAATTTCAGAGCAACTCCAGATGGGTTCGAAAATAGAGAATTGGTAAGTTTTGTTTTAAAATTTGGCTTTCTTTCAACTAGAATATTTACGTTTTTATGGCCTTTTTATCATCAAAATTATAGGTTTTTAATACCTTATTTTAGTATTTCTTTAATTAATTTTTTTGGAAACCAATGTAATATTTTAATGTAAAAAAACAAATATTTAATTTCAGAATAACCCCTTAAAATTTTGAAAAAAAATGTTAGTACTCCTTTGCTTATAATTTAATAGTGAATTGGTAAGGATTCTCTAACTTTCTTTTAACCAGAATATTTGCTTTTTATGCATAATATTATTTTTTTCATTAGATTTTTTGGAAACCTATTTAATAATTTTATTTAATGTAAAAAATAAATATTTAATTTCAGAATAGCCCAAATAAATTTGGACAACTTTTTATATTTCCCCTCAGCGTACAATTTAATAGAGAATTGGTAAATTTTATATTAAAACTCTGGCTTTCTTTCAACTAGAATATTTATTTTATTATATCCTTCACATCGATAACAACACAGTTTATGAGTTTATATAGAATACTTCATTATTTCTCTAATTGTTTCAGGTACCAATTTTATGAGATACGTTTTCCAAAGAAAAGTTGAATTCCTTACACCATTCGATAAAATGCCCCCAAATATGGTAAGTTACAAGCTAAAATGAAGAATTAAAATTATATTTCATTACATGGTGTTAATTTTTAACAATTTTCATTATTGTTTCCATTTTTTTCCAGCAAGATATGTGAAAAAATTACCTACGAATAAAAAAGGATAAGTCAAAATGTCCAAACAGCGGGTTCGAATGAACTACTCTCTGTTCCACGTGGTCATAATTTTTATTCACAAAAAAAACATTGTATTAAGAACTTTCATCATAAGTTTTTATAATAAAGTACTTTTGCTTAAAGAAAGTTTAATTTTAATGTATGAAAATTTTCATAATAGTAAAACGGTTTGTTGTTCCTTTAATTATTTAATTTCTCTGTACTGTGGAATGATTGATTTAAAAATAGTTTAATCGTCGACATTTTAAAGAGACTGTTAACCAATTTTTATTATCGGGTTTGCCAAAAAATAAGCAAGTAAACCAAAATAATACTGACTTTTTAACTTGGTAGGGGTATATAAATCTTATGGTGTTGTAAAAATGAACTAAAATACAATGTTATGGATTAACTAAAATTTAAGAGAATTATAAACTAGACAAGTTGAAAAAAATCTTAAGGGCTAAATCATGGTCAATATTACTACAGTTTAGTTCATTTTGCAATGGAAAAGGGTTCACTGTTTTTTCAGTGTACGTTATTAGCTTAGCTTAGACTTTTCAGTCCACTGTGATACCACAAAACGTGAATTTATTACCAAAAACATTTCTGTCGTACTCCCAGGAATACCGTATGTTTGGGAGTAATGAATTACCATCAATTTCTCGCTTACGATTAGCGTTTTGTAATGCTGCAGAGAAGCACTATATTTATTCATTCATTCCCCTAAAAAGTAGGCAACATTTCTACTTAATACTAAATGCTTACCGATTTTGAAGTAATGTGAGTTTTTGTTCGTTTTTTGTGCATACGACATTAGTTCTATTATGGTACTGTGGAGTTTCCACTCATTCTCACTGTTCAATGAATCCTGTATCCTCTTTGAAATAAACTTTTTTTTTGAAATTCCATTTCGAACCTTCCCTCGTATTAGAAGCAGAAAAATTAAATTGTTTTTCACATTTTCAAAAATGTTGACGTTTAATGAAAAGAAAATAGTGCTGTAAAAAATATTTTCAAGGTTTCTGTTTTTGTTTGTTGTTTTTTTTTTTTTAATAAACAACAGATCGTACGTGGAATTCACCAAATACATATGCATTCATCCAGTCAGTTAGTTAGTCCTCATCTTGCCACTTCAATCTTTTTCTGCGATAAGAGCAGTTCAGTTCATCTTTTTTTCAGCCTTTGATGGCTTAGAAGCGAAAAAAATTTAACGCCAACTTTTCTGTATAATTTAGCATAACAAGTATTTCTTTGTTCGGTTGGTGGTAAATCTTTTCATTGCCATTACACCAAGCAAAGCAAACTGGTCATTCCAATCCATCCGAACTAAGCACAGAAATATTCCTGCGGGCACCGGCAATCAGCCAAAGTGGCCCCCATAGTAGATCTTCTGCTGTTGTTTTTGTTTGTTTGTGCGATTGATACTTGTATTATTTTAAGCCACTTTAAAGGTAGTTTGTACAAATCACGTGTCTCTCTGTTATCAGAAAACAAATCTTAAAGATTTTAATATTTCTGGAGTTTATTTACTTTGTTGTGGGAGATACACTAAACAGGGGTTTACTATTCACATCATAATATATTGGCCGCTATAAGAGATACCACAGTTTTTGAGGCAGTTTTAGATTTTTTTGAACATTTTCTTTTGCATTTTAGTAGTTTACTTTATTAGCTGGTTATTTAAAAGAGCTTATAATACAGGTTAGTGTTAAAACATCATAGTAAACATTTTTTTGTTGTATGGAAAATTACATCAGGTGACAATTCGTAGGCTCAATATTTGGAGTGTTGGCGAATTGATCAAATGGCAGATTTTTTCTCTCGTTAGAGAATTCGTTTTTGGAAATTCACCATGTACCAGCAAGGCCTTTGCCCGGTTCCAAAGATTTTGTCTTTACTTTAACAAATTTGGTATTGATTCCGAGCCAAAGAAGCTGAGAATTCAAATAAGGATACTTTTAAGACACAATTCTCTTTTAAATTTGGATTTTGTGAATTTGACTCTAGGAAGAAAATTTTAATATTTCTTTGTTAGCATTTTTGCTTCATATGCTCTCAATGTCCTTTAAAAAGGAGATAACGACAACTTTATTTTCGAAATTCAGACTCGACTTCCAGTAGATATTATGCTATGTTTCAAGTAAAAAACGTCTTTAAAATAAAGTGTTGAAGAACGTGTCATGTATTTGAACGATTTTTTGCTTTGTTGTCAAGATGCAAAAAGGCAAGAAATTTAAAGACAATTTCCTTAATTTTGAAGAATTTTTTCTGAATTATTAAAGTCAAGTTGACCTTAGCCCAAAATTGTTTTCTTTCATGTTATGATACCTAATTTTTAGTCAAACCACTTAA
Source organism: Haematobia irritans (assembly GCF_050003625.1). Classification (NCBI taxonomy): domain Eukaryota; kingdom Metazoa; phylum Arthropoda; class Insecta; order Diptera; family Muscidae; genus Haematobia; species Haematobia irritans. The sequence goes on along the minus strand of NC_134399.1, from coordinate 64,349,409 downwards.
TTATAAGGATAATACGATTTCATTGAAAATTTTATCGACTTTTGGACAAGGTAAAAACTTTATATTAGAGAAATGCGTCTTCTACGCTAAGCAAAATTTGCATTCGTATATTAAGGACATGAAATTTTAGGCCTCACGACAATATATTTTTCAGTGTGACCTTTAGACTAGAATGTTTTGCTCTGATGTTCAGTCGTGTCCTTTTTGGATCTTAATAAAATAAACAAGTATATACGGCCGTAAGTTCGGCCAGACCGAAGCTTAAGTACCCTCCACCATGGATTGCATTGAAACTTGTACTAAAGACTGCCATCCACAATCGAATTACTTGGGTTGCGGTAACACTTGCCGATGGCAAGGTTTCTTAAAACTTCTTAACACCGTCTACTCCATAGTAAGTTAGTCCATACGGAGTATATATTAAACAAAAAAAGTCGATTAAATACTATATAATTCAGTTTGACAAAATTTTCTATAGAAGTAAAATGTTGACAAAATTTTCTATAGAAATAAAATTTTTACATAATTTTCTATAGAAATAAAATTTTTACATAATTTTCTATAGAAATAAAATTTTGACAAAAATTTCCATAGCAATAAAATTTTGACAAAATTTTCTATAGAAATAAAATTTTAACAAAATTTTCTATCGAAATAAAATGTTGACAAAATTTTCTATAGAAATAAAATTTTGACAAAATTTTCTATATTATATATATATAACTATACACTGTTAGAAAAATATGTTTTTCATATGTTCCGATATAAACAAAATGTGTTTTGGACACAATTTCTAAACACAATATATTTAAGTGCAAACATGTAATGTTCCTAAACTAACACTAAATGTTTGGGACACATATGTTAATATGTTAGAATATATTATGTTTGGGGCATGAATATTTTACAAAAATAATATGTGTGAATGTAAACATATATACATTTACAAATTTCGAGTAAACATATATATGTTGTGATATTTTATTCAGAGAGCGACAGATAGAGAGAGTATAGAGAAAGAAATAGATATGGACGGGAGGGTTGACGAAAGATATCAACATAACACAGCTAGAGAATCAAAACAATTTCTGTGAAACCGCTTGTATGTTGTTTCGGAAAACTGTTTTATGATAAGGCCAAAAATTTGATATGCTTAAGTCTAAATATTAAAATTAAATAAATTTTAATATTATAATGAGTATTCGGCGTAAAGAGAATAGACATACGGAACCAAGAGAATAGACATTTGAAAAAACAAACAGCGTGTGTTTTCGTCTTGTTTATCATTTTGGCATTATGGGCACACTTTTTTTTCTTGGTTCGTTAAAAGAAATCGGAACGTATGTTAACCACTGCTCCACGTGGCCAACAAATGTATGTTTCTGTTAAATAATGTTATGTTTCCATGGGCTCGTGGGCGCTGCAAACTATGCTATATAAATGTAACTTATAACGATAATTGTCTATTGGTGACTATAACAGCTACGTAGTCCAGTGGTAGTGTATTGGCTTACAAATTGCATGGTTCGCGGTTCGATTCTCCGTCCAGGCGAGAGGTACAATTTAAAAAATTATAAAATTAAATAATTTCTTCAACATTATTTGTATTACAGAAAAAGGTGTCAAGAACTAAAAATTTCGTGGAAGTGAAAATTATGTGAGGGAATGAGCACAATCTTCTTGGGGAGAATATTCTTCCAAGCATACAATATTTTTGGGCTCAAAATGCTTCCAAACATATAATATGTTCACATAAAACAAATATAATAATGTTTCGGCAATATCCACTAATATATGTGCTTCCTGCAAAATATGTTTGGAACATATGTTAGAGAAGCGATTTTTTTTGAGGGTGTAGACGGATATGGACCAATTTTGGCATGGTTGTTAGCGGCCATATACTGCACAATGTACAAAATTTCACCACGTACCAAATCTTAACCGGATCCGATGAATTTTGGTCCTCTAAGAGATCCGGAGGTCAAATCTGGGGATTGGTTTAAATGGGGGTTATATAATTAAGACCGGCATGGACCAATTTTTGCATGGTTGTTAGAGACCATATACTAACACCACGTACCAAATTTCAACCGGATTGGGTGAATTTTGCTCTTCCAAGGGGCTCCGGAGGTCAAATCTGGGGATCGGTTTATATGGGGGCTATATATAATTATGGACTGATATGAACCAATTCATGCATGGTTGTTGGATACCATATAATAACATCACGTACCAAATTTCAACCGAATCCGATGAATTTTGCTCTTCCAAGGGGCTCCGGAGATCAAATCTGGGGATCATTTTATATGAAATTAGCGTGATTTCAACAGACGGACGGACGGACATGCTCAGATCGACTTAGAATTTCACCACGACCCAGAATATATATACTTTATGGGGTCTTAGACCAATATTTCGTTGTGTTACAAACGGAATGACAAAGTTAATATACCCCCATCCTATGGTGGAGGGTATAAAAAGTGATCCCACTTTAGCACTAAAGTAAATTTGGTAAATTTATTTAAGTTTATATTGTGATGTAGTTAAAATGTCCTCAATGGAGATACGTCCATAAAGAAATATTCTTTAAAGCATCTGAGATATTGAATCTTAGAAAGCTTCAATTAGTGGCTAAGGCTTGTCTTGAGGATTTTATATCTTTGGATTAAAGTTTATTTGATATTAAAAAAAATAATGAGAATGATAATTCGATATATGAGATCCTTTTGAAAGAGCCTCGATTTAAAGCTAGATTGATCACTAAAATATGTCCTAATTTTAAAGAAGCAACAAAGTTGGCTCGGAATCAATACACAGAAAAAATGTCACCAAAATATTTCCAATTAGAAAGTTGATTGAAGTTGAAAATTTTTTCAATTAATAAATTAAGTAATAAAATTAAATTTTTAATCAAGATAGAAACATTAAATTAATTAAGTCAATGATTGAATATTTTAATTTTTTTTAATTTAATTAAAAAATTAGTTGATACAATTAACTTTTTAATTAAACTCGGAAGACGAAGTCACTTAAAAAAAGTAATGGAATTTTTTTAGTTGTTAACTAAAAATTTATTTAAAATTTATAATCCAAAAAAAGTCAGTAAAAAGTCAGTTAAGAAAGTAATTGGAAAAAGTAATGTTTTTAATGAAAAAATTGAATTTTGCAATCAACATCTATTAACTTTTTAATTGAATCTATTAAAAAAAAACAAGTGAGTAAAGTAGAAAGTCGGGCGGGGTCGACTATATCATACTCTAAACCAGCTATAATTGACTCTGAACCTACAGAGTTAGTATGTCACTATATTGAGTCCTTTATTAAAAAACGGAGAAATCGATCAATTAATGTGGGTAAAAAATCCAAATTACTGAAAATAGGGCAATAGATTTATGTAAGAGCTACATGTAAGACTAAATACGAACGGCTTATACATGTACAGTTGAAATTTGAGCAACATTGGTTAATAAATAAGAGTATTATGGCCAAATTTGGGAAAATCGGGCGATACATAACAGGTTGGCTGATAAGTCCCCGGTCTAACAAAGAAAAACACATTTTTTGGTCAAAATTCGTTTTTATTATTCAACATAGTTCCCTTCAAGAGCAATACAACGATTAAAACGACCTTCCAATTTTTTGATACCATTTTGGTAGTACTCCTTCGGTTTTGCCTCAAAATAGGCCTCAGTTTCGGCGATCACCTCTTCATTGCAGCCAACTTTGTTCCGTGCGAGCATCCTTTTGAGGTCTGAGAACAAGAAATAGTCGCTGGGGCCAGATCTGGAGAATACGGTGGGTGGGGAAGCAATTCCAAGCCCAATTCATGATTTTCTGCCATCGTTCTCAATGACTTGTGGCACGGTGCGTTGTCTTGGTGGAACAACACTTTTTTCTTCTTCATAAGGGGCCGTTTTGCCGCGATTTCCACCTTTAAACGCTCCAATAACGCCATATAATAGTCACCGTTGATGGTTTTTCCCTTCACAAAAAACAGAGGCCATTACTTTGCCAGCTGACTTTTGAGTCTTTCCACGTTTCGGAGACGGTTCACCGGTCGCTGTCCACTCAGCCGACTGTCGATTGGACTCAGGAGTGTAGTGATGGAGCCATGTTTCATCCATTGTCACATATCGAAGGAAAAACTCGGGTGTATTACGAGTTAACAGCTACAAACACCGCTCAGAATCATTAACACGTTATTGTTTTTGGTCAAATGCGAGCTCGCGCGGCACCCATTTTGCACAGAGCTTCCGCATATCCAAATATTAATGAATGATATGACCAACACGTTCCTTTGATATCTTTAAGGCCTCTGCTATCTCGATCAACTTCATTTTACGGTCATTCAAAATCATTTTGTGGATTTTTTTTGATGTTTCCGTCGGTAATCACCTCTTTCGGGCGTCCACTGCGTTCACCGTCCTCCGTGCTCATTTCACCACGCTTGAATTTTGCATACCAATCAATTATTGTTGATTTCGCTGGGGCAGAGTCCGGAAACTCATTATCACGCCAAGTTTTTGCTTCCACCGTATTTTTCCCCTTCAGAAAACAGTATTTTATCAAAACACGAAATTCCTTTTTTTTCCATTTTTTTCACAATAACAAAAGTTGCTTCACAAAAGATGCTCTATCTCACAAACTAATTGACTTACAGACGTCAAATTTTGACACGAATCATTTGAAGGTTGGTAATATATAACAAGTATATACGGCCGTAAGTTCGTCCAGGCCGAAGCTTATGTACCCTCCACCATGGATTGCGTAGAAGCTTCTACTGAAGTCTGTCATCCACAATCGAATTACTTGGGTTGCGGTAACACTTGCCGATGGCAAGGTATCTTAAAACTTCCTAACACCGTAATATATATACCACATAGTCCATACGTAGTATATATTAAACTAAAATAGGCCGATTAAATACGTATATAATTAAGTTTAAAGTTTCTATAAAAATAAAATTTTGCTAAAATAAAATTTTGACAACATTTTCTATAGAAGTAAAATTTGGAAAAAATTTTCTATAGAAATTAAATTTTGGAAAAATTTTTCTATACAAATAAAATTTTGACAAAATTTTCTATAGAAATAAAATTTTGACAAAATTTTCTATAGAAATAAAATTTTGACAACATTTTCTATAGAAATAAAATTTTGACAAAATTTTCCATATAAATAAAATTTTGACAAATTTTTCTATAGAAATAACATTTTGACAATGTTTTCTATAAAAATAAAATTTTGGTAGATTATTTTTGGCTCGAGTGGCAACCATGATTATGAACCGATATGGACCAATTTTTGTGTGATTGGGGATCGGATATATATAACTATGGACCGATGTGGACCAATTATGGCATGGTTATAAGCGGCCTTATACTAACACCACATTGCAAATTTCAACCGGATCGGATGAATTTTGGTCCTCCAAGAGGCTCAGGAGATCAAATCTGTGGAACGTTTATATGGGGGGCTATATATAATTATGGACCGATATGGACCAATTCTTGCGTGTTTGTTAGATACCACATTCTAACACCATGTTCCAAATTTCAACCGGATCGCATCAATTTAGCTCCTCCAAGAGGCTCCGGAGGACAAATCTGGGGATCGATTTATATGGGGGCTATATATAATTATGGACCGATATGGACCAATTCATGCATGGTTGTTAGAGACCATATACTAACACCACGTACCAATTTTCAACCGGATCGGATGAATTTTGCTCCTCTAAGAGGCTACGGCGGTCAAATCTGGGGATCGGCTTATATGGGAGCTATATATAATTATGGACCGATATGGACCACTTTTGGCATGGTTGTTAGAGACAATATACTAACACCCCGTACCAAATTTCAATCGGATCGGATGACTTTTGCTCTTCTAAAAGGCTCCGGAGGTCAAATCTGGGGATCGGTTTATATGGGGGCTATATATAATTATGAGCCGATGTTGACCAATTTTTGCATGGTCATTAGAGAACATATACCAACACCATGTACCAAATTTCAGCCGGATCGGATGAAATTTGGTTCTCTTAGAGGCTCCGCAAGCCAAATTTGGGGTCGGTTTATATGGGGGCTATACGTAAAAGTGGACCGATTTGCATGGTTGTTAGAGACCATAGACTAACATCATGTACCAAATTTCAGCCAGATCGGATGAAATTTGCTTCTCTTAGAGCAATCGCAAGCCAAATTTGGGGGTCCGTTTATATGGGGGCTATACGTAAAAGTGGACCGATATGGCCCAATACCATCCGACCTACATCAATAACAACTACTTGTGCCAAGTTTCAAGTCGATAGCTTGTTTCGTTCGGAAGTTAGCGTGATTTCAACAGACGGAAGGACGGACATGCTCAGATCGACTCAGAATTTCACCACGACCCAGAATATATACTTTATGGGGTCTTAGAGCATTATTTCGATGTGTTACAAACGGAATGACAAAGCTAATATATCCCCATCCTATGGTGGAGGGTATAAAAATAATATGCATTTAATTCTAGCGACGCCATCTATGTGTCAGACCGGACTTAGCAGCCCACCTGTTATAACCAGGTCGTCAGGATATGCCGCAAATCTGCGTGGGCTGATCCTGGAAATGTCATCATAAAAACTTTTGTATAATAAAGGTCCCAAGACAGAATCCTGTGGAACACTAGCTGGGAACACTTCCAATAGGCCAGACATTACAACAGAGAAATACATTACAAAACATCCACTTCGATTTTACCACTTATATATCACTTACTAGATGGAGTCTTCAAGATGTTATTGTATGCGTTCCCAAAATTTCTAAATATTGGTTCGGCTAAACTTTCATGGTGGGTTTAAGCTAATTAATATACGCATGCGCTACAGAAGGACAAACATGGAAATGAATTTAGTCGATATATCTGCTGTTACTTCCATCATAATCTAAGCTAACATACTTACCCACTGGGTGCGCAATGCAAAAAATATTTTGAATAAAACAATTTGCATACACAGTTTAGAAAACATACTCTTTGAAATGTCCGTCCAAATTGCCCTTTTTTCTTGTATGGGGATTTTCCATTACAATTTAATGATGTTTTAAACACTAAAATTAAAATAATTCTTTATGGTCTGCGGCTTAAGGTGGAAAAAATTTCTTTTGTTTACTATGCGACTGTAAGAAGCACAAAATGCATAGCCATGAGCTTTATATGAACACCTTGCCTTAGCGTTTTATGATTTTGTTTGTCTTCATGCGCATACACCTTACCTAGATGATGTGGCATGATATTTGGTAATTTAATTTCCTAACATTTTAAGTCTTTATCTTGGAAATAATTTACTTACTTCATAAAGATACTCTTTTTGTCTTACAAATAACAAACAATGTTTCAGTTAATCATAAAGTGGAAAGAATTGTGATATCTAATTTAAGATAGATTAATGGGTCTTTGACTAACTAACCAACAAAGAGTCGAAACACTAAAAAAAAACAATATTGAACTAATTTGAAAGACTATGCAATTTACGCAATATTAATAACAACTTTCTTTATAATAATAAAATTTTAATTAAAAGAAAGTTTATTAACTTTTCATCAATTTTTTTCATAAAAGTTAGACACGAATCTTTTGGGTCTGGTATTCCTCACAATATTATGAATTAACAATAACTTTGGAGTGTAATACCAAGGCAACATATCTTTTGGGAAAGGAAAACGCCATAAGAACTATTTTGAATAGCTTTATTAATATTCCAGCAAAAAAATTGGAAGTTCTTCCAAAGGCACAACTTTAAAAGCACTTTCAAAAGATGTACTCCTACACAATTATTTAAAACTCGCTTTTTTCTTATTTTTAATGGGCAAATTAAATTTTTTTTTGTTTCAAAATGGTTAAAAACAGAGTAAGTATTAAACAAGTAATTAAAGTCTAAAGTCGGGCGGGGCCGACTATATTATACCCTTCACCATTATGTAGACCAAAATTTGTGTTACCATCTCAACTCCTTCATGAAGGTTTACATTTCCATATACAAATATTTATACCTTAACCGATTTGGAGACAATTTGTTCTACATCTACAAAATCTCTAGAACTAAAATTTAAATCAGGACATCAGCCGGTTTAAATTTTAGTTCTAGAGAAGCACAATGTTACTAAAAAATATGGGAAACATTTAAATCTGAACCAATTTTGAGGCAACTTCGCAAAAGCGTATTTGCGATTTGTCGGTCGATAGATGTGTATTAGAGTAATAGGAAAATTCGAGTCATTTTTACAATTTTTCGACTTAGCAGTGGCGATTTTATAAGGATAATGTGGGTATTTTGGCCATTTTTGCCTAAATCGGAAAAACTTAAACCGATTTCAATAGCATGCATAGTTACTGTGTTAATTCTACTCCCTGTGCAAAATTTCACGTAAATCGGATTACAACTTTGACCTCTGTGGTCCTATGACGGAAAATCGGGCGAAAAATATCTGTGGGTATATGAGTCTAAATCGGTCGAAAGATGTATTCGGGAGCTATATCTAAATCTGAACCGATTTAAACAAAATATAGCAAGCGTATTTCTTCTCCCTCTGCAAAATTTCATGTAAATCAGAGTAAAACTTTTAGATCTGTGGTCATATTAGTCCAAATCGGGCGAAAGATATATATGGGAGCTATATCTAAAACTGAACCGATTTCAACAAAATTTACCACACTTGACTATACTACTAATTGTATTCCTAGTGCAACATTTCAAGCAAATTAGGGTAAAACTCTGGCTTCTGGGGCCATATAAGTTCATATCGGGCGTAAGATATATGTGACTATATCTAAATCTGAACCGATTTCAACTAATTTTAGCACAATTAACGATACTATTAAACATACTCCTTGTGCAAAATTTTAAGCAAATCAGGGAAAGACTCTGGCTTTTGTGGCCATGTAAGTGCAAATCGGACGAAAGATATATATGGAAGCTATATCTAAATCTGAACCGATTTGGCTGATATTTTGCACATTTTACGAGAACCATAAACCATTTTGCTGTAAGAAATTTTAATAAAATACGTTGATAAATACGTCAATTATGACCCGATCGGCGATGAATATTTATGACAGCTATATCTAAATCTGAACCGATTTGTTTCAAAATCAATAGCAATTGTCTTTGAGCTAAAGTAAAACTCTGTGCCAAATTTGAGGACGATCGGTCGTAAACTGCGAGCTGTACTTTGCACACAAAATTACATATACAGACAGACAGACAGACGGACAGACAGACAGACATCGCTAAATCGACTCAGAATTTAATTCTAAGATGATCGGTATACTAAACGATGGGCCTGAGACCTTTCCTTCTTGGCGTTACATACAAATGCACAAACTTATTATACCCTGTACCACAGTAGTGGTGAAGGGTATAATGAGTATGTTATTTTCAAATTTTTGGTCTGAGAATGGTGAAGGGTATAAATATATATGGGAGCTATATCTAAATCTGAACCGATTTCAACGAAATTAGGTACACTTAATGATACTATTAACCGTGCTCCTTGTGCAAAATTTGAAGCAAATCAGGGCAAAATTCTGGCTTTTGAGGCCATATAAGTTCAATTCGGACGAAAGATATATATGGGAGCTATATCTAAATCTGAATCGATTTTTACCATATTTGGCACATACAATAGTATCGTTAAAAGTACCACTTGTGCAAAATTTGAAGTAAGTCAGGGCAAAATTCTGGCTTTTGAGACCATATAAGTCCAAATCGGGCGAAAGATATATATGTGAGCTATATCTAAATCTGAACCAATTTTAACAAAATTTGACATACTTAACGATACTATTAAACGTACTCCTTGTGCAAAATTTGAAGCAAATCACGGCAAAACCCTGTCTTTTGAGGCCATATACGTTCAAATCGGACGAAAGATATATATGGGAGCTATATCTAAATCTGAATCGATATTTACCATATTTGGCACATACAATAGTACCGTTAAAAGTACCACTTGTGCAAAATTTGAAGTAAGTCAGGGCAAAACTCTGGATTTTGTGGCCATATAAGTTCAAATCGGACGAAAGATATATATGGGAGCTATATCTAAATTTGAACCGATTTCACTCAAATTTACCAAGCATTGGTAGAAAGACAATTCTATCCTCTTTGCAAAATTTCACGAAGATCGGTAGTAAACTTTGGCCTCTGTGGTCATAAGAGTCTAAATCGGACGAAAGATATATATGGGAGCTATATCTAAATCTGAACCGATTTGGCTGATATTTTGCAAGATTTTCGAGATTCATAAAATATTTGGATGTACGGTATTTGTTGATAAACACGCTAACTATGACCAAATCGGGGATAAATATATATGGCAGCTAAATCTAAATCTGAACCGATTTTTTCTTTGAACTTTTAGCAGCGTGTAAAAGATCATCCATTCGTGGTAATGGATGTCTGTCCGGAATCGTGACAGCGTTCAATTTTCGATAATCCACACATACTCTAATTGAGCCATCGCTTTTGGGGACCATTACAACAGGAGATGCCCATGCACTATCGCATTCCTCGATAATGTAATTTTCCAGCATCACTTCTATTTCCTTTTTCAAATCCCTTGCCTTAGCGAACGAAAGCCGGTATGGCGGTGAAAAAATTGGTTCATGACTTCCAGTATTGATCTTATGTACTAAACGATGGGTCTCAGACTTTTCCTTCTTGGCGTTACATACAAATGCACAAACTTATTATACCCTTTACCACAGTAGTGGTGAAGGGTATAAAAAGTGGTACAAATTATTGAAATTTTGTCGAAAAAAAAGTTCTAAATCCATTCAAGAAATATTGCGAATTTTTCAAAATATTTTTATTCAAACATTTCAGAGAAGCGTTAAAATGCAATAAAAATTATAAAAATTATTTATTTGTCAAAATATGAAAATATTTTTTAATTCACATCCAAAACACTGAATTGGAATCACAGAGTAAGAAGTGATGCAAATTCAGCGCAACGGCTGTTGAAATGGTGGACATGACAAGCCCATGTTAAATTCATCGCTTCTGCGACAATTTTGTATTACTTCCGGATCCAAAAAGAACATTTTCACTACTTTTTTGGTGACGCTTTTTTTACTGGGATATCGATAGAATGAAAATTCGTTAGATGAAATACGTACTTCAATTTTATTGATCCTAGTTTTAATGCTATATACGTCCCTAAAATGTTTTAATTTTAAAGAAACCGTATTTTTGGCTCGGAATCAATACTAAAATCCTTATGGGAAAGTCAAAATCGTTGAATTCAAGTAAACCTTTTTTAGTATAAAAACGAGCTTAAAATCGAATAAGATTGTTTGACCAAAATAGCTAAAGGTAGGACATATGGACATGTGTACCCTCAAAAAAAAAATCGCTTCTGTAACATCTACCCCAAACACATTTTGCTTCAAGCATATATATTTTCAAGATTGGTCCAAACAAACTATTGTTTGTAATGTTGAAACATATTATGTTTCACCTTAGGCATACATTGGTAGAATAAAATTTTAATGACATTTTCTTTGTGTATATAAATTTTTAAGGCGCCAATTGGTTACTTCCATTCTTTTACTTGCAGCATACTATTACTAAATTAATACATGTTTGCATCCAAGCATATTAAATTTACAATCATTATATGTCCCAAACATAATATGTTGGAACATATTAATATGTATGTCCCAAACATGTTATGCACATAAAAATATTGTGTTTAAAAAAATTTGAGTTACAAACATATTATTTTTACACCCAAACATATTAAAAACAGTCTTTTTCATCCGTGTATATTTCAAATCAAATTTCAATCAAATCCTCCGTCCACCTTTCCATGTATTTGTTTTTCGCGGGATTCCAGTCGCAATTTTTAACCCATTTTGATGAAATTTGATTCATGACGTTTTTTGGACAAACAATCGAATGAAATTCGATATAGCTCCCATATAAATGTATTGCCCTATTTCAATAAATGGTCAGCGATACTTTATGAATGGCGTCAAATTTGGCTTCAAACGACCGACAAAGCTGAACGAAAGTGGCACATTCCCGGCGAAGCGCTGTCTTAAGATGATCGACGCTTTGATATTTGCTAACGCCACCCCTTTATTTCCAAAATGCAAATGAATTTGACGAAGAATTGAGATCCGGAGATTTTGGTGCCTTTAAGCGGCAGAAATGTTTGGCTTAAAAAGGCTTCAGTTATTCTTGGCATTTATGTTGTTCGAGAGCCACCGTGGTGCAATAGATAGCACACAGAAAAAAAGTAGCTCGTAATTTATGACAAATTTTGAACTTCAATTTAGTTAAACGCATTATTAGTCGTTAAAAATGGATGGGAAAAATCTCATTCATTGTGTACTTAAGAATTCCCGACCGATGTTTGATCAAATTTTGAAAAGGTTTTGTTGATATTCTTAATACAAAATCGGCAAGTCGTGCAAAATTGCCACAGAAGCGATAAATTCAACATGGGCTTGTCATAGGACGGATGCCCACCATTTCAACAACCATTGCACTGAATTTGCATCATTTCTTAAGGTGTGACTCGACTTCAGTGTTGTGGAGATGTATCAAAAAAGTTTGTGCTGTTATGCCAAAAAGAAAAAATAGTTTTATAAACTTTTGTGATTTTTAATGCATCTAACGCTTGTCGCAAACGTTTGACCCCAAATATTTTCAAAAATTCGCAAATTTTTCTAAAATGGATTAAACAATTTTTTCAAAAAAATAATAATAAAAATAAAAATAAATAAATAATTTGTACCTCTTTAGTATTTCTTACTCTGTTTTTAACCTATTTGAAACATAAATAGTTAAAATTACCCATGAAAAAAAGTGAAAAAGCGACTTATAAAAAATTGAATAAAAAAACTTCCTGTGTAGTTGAAATACACTGAAAAAAAGCATACTCGGTTCCAAAGATTTTGTCTTTACTTTAAAAAATTTGGTATTGATTCCGAGCCAAAGAAGCGGAGAATACAAGTAAGGATACTTTTAAGACACAATTCTCTTTTAAATTTAGGTTTTGTGTACTCCCTTCTAGGAAGCAAATTTTAATTTTTCGCTTTCTCATCTTTTTTTCTTCATATGCTATCAAAGTCCTTTAAAAACGAGTTAACGGCAACTTTATTTTCCAAATTGGGACACGACTTCCAGTAGAAATTATGCTATGTTTGAAGTAAAAAACTTCTTTAAAATAAAGTTTTGAAAAATATGTCCTATATTTGAACGATTTTTTGCTTTGTAGTCAAGATGCAAAAAGACAACAAATTTAAAGACAATTTCATTAAATTTAAAGAATTTTTCTAAATTATTAAAGTCAAGTTGACCTTAGCCTATAAATTTTTTCTTTCATGTTAAGATACCCATTTTTAAGTCAAATCCTTTAATTATAAGGACAATACGACTTCATTGAAAAGTTTATCGACTTTTGGACAAGGAAAATAACTTTATTTTAGGGAAATGCGTCTTCTATGCTAAGCAAAATTTGTATTCGTATTTTAAAGACATGAAATCTTTGACCTCAAGACAATATTTTTTTTCAGTGTAAAGAACATCTTTGGGAGGACATATTTGGAAGTGCTTTATGCTGGGAAGTTGAGTATAATAACATGTCGGGCATGGGGAAGATGATGTTCCCGAAAATATATAAAAAACACCCTATATATGCAAGGCCGTATTCAGGGGGCGGGGGGATGAGGGGGATCAAACCCCCCCCCCCCGAAATGAATGAATATTTTTATATAAATAATTATATATTTTTAGCTGCATAGAAAAATCTTATCGAAGATGTTGAAGAAAAGCTGGAGGTTTTTTTTGAAAAACGCTTACCTATAAAACTTGCACAAATCATAGAATACTAGTTGAAAAGCCCGTCGAACGACGGTCGAAAAAAAATTATTTTTGTTCTCGCACCACAAATTTCATTTTTGGAAAATGTATTTCTGCTTTTTATGTGTGTTTGTTGTTCTTTTTGTGAACATGACTCGCTTTGTTTGGCCATAGCAACAACAACGAAACAGCCAAACATACAAGTGTAAATAAAATGGCGCAAAACCTGCGAAAAAACCTGCCTAATTCAGCGATGGAAGCAATAAAGAGATATTTCCAAACGTGCATATTCTTTTAAAAATTTTGGTCACTTTGCCAGTTACTCAGGGATGGAAAATACAATTTTAAAAAAGTACAAAAAAGGTATTTTTTGAGCGGAAAGATTATTGTCGAGAGACTGAATTTTAAAGAAAATAAAATTTTGACAAAATTTTCTATAGAAATAAAATTTTGCAAAAATTTCCTATAGAAATAAAATTTTTACAAAATTTTCAATTGAAATAAAATTTTGACAAAATTTTCAATTGAAATAAAATTTTGACAAAATTTTCTATAAAAATAAACTTTTGCAAAAATTCTATATAGAAATAAAATTTTGACAACATTTTCTACCGAAATAAAAAATCGATAATATACAATCAACTTTTTCGACTAAAACTTTCTTGAAGTTCAATAAAATCCTGTTTTTGACTATGTCTTACAAAATCGAGATTTTCTTCCCACATGAACATGTCTATTTTGCCATATTTGTAAAAGACTATTAGCAAATAAGGTTGATAAAGACTTTCTCAAAATATTAAAATATTTTGTCAAAGCTATTGTACCATAAATCTGATACCGACTCAAAAATGTCTACACAAAAGGTACTAAATCATTCGCGGGGGTACTACGGTACTGACCGGGGTGAAAAAGGTTTGAAAAAAGTACTATAGTACTGCATTTTCCATCCCTGCAGTTACTACGTGCTCATCCGAACGTTCATTTTCAACAATGAAGAGATTAAAGACGTATCTAAGAAATTCGAGTAGCGAGAGTAGTCTCAAAGGATTGGCATTAATGTCGGTTCATCGCCGAATAAATGTGCCGACTGAAGAACTCATTGATTTATTTGCTGCCCAAAAAGCCCGTCGGCTCAATTTAATATTATAACCAGTGAGTAAAGTAGGTTAGGTTAGGTTAGGTGGCAGCCCGATGTATCAGGCTCACTTAGACTATTCAGTCCATTGTGATACCACATTGGTGAACTTCTCTCTTATCACTGAGTGCTGCCCGATTCCATGTTAAGCTCAATGACAAGGGACCTCCTTTTTATAGCCGAGTCCGAACGGCGTTCCACATTGCAGTGAAACCACTTAGAGAAGCTTTGAAACCCTCAGAAATGTCACCAGCATTACTGAGGTGGGATAATCCACCGCTGAAAAACTTTTTTTGGTGTTCGGTCGAAGCAGGAATCGAACCCACGGCCTTGTGTATGCAAGGCGGGCATGCTAACCATTGCACCACGGTGGCTCCCGTGAGTAAAGTAGAAAGTCGGACGGGGCCGACTATATCATACCCTAAACCACCCCTACTGAATTAGTAAACATAAGCATTTGTGGGGTATCATTGGTATAGGTTTTGGAGAACATAAAGGGGGGTACATGTTTATGGGTGTCGTGTCACAATCTGAGCAGAAATGTCTAATATTAGGAGCTATAGTTTATTTTGCACCAAAAGAGTTAGTATGCCACTAATATTGAGCCCATTATTAAAAAAGAGAAAATCGTTCAATTAGTGTGGGTAATAACTCCAAATATGTAAAAATCGAGCAATATTCTTATGTAAGAGCTACAAGTACGTATAAATACGATCGGGTAGTACATCAAAATTTAAAATTTGAGTAACATTGGTTAACAAATAAGAGTACTATGGCCAAATTAGGGAAAATAGAGCGATGTATATATATGGAAGCTATATTTAACTCTGAACCAATTTGCATAATATTTTGCGGGTTTGATTAATATCACAAAAGGTTACCTTGTTCAAAATTTGAGAAATATCAGTTAAGAAATGAGGCCTCTACGGTCAAAAATAAGGTTATTAGGGGCGAATTTTTCAAAATCGGGCGATACATATATGGGAGCTATATCTACATCTGAACCGATTTTGATGAAATTTTGCAAATACGGTTAGTACTATAGTGGACTGGATCTAGCCAACTTTGAGTAAGATCGGTTAGTAAATAAGGGTTCTATGGCCAAATTTTGGAAAATCGGGCTATACATATATATGCGAGCTATATCTAAATCTGAACCGATTTCGATGATATTTCGCACATATAGTTAGTGCTATAGAAGATTACATTTAGCCAACTTTGAGTAAGATCGGTTGATAAATAAGGGTTTTATGGCCGAATTTAGAAAAATGGGGCGGTACGTATATATGGGAGCTGTAGCTAAATCTGAACCGATTTCGATGATTTTTTACACATATAGTTAATGCTATGGAAGATTACATTTAGCTAACTTTGAGTAAGATCGGTTGATAAATTAGGGTTTTGTGGCCAAATTTGGGAAAATCGGGCGATACATATATATGAGAGCTATATCTAAATCTGAACCGATTTGAATGAAATTTTGCAGACTTGAAGGGCGGTAAAAAAGATTACCTTTTGCCAAATTTGGTGACGATCCGTTTGAAAAAAAAGCACAACGTGACCGCATTTGTCGAAATCGGGCGATACATATATGGGAGCTATATCTAAATTTGATCCGATTTCTTCCAAATTCAATAGCGTTCGTCCTTGTGCCAAAAAACTCCCTGTACCAAATTTCATCAAAATCGGTTAATAATTGCGAGCGGAATCCTGTGAACAACAAATACATGGACAGACGGATGGACACCAAGCGCTAGATCGACTCAGGAGGTGATTCTGAGTCGATCGGTATATATTTTATGGGGTCTAAAATCAATATTTCTGGTAGGCACATTTTTTGGTTTAGGGTATAATAACCCCTATGTAGTTTAGGGTATAAAAATATTGTATACATACCTATGCATAAATAAAATTTTCTACGCATGAGATTATATGAATATTTTTTTTAAAGTTGAACCCCCCCGCCCCCCCCCCCCCCCCCCCCCCCGAATTAAAATCCTGGCTACGGCCTTGTATATATGTGTCTACTAATTTCATGTAAATTTAAGGTTTTTATTTAAAAAAGTCTTTGAAGAAGGAGCCTTTCCTCCTTAGCCAATATCAGAAAATTAAAATCACTCCCCATTTAGAGAGAAAACTCCACCTTCCCTGAAAATTTCCAGAAAATCTGATAACTTTCTATTTCAAAAAATTGGACAAGGGAGAACCCCCTCCTTCACAAACCAGGTATCGAAATATTATATACCCTGCATTCATTTCATAACCTTTCTCGTGTTCCCTATGAATTCCAAGTAAATCTAACTAATATAGAAATCGAAATTATATTTATCACAATTCCGAAAAGGAGTTTCCCTTTCCTCCAAGAAAATCGGGGAACTTTTCTTAAAGATTCAAAGTGTCGGGCAAGACAATCCCCCTGTCTATTCAAATATCAAAATGTGAGGACTCTTTGTTAAGTTCAGCTCGACGGTGGAATGCCAACCACACTTTTCCTTAAACAATGAAAAGTGTAAGATATTTTTGCTACAAAACAAACATTTTTTATTAGAGAAAAAAAAAAACAATTATAAATTATGAGCTTTGATAATATTTTTAGCCATCCATTAATACCATAATCGATTGATCAATAGCTAGTCATGTTACATGGTATTAAGCTTCCGTGACATTGGTATTTTGTTTTTTTGATCAAGCATAACAGCTCGAACTTCTTTGCGGAGCAATTACCTAGGACACCATGTAATAACAACCCATGATTTCGGGTTAGTTTTTCTTGGTTTGAATTTCTTCCAGAACAAATTCTAATTGGAAAAAATATTTTTCTCATACCAACATTACTATGTAACTTTAATCCGCCAACTACTCAGCACTTTACTTGGGACAACAGCACCCAATGCACCATGCCCATGATACAAATTAGATCACTTAACGAAATGTTCTCAAGATTATGGCCATGGCACAACAAAAAAAACTAACTGCATTACAATTGCGTGTTGTGGCGTGAAAAACTGCACTTTAATTTAAACGTTCACACAGCCCTCAATTGTAGTTGCAACACCATAAGCCAATCGCTGCAGTACACTAAGTTGTGGAAGACTATACTCACGCCAGTTAGATTAGGATGATGATGGTGAAGCTCAAATGACCGACCGATCGACCAGCTTCCACTACCAAAAATTTCCACAGAGATGAGGAAAAATAAATCACGATTTCCATCCCAAAATGCAATAAATGGATAAACTGTTAGAATAATCGAAAGAAGCTATAATATTTGGGGTATACACTGAGAAAGTAGTTGAGACATAGAATTAAATAAATAAGCTAACAACGGGGAGAACAAGAGATGTTATTTTATATCACTCGGTATACCAGTTTCTGTCACATTTGAAATTTTTATTCTCTGACATATGACAAATCGGTCTATCAAATTCCTCCAAAAGTTGACAATTGCATTTTCATTGCCCAACGTGTAGATGAAAGTGTCTAAACAAATTGATGCAACATATATTAGAGCGGGAGCAGCAAATTCCAATGAAGAAACGCATCGAGGAAGCCAATCTGCAACAGAGAGATAACCTTAACTTAATTTCCCCAAAATACTAAGCCCATCTAAATTAGAAATATTGTAGATTAAAATATATTAAAATTAACAAGTATATACGGCCGTAAGTTCGGCCAGGCCGAAGCTTATGTACCCTCCACCATGGATTGCGTAGAAACTTCTACTGAAGACTGTTATCCACAATCGAATTACATGGGTTGAGGTATCACTTGCCGATGGCAAGGTATCTTAAAACTTCCTAACACCGTCTTCTAAATTGCAAGGTAGTCCATATGTGGTATATACGTATGTTATTAAACTAAAAAAGGCCGATTATATACGTATATAATTAAGTTTGACAAACTTTTCTAGAAATAATAGAAATAAAATTTTGACAACATTTTCTATAGAAGTAAAATTTGGACAAAATTTTCTATAGAAATAAAATTTTAACAAAATTTTCAATAGAAATAAAATATTGTCAAAATTTTCTGTAGAAATAAAATTTTGACAAAATTTTCTATAGAAATAAAATTTTGACAACATTTTAAAGACAATTAAAATTTTGACAAAATTTTCTATAGAAATAAAATTTGGACAAAATTTTCAAGAGAATTAAAAGTTTGACAACATTCTCTATAGAATTAAAATTTTGACAACATTTTCTATAGAAATAAAATTTGACAAAATTTCTATAAGAATAAAATTTTGACAAAATTTTCCATAAAAATAAAATTTTGACAAAATTTTCTATAAAAATAAAATTTTGGTAGATTATTTTTGGGTCGAGTGGCAACCATGATTATGAACCGATATGGACCAATTTTTGTGTGATTGGGGATCGGCTATATATAACTAAAGACCTATATGGACCAATTTTGGCATGGTTATTAGCGGCCATATACTAACACCACGTTGCAGATTTCAACCGAATCGGATGAATTTTGCTCCTCCGAGAAGTTCTGGAGATCAAATCTGGGGATTGATTTATATGGGGGCTATATATAATTATGGACCGATATGGACCAATTTTTGCGTGTTTGTTAGAGACAACAAACTAACACCACGTTCCAAATTTCAAACGGATCGGATGAATTTTGACCCTCCAAGAGGCTCCGAAGGACAAATCTTGGGATCGGTTTATATGGGGGCTATATATAATTATGGACCGATATAGACCAATTCTTGCATGGTTGTTAGGGACCATATACTAACACCACGTACCAAATTTCAACCGAATCGGATAAATTTTGCTACTGCAAGAGGCGCCGGAGGTTAAATCTGGGTATTGGTTTATATGGGGGCTATATATAATTATGGACCGATATGGACCAATTTTTGCACCAAATTTCAATTGGATTGGATGAAATTTTCTGCTCTTAGAGGATCCGCAAACCAAATCTGGGGATCGGTTTATATAGGGCTATATATAATTATGGACCGATATGGACCAATTTTTGCATGGTTGTTAAAGACAATATACTAACACCACATATCAAATTTCAACCGGATCGGATGAATTTTGCTCCTCTAAGAGGCTCCGGACTTCAAATCTGGGGATCGGTTTATATGCGGGCTATATAAAATTATGGACCGATATGGACCAATTTTTGCACCAAATTTTTGTACAAAATTTCAATTGGATCGGATGAAATTTGCTGCTCTTAGAGGATCCGCAAACCAAATCTGGGGATCGGTTTATATGGGGGCTATATATAATTATGGACCGATATGGACCAATTTTTGGACGGTTGTTAGAGACGATATACTTACACCATGTACCAAATTTCAGCCAGATCGGATGAAATATACTACTCTTATAGGCTTCGCAAGCCAAATTGTTTATTGTTTATCTGGATGAATGGTTTTAATTTTTTGTTTCTTCTCTAGATTGGTAGATAACTTATTTTTATACCCTCCACCATAGGATGGTGTCATTCCGTTTGTAACACATCGAAATATTGCTCTAAGACCCCATAATGTATATATATTCTGGGTCGTGGTGAAATTCTGAGTCGATCTAAGCATATCCGTCCTTCCGTCCCTCTGTTGAAATCACGCTAACTTCCGAATGAAACAAGCTATCGAATTGAAACTTGGCACAAGTAGTTGTTATTGATGTAGGTCGGACGGTATAGAAAATGGGCCATATCGGATCACTTTTACGTATAGCCCCCATATAAACGGACATCAAGATTTGGCTTGCGGAGCCTCAAAGAGAAGCAAATTTCATGCGATCCGGCTGAAATTTGGTACATGATGTTGGTATATGGTGTCTAACAACCATGCCAGAATTGGTCCATATCGGTCCATAATTATATATAGCTAGATTTGACCTCCCGAGTCTCTTGGAGGAGCAAAATTCGTCCTATCCGGTTGAAATTTGGTACATTTCGTATCCGTATCGATCTATATTATATATAACCCCCAAAAATTTTATATTTCTAAAGAAAATTTTATCAAAAATTTATTTTTATTTAAAAGTTTGTCAAAATTTTATTTCTATATAAAATTTTGTCAAATTTTGTATTTCTGTTGAAAATTTTCTCAAAATGTTATTTCTATAGAAAATTTATGGAGCAATACTTATTTGGAGAGAAATATTTTGCAAAATCTTTCAAAACATCAATAATTCTACCAATCTACCAAACAGTAAAAACCATTTTTGGTAGACTCGTGTTCATAGTTATATATAGCCCCCATATAAAGCGACTTCCATATTTCAATTCTGGCTCTATAATTACCGCACAAAAGTTCATATCGCACTGAAAAAAATATTGTCGTGAGGTCAAAGATTTCACGTCCTTAAAATACGAATGCAAATTTTGCTTAGTATAGAAGATGCATTTCTCTAATATAAAGATTTTTCCCTTGTCCAAAAGTAGATAAACTTTTCAACGAAGTTGTATTGCCCTTATAATTAAGTGTTTTGACTTGAAAATGGGTATCATAACATGAAAGAAAAAATTTTTGGGATAAGGTCAACTTGACTTTAATAATTCAGAAAAATTCTTTAAAATTAATGAAATTGTCTTTAAATTTGTTGTCTTTTTGCATCTTGGCTACAAAGCAAAAAATCGTTCAAAAATAGGACATGGTTTTCAACACTTTATTTTAAAGACGTTTTTACTTGAAACATAGCATAATTTCTACTGGAAGTCGAGTCGGAATTTGGAAAATAAAGTTGTCGTTAACTCGTTTTTAAAGGTCTTTGATAGCATATGAAGAAAACAAGCTGAAAAGCGAAAAATTAAAAATTGCTTCCTAGAAGCAAGTACGCAAAACTCAAATTTAAAAGTGAATTACGTCTTAAAAATGTCCTTTCTTGTATTCTCTGCTTCAATACCAAAATTGTTAAAGTAAAAAATACCAAAATTGTTAAAGTAAAGACAAAATCTTTGGAACCGGGCATGCTTTTTTTTCAGTGCGGTTCATAATTATGTCTTCCCTATATACCGGTCAAGAACTGAATATATACGTATTTAATAGACCTTTCTTTTGTCTACTATATATCTCGCATGGACTAACCTTACGGGAAATGGATCAACCACAGAACCCGTACAGGACTAGTCCCTGGTGTGTATGGACCAGTCCCAGTTCTGGTCACTTTAATATGGGTTTGTCACTGACAGGGTAAATTTACATTTTAGGACGCGTCTTGGACTCATCCCAAAGGACACTTCCTGGGACAATTTAGCAGGAACACCCCATAGGCAGGTTCTCAGGAACCAGTCTCAGACAAACTCTTAGAAATCCGTTTCAATTAAGGCATCCCAATTGAACCCGAAATGAAAAAAAAACTTTTGAAATATGTCGAACAATAGGTTATTCTGATAATTTTATTTCACTAACGCCCATTTTCATAAAGCTCCGTTAGTGTTCCGTTAACTAACCAACTTTTAAACCGTATTATGGACGAAGCTGTCATCTTGCATATATATTCCATATGCCAGTTAGGAACTTAACTGACGGAAATTTTTCAGTTAAAGTTAACTGGAGAGAAGATATTTGCAATTTACTTTCTGTTAACTGGCAGTTAAAGCCTAACGGAGCTACATGAAAATGGCCGTAAATGTGAAAATGCTTGATATTAATACCTTAATGGATCTAAGATTTTAATATCAAATGAGTACGGAAATAAATAAATTACCACTATTTAAAAATTGCAACTAACTGGAGCACAGGTACCACTTCTGCGATAGGTCCGTCAGTGCCAATTTGCACCAATTTCCCGTAGGGAACTTACAATTTAGAAGATGATGTTAAGAAGTTTTAAGATGCCTTGCCATCGGCCGCAACCCAAGTGATTTAATTGTGGATGACCGTCTTTAGTAGAAGTTTTTACGCAATCCATGATGGAGTATACAAAAGATTTGGCCTGACCGAACTTACGGCCGTATATACTTGTTTTTTTTTTTTTTTTTTTTTTTTAATAATTAAATTTTATTTAAAAGAAAGTTTATAATCTTTGCTTCACCAAATTTTTTATTCAATTTAGGGCACATATATTTGAAATTTACTTCCGTTTAAGTCGTATGTCTTTGAACTAAGGCAAATTTTCCTTAAATTAAATAGAAACATTTTTGATTTAAAGAAATCGCACTTAAATTAACTGAAATATTGAATTTTTAGATTTAAGATAAAACGCTTCAAATATGGTTAAAACTTATTTTGAGGTTTTTGTATCTTTGGTTTAAAATTGTTTGGTATTAAGAAAACATTGTTTTCTTTAAAGTGTCTGTAATAATTGGATTTCAAACTGACATTTGTTTGTACGTGAATAGCTTTATTAATATACCGCGAAAATTCAATAAATGCACTGAAAAAACAGTGAACCCACCAGGAAAGATAACTTTCGATTAATTTTAGAAAATTTGGAACTTTTTTAGAAAATTTTAACTAAACGGTATTACAAGCGCTGGCATCACTCCGATATGGCAAAAATAAGTAAATATTTTTCGACAAATTCAAGAAAATTTATTAGACATAACTAAATTTTTTCAGTAGTTAAAGAAAATTTTGTAGTTTTAAGAGAAATCTTGGAGTTCAAAAATGCAAGAATGTCTTTAGTGACATACGAAGTTCATGATGGACACATTTTTGGTAAAATTTACAAATTTAAAGAAATAATGAACTATTTTGTAAGAAATACGAAATTAGGAAATCTTTATGCTTTATTTGTGTATAACTTTTTCCCGTTTTTTAGTTCATTTAACTAACATACGCAAACAATTATTTGACTAAAATAAACTTTTTCCAAACATAATGATTCTATGAACTAATATAAAGTTAATATGGCTTTAGTGAAATAGAGAGTTCACTTTTTTTTGAGTGTGAGATCTGCATCCTAATTTTTCACAATTTCCTAATTTCTCATATTTGGCAATTTTTTACAAAAATTTTTTGGTTTTTATGTAAATCGTGTACTTAAGAATCAAGTATCCGATAAATATTAATAAGTAAATTTGCTTATCAGAAATTCTCTATATTGATATATAACTTTACTCGTACATATGTATATCGCAATAAGAGAATGAAAATTCGATAAATAAGATCTATATGCTAATTTTAATTTTATTGATATTATAAATTAATGGTCCTTTTTTTCAAATGCTTAATTTGCACTCTATCGTATGCGGTGGAATAAAGAGGAGCAACGGTTTCTTTTTTAAAATTTAAATTTAATTCAAATTGAACGATTCACCGTGCTGTGCGTTTAATAAAGTAGAAATAAGCCATTATTGTAAAATTGGTTTATTACACTAAACCTATTTCGAAACAGAAACCCACAAAAATCGCCAAATTTATTGAAATTCCCCAAGCCCCAACTGAAAAATTCATCCCCGTCCACGAAAAAATGTAGTCGTTATGGGGGGGGGTGAGGGAAAATTTCTCAATACTGGCAACACTGGTCATAACTCATGGCAAAGGTAGCCAATTCTAACAAATCTAAACTTATTCTACAATTTGATGTTATATACTACTTACCAGCCATCCTGTACAAAGAAAAACAAGTAAGGAAAGTCTAAAGTCGGACGGGGCCGACTATATTATACCCTGCACCACTTTGTAGATCTAAATTTTCGATACCATATGACATCCGTCAAATGTGTTGAGGGCTATATTATAAAGGTTTGTCCCGAATACATACATTTAAATATCACTCGATTTGGACAGAATTTCATAGACTTTTACAAAATCTACAGACTCAAAATTTAAGTTGGCTAATGCACTAGGGTGGAACACAATTTTAGTAAAAAATAAATATGGGAACCATTTAAATCTGAAGCACTTTTAAGGAAACATCACAATAGTTTATTTATGATTTATCGCTCGATATATATGCATTAGAAGTTTAGGAAAATTAGAGTAATTTTTACAACTTTTCGACTAAGCAGTGGCGATTAAACAAGGAAAATGTTGGTATTTTGACCATTTTTGTCGAAATCAGAAAAACATATATATGGGAGCTATATCTAAATCTGAACCGATGTCAACCAAATTTGGCATGCATAGTTACAATGCTAATTCTACTCCCTATGCAAAATTTCAACTAAATCGGAGCAAAAAATTGGCCTCTGTGGGCAAATGAGTGTAAATCGGGCGAAAGCTATATATGGGAGCTACATCTAGATCTGAACCGATTCCAACCAAATTTGACACGCATAGCTATAGTGCTTATTCTACTCCCTATGCAAAATTTCAACTATATCGGAGCAAAAAATTGGCCTCTGTGGGCGAAAGCCATATATGGGAGCTATATCTAAATCTGAACCGATTTGGCTGATATTTTGCAAGTTTTTCGAGACTCATAAAATATTTGGATGTACGGAATTTGAGGAAGATCGGTTGATATACACGCCAATTATGACCAGATCGGTGAAAAATATATATGACAGCTATATCTAAATCTGAACCGATTTTTTCCAAAATCAATAGGGATCGTCGAAACAGGACCCTATACCCCATTTTAGGACAATCGGACTAAAGCTGCGAGCTGTACTTTGCACACAAATATACACCAACAGACAGACAGACAGACAGACAGACAGACGGACATCGCTAAGGCGACTCAGAATTTAATTCTAAGCCGATCCGTATACTAAAAGGTTGGTCTATGATTACTCCTTCTTGGCGTTACATACAAATGCACAAACTTATTATACCCTGTACCACAGTAGTGGTGAAGGGTATAAAAATCACCAAAATATTTTCAATTAAAAAGTTGATTGAAGTTTTTTAATTAAAAAATTAATTGATACTCTTAACTTTTTAATCAAACTAGAAACATAATGTCAATAAAGTATATTATTGACATTTTTAAAATTTCAATTGAAAAATTAATTGATACAATTAACTTTTTAATCAAACTCGGAAGAGTAAAAATGGTAAAAAATATGAATATATATTTTTTTTAATTCTTGATTAAATTTTTTTTTGAAACTATAAGTTTTTGAATCAAACTAAAAAGGGTTAAAAATAATTATAAAAAGTGGTATTAAGTAACAGTTTCGTTTTTTTCATTCATTTCATTTCATTTATTTAAAAAATTAATTGAAGTTTGAAACCAACATCAATTAAAAATTTAATTGAAATTTGCTAATGAAATCAATTAATTTTTTAATCAAGTATTTTATTGATGCTCATTGATACTATCATTTTCGTGATTGAAGACATTCAATTAGGATCAATAAATTTGGTGATTGAATCTTAAAAAAAAAATTTTTGTGTGTAAGTTGGTGTATTAATTATTGGAAATTTATAAAAAACATATTGTACATGCTTTCGCCTTGACCAGAGTTATGATATGAAATTGTTGGCAAATTTTGAATTTCCTGGAAAATGCTAATATTTCCCTTGGGAAAATTTCACTTAGTATTCTCCTACCTTGATAAAGGGAGTTCCCAAAAGACTGACCAGAAGCTATATGTGAAAGTTCTAGAATCCGTGAGAAATATTGATTGGCACATAAACAAAAACTCCAAATACCACTGTAAGAGAAAAGTGGATATCGCATGTGAAAATGAGTGCAGAAAATATCATCTCATCTTCCTCATACATAAAATAGACCAATTGGCTATAGATTGAACTTTCCATTTACCATTGGCATAGCGGTGATAAAGTTGTTGCCTTCACTAGAAAAAAAAAAAACAAAAGGTAGTGAAATGTTTCAGGCACGAATTTTCCAATAGGCAGCCACGATCTCAATTCCAAAGCAATATGCCTTTAGATTCTAAACAATTTTTATGGTTCTCTTTGGTCTGTTACGTATAAAGATGATATCCTACTCCCTTATGCTGTTGTTGATGTTGTTCAGCATTTCGGTGTACAAACGATAGAAAAGATAGCGCCAATGGGGATAAGGTGTTTCCTATAATGCGTAAGAAACGTGGGTGGAAATTCGAACGAGGCTATGCAACATTGAAAAACCTTCCATATCCGTGAACAGACGAAAAGGCATTCAGGTCTATCGTATATTGGTACAATGAAAACTAAGCAAATAATTTCAGAATATTTTCACAATTATCCGAGCACAACACCCTACTATGATCTAAGCTGGACGCAACATGAGTTGAGTAACTGCAAGGTTTTCTATCTGTCTGCAGAACGGGAGGACAATGTTGCTCACCTAAAACAGTTGTGGAAGCTTTTTTGCGACCACAGCACTGTGGTTATAAGAGATTTTCCAAATGGGGTTACTCCCAAAACTCAAGTTAGGTTAGACAATGATAGGTCTGTGTAG
This sequence comes from Haematobia irritans, assembly GCF_050003625.1. Lineage (NCBI taxonomy): Eukaryota > Metazoa > Arthropoda > Insecta > Diptera > Muscidae > Haematobia > Haematobia irritans. The sequence goes on along the minus strand of NC_134399.1, from coordinate 64,322,141 downwards.
TGTAGTGACCGCCTTGATGAGAACACGCAGAGAAGAAACATGATTGTCACGATCATATTTGAAGAGCAAAATAATATGATAGGAGCTATTTTTGCGGCGACCATGTAACATTTTCACCTGCAATCATGGTGCCTCAGTGAACATAGTTCTAAGAAAAATATAATTGTCCTCATCTAAAATGTTATTATATTGATATAAGGTAGAGGTGTGCACGTGACACGAAAGTGTCGTGACTCACGAACATTTTCGTGACTCACGCGTGAGCCGTGAGTCACGCTGACGGCAACGGCGTGAGTGTGCGTGATTAACCAACCAAATGTCGTGCGTGAGCGTGAGTCACGAACGAATTTCGGAAAAACACGCTCACGAAAATAATCCCGCTTACGAATATAAAATGCTTACGAGTTGAATTCATTTATAATTTTAGTAACATCCTACGTGGTAAGAGTTTTATAACGCACTCGATTTTAACCATACTCATGTTTTCAGTCAGGTTCTATAGGTAAATCACTCATAAAATTATTCGTGAGTCACGAAGTTTTTCGTGAGTCACGACATTTTTCGTGAGTCACGATATATTTCGTGAGTCATGACATTTAAAAGATTTTCGTGCGTGAGTGTGCGTGAGTATAAATTTTCTTTACGTGAGCGTGCGTGACCGTGAGTCCTACCAAAAAATATCGTGCGTGAGTGTGCGTGAATAAGATTTCTCCGTCGTGAGTGTGCGTGAGCACAATATTACTCACGTGCACACCTCTAATACAAGGAATTTTGTTTGAATTAAAAGGCAATGGTTACGATTTAAAATGTAATGGTATTCATCAAAAATGTTTTTTCTCCCAGTTAAAAGAGCAGGGTCACTACCTAAAATGTCATGATCTTTATAAAAAACCTTTTACGTCTTGGGAAAAAGACGCCACTTGAGAAAAGAAAACACAAAATTAATTTTATTTATTTACTTTTATTTATTTATTGACTAATCCATTGTTTATTTGTATTTATACACTCTATTTTGATTCAATTTCAACAATCAGCAATCATTCAATAGTTACTCGTGTCTATCATATGTAGAAACGCAGACTTTATGTATCTATAAATAAAAATAATTCGTATAATATAGAAAAACGCAGAACAAAACAAGTGTATACGGCCGTAAGTTCGGCCAGGCCGAAGCTTATGTACCCTCCACCATGGGTTGCGTAGAAACTTCTTCCAAACACTGCCATCCACAATCGAATTACTTAAGTTGCGGTAACGCTTGCCGATGCCGAGGTATCTTAAAACCTCCTACCACCATTTTCTAAATTGTATGTAAGGCCATACGTGGTATATATTAAACCAAAAAAGATCGATCAAAGACGTATGCAATTCAGTTTGACAAAATAGACATAAAATTTTGACAAAATTTTCTACAGAAATAAAATTTTAACAAAATTTTCTATAGAAATAAAATGTTCACAAAATTTTCTATAGAAATAAAAATTTTGACAAAATTTTCTATAGAAAGAAAATTTTGACCAAAATTTATACAGAAATAAAATTTTAACAAAATTTTCTATAGAAATAAAATTTTGACAAAATTGGACCACTTTTACGTATAGCCCCCATATAAACCGACCCCCAGATTTGGCTTGCGGAGCCACTTAGATAGGCAAATTTCATGCGATCCGTTTGAAATTTAGTACGTGGTGTTAGTATATGGCCTCTAACAACCATGCAAAAATGAGTCCATTGCGGTCCATAATTATGTATAGCCCCCATATAAACCGACCCCTAGATTTCAACTCTGAACCCTCTTGGAAGAGCAAACTTCATCCGATCCGGATGAAATTTGGTACGTGGTCGTAATATATGGTCTCTACCAACCATGCAAAAATTTGCCATATCGGTCCATAATTATAAATAGCCCCCCATATAAACCGATCCCCAGATTTGACCTCCGGAGTATCTTGGAGGAGCAAAATTCACCCGATCCGATAGTGTATGGTATCTAACAACCATGCAAACATTGGTCCATGTCGGTCCATAATTATATATAGCGCCCATATAAATCGATCCCCAGACTTGAGCTCCGGAACCTCTTGGAGGAGCAAAATTCATGCGATTCGGTTAAAATTTGGTACATTGCGCTAGTATATGGCCGCTAGCAACTAAAGGGTGATACAGTCAACATTTGGTCAAGGGAAAACGCGTGTAAATCGGTGAAATCGTTTATTTAAAAATTAAAATTAAATTTCTTTTTTTAAGTTCAATTAGTATAAAATTCAGGAAAAATATTCAGTTAGGCTTTCGCTTTTCCAAATCCGAATTGCCGGGCCTCACGCTTGACACCTGCCATCAGATTTTGTACAGCCACCTTGTCCACCTTCTTCGCCGCAGAAAGCCAGTTTGCCTTGAACTGCTGCTCGTCCTTAGCAGTTTTTTGGTCTTCTTTAGGTTCCGCTTGACAATAGCCCAGTATTTCTCAATTGGGCGGAGCTCTGGCGTGTTGGGAGGGTTCTTGTCCTTGGGAACCACCTGCACGTTGTTGGCGGCGTACCACTCCATTGCCTTTTTACCGTAATGGCAAGATGCCAAATCCGGCCAAAACAGTACGGAACAACCGTGTTTCTTCTGGAAAGGCAGCAGACGTTTATTCAAACACTCTTTCACGTAAATTTCTTGGTCTGCTACCTTTTCCCTTCCTTTTGCCGTATAAAACTCCTGTCCCGGAAGTTGCTTGTAGTCGGCTTTGACGTAGGTTTCGTCGTCCATTACCACGCAGTCAAACTTCGTCAGCATCGTCGTGTACAGCCTCCGGGATCGCGCTTTGGCCGTCGTATTTTGTTTATCATCGCGATTTGGAGTCACTACCTTCTTGTTAGTCGATAGTCCGGCTCGTTTTTTGGATCGATGCACGGTTGTAGACGATACACCCGGCTTATTTGCGGCATCTCGGAGACAGAGGTTTTCGCTTGAAACTACCGGCAACTCTCTCTGTCGTCTCAGCGGCTTCCGGTTTTCGATTTCTCCCCGATCCAGACTTCCTGGCTGTCGACAAACGTTCCCCAAACACTTTAATTACATTTGTAACGGTTGATTTGGCAACTTTTAGCGATTTTGCCAGCTTTGCGTGCGAGTAGCTCGGATTTTCGCGATGCGCGAGCAAAATTTTGATACGCTGCTCTTCTTGCTTGGACGGCATTTTGACAACTGGAGAGTGAATTTTAAAATCAAAATAGGAACAACATTCTATACACACACACCTTCAAAATGAGGGGTGTTCAGGTTTTTTAAATGCAAAATTGAAAGTTTATATTGACCAAATTTTGACCGTATCACCCTTTATGCCAAAATTGGTCCATATCGGTTCATAATCTTGGTTGCCACTCGAGCCAAATATAATCTATCAATATGTAATTACTATAGAAAATTTTGTAAAAATTTTATTTCCATAGAAAATTTTGTAAAAATTCTATTTCTATAGATAATTTTGTCAAAATTTTATTTCTATAGAAAATTTTGTCTATATTTTATTTCTATAGAAAATTTCGTCAAAATTTTATTTCTATAGAAATTTTTGTCAACATTTTATTTCTATGTAAAATTTTGTCAAAATTTTATTTCTATACAAAATTTTGTCAAAATTTTGTTTCTATAGAAAATATTGCCATGTCAGTTACAACTACTTGTGCCAAGTTTAAAAACGATAGATTGTTTCGTTCGTAAGTTAGCGTGATTTCCACAGACGGACGGACATCGCTAGATCGACTGAGAATTTCACCGCGACCCAGAATATATACTTTATGGGGTCTTAGACCAATATTTCGATGTGTTACAAACGGAATGGAAAAGTTAATATACCCCCATCCTATGGTGGAGGGTATAAAATTGCGGCTTCAATGCCCGCACTAAATCAAATCGGGAGATCGATCTATATGGGAGCTATATCAAAGACCGATGTTAAGTTGGCGTAGCTGCTTATGGACCTAAACTGCCTTCGGATTTTAAGCCGGATGAGGCCTGCGTCTAGATTCTCAAGAAATCGAATCAAGGAATCACACAATTGTTCCAATAAGCTTTTTTGGAAATAATTCTTCAACTTTTGAACGGATAAAGATATCAACATAATTTTTTCTATGTGTAAAAGCTGAGGTGATATCCTCTAAGTTTGTGGGTCCACGGTATGACCTAAGGGCATTGAAAGTTTGTCACCTCTAGGCTATGAAATAATAAAATAATGTACCAAATTTAAAATTATCTTTTTGGAAGTTTTCGATTCTATTTTTGTGTTAGTTTTTTTCTTCGATTTTTTTTTTGACTGAGTGAATGATCGCTCCTTGAATTGTAAATGAGTAGTGTTTTAAATGTTTTAACGATTTTTGCACCAACAAAGACGGGGCTACCTCCACAAAAAGAAGAACTTACAATGGATCGTATGAAATAAAACGAACATTAAAATTTTCAACGAAATTGAATTTTGTCTAACTTTAATTTCTATAAAAAAAAAATTTTAAATATTATTTCCATAGATAATATTGTCAAAATTTTTTTACTAGAAATTTTGTAATTTTTTTTTTTTCTATAGAAAATTTTATTTCTATAGAAATAAAAAATTATTTTATTATTATTATTTCTATAGAAATAATAATAATAAAATTTTGTCAAAATTTTATTTCTTTGATTTCAGCTTAAAACCATGCATTGACTAAACTACAAATGTAGCTTAACCAACAGAGGAAAAGAATGTTTGCCAAATTTATTTGGGCAAAGCCCTATAGACTGCAAGATGGTTGGATGGACGCACGTTTCGGAATTACCAAGTTCCTCATCAGAATCCTCTATTTCTATAGAAATTTGCGCCAAGAATTCTACCAATCTACACACTGTTAGAAAAATATGTTTTTCATATGTTCCGATATAAACAAAATGTGTTTCGGGCACGATTTTAAACCACAATATATTTAAGTGCGAACATGTAATTTTCCTAAACTAACACTAAATGTTTGGGACATCTATGTTAATATGTTAGAATATATTATGTTTGGGGCATGAATGTTTCATAAAAATCATATGTGTGAATACAAACATATATAAATTTACAAATTTCAACTAAACATACATATGTTGTGATATTTTATTCAAAGCGACAGAGAGAGTATAGAGAGAAATAGAGATGGAAACCGGGAGAGTTGACGAAAGATATCAATATAACACAGCAAAAGAGTCAAAAGAGAACAATTTCTGTGAAACCGCTTGTATGTTGTTTCGGAAAACTGTTTTATGATAAGGCCAAAAATTTGATATGTTTAAGTCTAAATATTATTTAATTTGAATAAAGAGAATATACATTCTGAACCAAGAGAATAGACATTTGAAAAACAAACAGCTTATGTTTTCGCCTTGAGAGCAGCATTTTATGTATGTGTGGACATGTGTTTTGTTTATCATTTTGGCATTATTTTTTTCTTGATTCGTTAAAAGAAATCAGGGGTCTTCATAAAAATAACGAAAGGGCACTATACTCTTTTTAGAGTTGGGACGGTAAAATGAAATAAGGAGGAAATAGTGAAAAATTACACAGTAAAATGTAAAAAAACAAAGTTTAGTTTCTCTTTATTAAAAAGTAGTCCACGAGGAGTTGACGGACACCATCAAATATAAAAGCGGGCATTAAGTTCGACTTTTACAGCTAAAACAATTTAAAAAGTTTATTTTCTTTAAAATGAAGTATTAAAAAAAATAAAAGGAATTTTAGAGCGATGGTGTTAAATGCTAGTAAAAAACTGTTCACTCCTAAATAAATTTATGTTTATATTATAAAATTATGTAGGTATGTTTATACTCGACTCCACGTTCTTCTTTTGTTAGTTTTTGAACTCCTTCCAAATTTTAAAGCTTTGTACAAAAACAGTTTTTTATTACAAGATTGTTATTTTTGCAATAAAAAATAATATTTTATCCAAAAATCATTCAATTTCGTTTATATCAAGCACTGTTACTGACTATAAATCTTTAATAACGCACATTTCGATGTTTCATTTAAAAAATTAATATAGTATAAATATAAATGTGTAAATTAAAAAAACAAGTATATACGGCCGTAAGTTCGGCCAGGCCGAATCTTATGTACCCTCCACCATGGATTGCGTAGGAACTTCTACTAAAGGCTGTCATCCACAATCGAATTACTTGGGTTGCGATAACACTTGCCGATGGCAAGGTATCGTAAAACTTTTTAACACTGTCTTCTAAATTGTAAGTTAGCCCATACGGGGTATATATTAAACAAAAAAGGCCAATTAAATACGTATATAATCTAGTTTGACAAAATTTTCTATAGAAATAAAATTTTGACAAAATTTTCTATAGAAATGAAACCTTGACAAAATTTTCTATAGAAATAAAATTTTGATTATTAATTTTGTTCGGCTTGAGGTCATAGAAACAATCGATTATTGATTTGTTTTAATATTTATTTCCAATATTTCGGTTAGTGCCAAAATTAATAATCAGAATAAACATAAAATAGGTCAACAACACTCAAAAATATTTTTAAAAAATAAAATTTTGACAAAATTTTCTATAGAAATAAAAATTTGACAAAATTTTCTATAGAAATAAAAACTTGACAAAATTTTCTATAGAAATAAAATGTTGACAAAATTTTCAATGGAAGTAAAATGTTGACAAAATTTTCTACAGCAATACAATTTTGACAAAAATTTCTATAGAAATAAAATGTTGACAAAATTTTGTATAGAAATGAAATTTTGACAAAATTTTGTATAGAAATAAAATGTTGACAAAATTTTCTACAGAAATAAATTTTTTACAAAATTTTCTATAGAAATAAAATTTTGACAAACATTTCTATAGAAATAAATTTTTGACAAAACTTTCTATAGAAATGAAATTTTAACAAAACTTTCTATAGTAATAAAATTTGACAACATTTTCTATGGAAATAAAGTTTTGGTAGATTACAAAATTTTCTATAGAAATAAAATTTTGACAAAATTTTCTATGGAAATAAAATTTTGACAAGCATTTGTATAGAAATACACTTTTGACAAAACTTTCTATAGAAATGAAATTTTGACAAAACTTTCTATAGTAATAAAATTTGACAAAATTTTCTATGGAAATAAAGTTTTTGTAGATTATTTTTGGCGATATGGACCAATTTTTGTGTAATAAGTCATCGGCTATATATAACTAAAGACCGATATGGACCAATTTTTACATGGCTGTTAGAGGCCATATATTGACAAAATGTACCAAATTTCAACCGTATCGGATGACTTTTGCTCCTCCAAGAGGTTCCGGACGTCAAATCTGGGGACGGTTTATATGGGAACTATATATAATTATGGACCGATATGGACCAATTTTTGCATGGTTGTTAGAGACCATATACTAACACCATGTACCAAATTTCAACTGGATCGGATGAATTTTGCTCTTCCAAGAGGCTCCGGAGGTCAAATCTGGGGATCGGTTTATATGGGGGCTATATATAATTATGGACCGATATGGACCAATTTTTGCATGGTTATTAGAGGCCGTAAACTAACATCAGGTACCAAATTTCAACCGGATCGGATGAATTTTGCCCCTCCAAGAGGCTCCGGAGGTCAACTCTGGGGATCGGTTTATATGGGGGCTATATATAATTATGGACCGATATGGACCAATTTTTGCATGGTTGTTAAAAACCGTATACTAAGACCACGTACTAAATTTCAACCGGATCGGATGAATTTTGCTCCTCCAAGAGGCTCCGGTGGTCAAATCTGGGGATCGGTTTATATGGGAGCTATATATAATTTTGAACCGATATGGACCAATTTTTGCATGGTTGTTAGAGGTCGTATACTAACATCAGGTACCAAATTTCAACCGGATCGGATGAATTTTGCCCCTCCAAAAGTCTCCGGAGGTCAAATCTGGGGATCGGTTTATATGGGGGCTATATATAATTATGGACCGATATGGACCAATTTTTCCACGGTTGTTAGAGACAGTATACTAAGACCACGTACCAAATTTCAACCGGATCGGATGAATTTTGCTGCTCCGGGAGGCTCCCCAAGTCAAATTTGGGGATCGGTTTATATGGGGGCTATACGTAAACGTGGTCCGATATGGCCCATTTTCAATACCATCCGACCTACATCAATAACAACTACTTGTGCCAAGTTTCAAGTCGATAGCTTGTTTCGTTCGGAAGTTAGCGTGATTTCCACGGACGGACGGACAGACGGACAGACGAACGGACGGACGGACGGACGGACATGCTTAGATCGACTCAGAATTTCACCACGACCCAGAATATATATACTTTATGGGGTCTTAGAGCAATATTTCGATGTGTTACAAACGGAATGACAAAGTTAATATACCCCCATCCTATGGTGGAGGGTATAAAAAAAAACAAAAAAAAAAAAACAACAAGAAAATGTTCGGTCGGAGCAGGGATTGAACCCACGACCCTTTGCATGCAAGGCAGACATGCTAACCACCGCTCCACGTGGCAATCAAATGTATGTTTCTGTTAAATAATGTTATGTTTGCATGGGCTCGTGGGCGCTGCAAACTATGCTATATAAATGTAACTTAAAACGATAATTATCTACTGGTGACTATAACAGCTACGTAGCCCAGTGGATAGTTTGTTGGCTTACAAACTGTATGGTCCTCGGTTCGATTCTCCGTGCAGGCGAAAGGTAAAATTTAAAAAATATATAAAAGTGAATAATTTCTTCAACATTATTTGTATTACTGAGAAAGGTGCCAATAACTAAAAAATTTCGTGGAAGTGAAAATTACGAGTATGTTAGGGAATGAGCACAATCGTGTTTGGGAAAAATTCTTCCAAGCATATAATATTTTTGGCTCAAAATGCTTCCAAACATATAATATGTTCACATAAAACAAACATATTAATGTTTCGGCAGTATGCAATAATATATGTGCTTCCTGCAAAATATGTTTGGAACATATGTTAAAGAAGCGATTTTTTTTGAGGGTGCACGGACGAAAAATACAGTTTTTCATGTGTTTGGGTGTAAAAATTATATGTTTGGAACTCAAATTTTTTAACACAATATATTTAAGTACAAGCATATGATGTTCATAAACTAGCATAACATGTTTGGGACATATATGTTAATATGTTAGAACATATTATGTTTGGGACATAAAATACTTGTAAATATAATATGCTTAGATGCAAACATATATTAATTTAGAAATAGCCTATAAACATATATGTGTTTAGAAAGAGAGACCTAGAGAGTATGCTACAAGTAAAATAATGGAAGTAACCAATTGGGGCTTTAAAAATATATCCACACAAAGAAAATTTCATTAACATTTCTTTGTACCAGTGTATGCCCTGAGGTGAAACATAATATGTTTGAATAATATAAACAATATTATGTTTGGACCAATCCTGAAAATATATATGCAAAATGTGTTTGGGGTATATGTTACAGAAGCGATTTTTTTGAGGGTGTAGCAAACAGTAAAAACTGTACCATTTTTGTTAGAATTCTACCAACTGAGGCAACTGTGTTACCACTAATCCTAACATAACAAGCCCTATTCTTTTTATACCCTCCACCATAGGATGGGGGTATATTAACTTTGTCATTCCGTTTGTAACACATCGAAATATTGCTCTAAGACCCCATAAAGTATATATATTCTGGGTCGTGGTGAAATTCTGAGTCGATCTAAGCATGTCCGTCCGTCCGTCCGTCTGTCCGGCTGTCCGTCCGTCTGTGGAAATCACGCTAACTTCCGAACGAAACAAGCTATCGACTTGAAACTTGGCACAAGTAGTTGTTATTGATGTAGGTCGGATGGTATTGAAAATGGGCCATATCGGACGTTTACGTATAGCCCCCATATAAACCGATCCCCAAATTTGACTTGGGGAGCCTCCCGGAGCAGCAAAATTCATCCGATCCGGTTGAAATTTGGTACGTGGTCTTAGTATACGGTCTCTAACAACCATGGAAAAATTGGTCCATATCGGTCCATAATTATATATAGCCCCCATATAAACCGATCCCCATATTTGACCTCCGGAGCCTCTTGGAGGGGCAAAATTCATCCGATCCGATTGAAATTTGGTACCTGATGTTAGTATATGGTCTCTAACAACCATGCAAAAATTGGTTCATATCGGTCCATAATTATATATAGCCCCCATATAAACCGATCCCCAGATTTGACCTCCGGAGACTTTTGGAGGGGCAAAATTCATCCGATCCGGTTGAAATTTGGTACCTGATGTTAGTATACGACCTCTAACAACCATGCAAAAATTGGTCCATATCGGTTCAAAATTATATATAGCTCCCATATAAACCGATCCCCAGATTTGACCACCGGAGCCTCTTGGAGGAGCAAAATTCATCCGATCCGGTTGAAATTTAGTACGTGGTCTTAGTATACGGTTTTTAACAACCATGCAAAAATTGGTCCATATCGGTCCATAATTATATATAGCCCCCATATAAACCGATCCCCAGAGTTGACCTCCGGAGCCTCTTGGAGGGGCAAAATTCATCCGATCCGGTTGAAATTTGGTACCTGATGTTAGTTTACGGCCTCTAATAACCATGCAAAAATTGGTCCATATCGGTCCATAATTATATATAGCCCCCATATAAACCGATCCCCAGATTTGACCTCCGGAGCCTCTTGGAAGAGCAAAATTCATCCGATCCAGTTGAAATTTGGTACATGGTGTTAGTATATGGTCTCTAACAACCATGCAAAAATTGGTCCATATCGGTCCATAATTATATATAGTTCCCATATAAACCGTCCCCAGATTTGACGTCCGGAACCTCTTGGAGGAGCAAAAGTCATCCGATACGGTTGAAATTTGGTACATTTTGTCAATATATGGCCTCTAACAGCCATGTAAAAATTGGTCCATATCGGTCTTTAGTTATATATAGCCGATGACTTATTACACAAAAATTGGTCCATATCGCCAAAAATAATCTACAAAAACTTTATTTCCATAGAAAATTTTGTCAAATTTTATTACTATAGAAAGTTTTGTCAAAATTTCATTTCTATAGAAAGTTTTGTCAAAAGTTTATTTCTATACAAATGCTTGTCAAAATTTTATTTCCATAGAAAATTTTGTCAAAATTTTATTTCTATAGAAAATTTTGTAATCTACCAAAACTTTATTTCCATAGAAAATTTTGTCAAATTTTATTACTATAGAAAGTTTTGTTAAAATTTCATTTCTATAGAAAGTTTTGTCAAAAATTTATTTCTATAGAAATGTTTGTCAAAATTTTATTTCTATAGAAAATTTTGTAAAAAATTTATTTCTGTAGAAAATTTTGTCAACATTTTATTTCTATACAAAATTTTGTCAAAATTTCATTTCTATACAAAATTTTGTCAACATTTTATTTCTATAGAAATTTTTGTCAAAATTGTATTGCTGTAGAAAATTTTGTCAACATTTTACTTCCATTGAAAATTTTGTCAACATTTTATTTCTATAGAAAATTTTGTCAAGTTTTTATTTCTATAGAAAATTTTGTCAAATTTTTATTTCTATAGAAAATTTTGTCAAAATTTTATTTCTATAAAAAATTTTGTCAAGGTTTCATTTCTATAGAAAATTTTTTCAAAATTTTATTTCTATAGAAAATTTTGTCAAACTAGATTATATACGTATTTAATTGGCCTTTTTTTGTTTAATATATACCCCGTATGGGCTAACTTACAATTTAGAAGACAGTGTTAAAAAGTTTTACGATACCTTGCCATCGGCAAGTGTTATCGCAACCCAAGTAATTCGATTGTGGATGACAGCCTTTAGTAGAAGTTCCTACGCAATCCATGGTGGAGGGTACATAAGATTCGGCCTGGCCGAACTTACGGCCGTATATACTTGTTCTTATTGCTACGGAGTAAAAATTAGACACAAATTGTCTACGTTCCTCATTCATGTAATTCAGCTTGTAACCACTGTTCCTGCAATTCTTTGTGTCTTATGTGCGAACAAGATCACTTCATGACGACACCCAATGAGCGTCGAAAAGTCGTGCCCATGATCATCGTCATACAAATGCCTGAAATGAAATGAAAAAGTAACAAGAGGACAACCGTAATCCACTTCAGAACTGATGACTGAGGAACGTTTTTGTTTTCAATCTTGAGAACACCAAAAACAGCGTGCGGCATCAAGAGCATTCTGCCAAAAAAAAAAAAGAACATCATGACAACTGGTTTCGTGGCATCAAGTGAAAATTGGCCAATGAACCCTTAGGTTCACGCGTGCAATTTTTCTTAGACACTTGGTTTTTTGGGCGAAGGGGTTTAGGATACTTTTTGGTGATTGCTGGAGAACGTTAGTTTGGTCTCAAGTAATAAGGCTTGTTAAAATGTAGCCATGTGAAAATTGGTCCTAATCCCAATGTAGGTACCTTGTATCAAATTGACTAAGCGTCCCAACTCCTCATCTACTCTTCTATCCATTGGAAAGTTGAAGCTATTGGTGTTGTTGGCCCACAATGGTACTCACATTATTATCTTAACTTGGGAAAATTATAGAAATTATTGGATTGCGGCCTTTGAATTTCATAGTTGTTTGGTTTGATATTTTCCACTCTTTGTTTTGGTTCATGGTATCTGAGGGGAATGAGGTGAAACTCAGAAACCATATTGACTTTTAAAGAGACCGCCTAATTTTGTTGGTAATTTAAGACATCGGCATTTTCCACTTGTACGAAGGCAACAAATTATCACTCGAAACTGATATGCAATCCAAAACAACTTTCATTTACAGTTTCCCCATTTGATATCTTCGATATATGATGTGGTTTATTTTTATTTAGATACGTCCACAAATAAATTGGTTGTATTATAATAAAAACAAATCGTATTTTATGGAATTGAATTTCTTTAGGGTATCATACTTATGAGGGAATTGTTTGTTGATCAAGTTACTCTCGTAACTTTATAAGCTAACAAATTGATATTCCAAGATATGATTCAATTTAAGAAACTCCAATAAATATCCATTGATATCAAAAGTTATGGGAGCGACCACCGTGTAATGATTGCAATGACAAATTCTCGAGTCTAAGGATATGGGTTCAATTCTAACAAAACAGAGTAACAAAACACCAAAAGACTTTCCTATGACAGACCTTCTTTGCTTTAGATTGGATGTCTTCCATAAACCATGGTCTACCGCCTCACCACTGTTCTATTCCCCGCTTACTTACCCCTAAAGTGACCCAAATTTCTGAATCCTCTTTTAATATTCATTATACCTTGCGCCCCACTGTAAAGCAAAAAAATTTCTTCTAAAGGCACAACTTTAATAGCACTTTCAAATATGTCCTCCAAAAGATGTTCTTTATTTTAACTGCACAGGAAGTTAATTTGAGTACATTTTTTATAACTCGCTGTTTTCATATTTTTTATGGATAACTTTACCTTTTTTATTTGAAATGTGTTAAAAACAGAGAAAGAATTAATAAAATGGTACAAATTATTTAGATTTTTTTAGAAAATTTTCTAAAAAAAATAGCGAATATATGAAAATATTTGAGGTCAAGCCTTATAATGAATTAAAAATCATAAAAAACGTAAAAATTATTTATTTTTCAAAATATCACAAAATTTATCAATGCACATTCAAACCACTGAATTCGCATCACGCCTTAAGAAGTAATTGAAATTTGTGCAACGGCTGTAAAAATGGTGGACATCCATCCTATGACAAGCCAATCTTAAATTGATCGCTTCTGCGCCACCACCACTTCCGGATCCAAAATGTACATTTTCACTACTTTTTTGCTGGGAGGTTATTATAACCCAGCAAAAAAAGCGTCGCCAAAAAAGTAATGAAAATGTTCTTTTTGGATCCGGAAGTGGTGCAAAATTGACGCAGAAGCGATGAATATAACATGGACTTGTCATAGGACGGAAGTCCTCCATTTCAACAGCCGTTGCACTGAATTAGCATCACTTCTTTAGGTGTGATCCCAATTCAATGTTTTGGATATAAATTAAAAAATTCTGTGATATTTTGTCAAATAAATAATTTTTATAATTTTTTATAATTTTTAATGGATTCTAACGCATCTCGAAAAAGTTTGACCTTAAATATTTTCAAAAATTCACAATTTTTTCAGATTGGATTTAGCATTTTTTTCGACAAAATTTAAATAATTTGTACCATTTTATGAATTCTTACTCTGTTTTTAACCTATTTGAAATAAAAAAAGTTAAAATTATCCATTAAAAGTATGAAAAAACCAAGTTATAAAAAATTTAATTAAAAGAACTTCCTGGGTAGTTAAAATAAAGAACATCATTGGGAGTGCATCTTCTGGAAGTGCTTTTAAAGTTGTACCTTTGGAAGAACTTCCAAAATTTTTTGCTGGGAAGTTACTGCATACGTTTGCAACACCCAGAAGGAGACGAGATAGACACATGGTGTCTTTGGCAATATTGCTCAGGGCCGGTCCCTGAGTCGATCTAGACAAGTCCGTGTGTCCGTCCGTCCATCTGTTTGTGAACACATTTTTGTAATAAAAGTCTAGGTGGCAATTTTGGTCCAATAGACTTCAAATTTGGCACAAATATGTGTTTTGGGTCAGAATAGAACCCTATTGGAAGAAATCGCTTCAGTTTTGAATACAGCTCCCATATATATCTTTCGCCCTATATCTACCAATATGACGCCAGAATCCAGAATTTTAGCCTGATATTTTTATTTTTTAAATTTTGTAATTTTCTTCAAAGTGCAATTGATAGTGTCGTAAAGTGTACCGAATTTGGTTGAAATTGGTTCAGATTTAGATATAGCTCCCATATATCTTTCGCCCGATATGCACTTATATGGCCTCAGTAGCCAGATTTTTACCCTGATTTGCTTTTAATTTCGTACGATATACATGCCAAGTTTGATTGAAATCAATTCAGATTTAGATATAACATATTCCACCCAGAATACAAATTTTGTCCAGATCGAGTCAGATTTAAATATATGTATATGGGAACAAAAACCTTTATATATAGCACCCAACACATGTTTATTTGGATGTGGATCTACAAAGTGGTGTAGGGTATAATATAGTCGGCCCCACCCGACTTTAGATTTTACTTATTTGTTTTTAAATACAAAATTTAAAGTTCTTAGAATTGCTTTCGTAAAATTACGCCTTAGGTTAGGTTAAGTATTGTGGCAGCCCTTTATTATACCCTCCACCTTAGGATGGGGGTATATTAACTTTGTCATTCCGTTTGTAACACAACGTCGTGGTGAAATTCTTAGTCGATCTAAGAATGTCCGTCCGTCCATCCGTATGTCTGTTGAAATCACGATAACTTCCGAACGAAACAAGCTATCGACTTGAAACTTGGCATTAGTAGTTGTTATTGATCGGATGGTATTGCAAATGGGCCATATCGGTTCACTTTTACGTATAGCCCCCATATAAACGGACCCCCAGATTTGGCTAGCGGAGCCTCTAAGAGAAGCATATATCATCCGATCTGGCTGAAATTTGGTACATGGTGTTGGTATATGGTCTCTAACAAACACGCACAAATTGGTTCAAATGGGTCCATAATTATATATAGCCCCCATATAAACCGATCCTCTGATTTGGCTTGCGGAACCTCAACGAGAAACAATTTTCATCCGATCGGGCTGAAATTTGGTACATGGTGTTGGTATATGGTATTTAACCACCATGCAAAAATTGGTCCACACCGGTCCATAATTATATATAGCTCCCACATAAACCGATCCCCAGATTTGACCTCCGGAGTCTCATAGGGGAGCAAAATTAATCCGATTCGGTTGAAATTTGGTACGTGGTGTTAGTCTCTACCAAACATGCAAAAATTTGTCCATATTGGTCCATAATTATGTATATCCCCCATATAAACCGATCTCCAGATTTGACCACCGGAGTCTCTAGGAGGAGCACAATTCATCAGATCCGGTTGAAATTTGGTACGTGGTGTTAGTATATAGTCTCTAACAGCCATACAAAAATTGGTCCACATCGGCCCATAATTGTATATAGCCCCATATAAACCGATCCCAAGATTTGACCTCCGGAGCCTCTTGGAGGAGCAAAATTCATCCAATCCGGTTGAAATTTGGTACGTGGTTTTAGTCTATAGTCTCTAACAACCATGCAAAAATTGGTCCACATCGGTCCATAATTTATATAGCCCCCATATAAACCGATCCCCAGATTTGACCTCCGGAGACTCATAGGGGATCAAAATTCATCCGATCCCGTTGAAATTTGGTTACTAGTGTTAGTATATAGTCTCTACCAACCATGCAAAAATTGGTCCATATCGGTCCATAATTATGTATAGCCTCCATATAAACCGATCCCCAGATTTGACCACCGTAGTCTCTTGGAGGAGCAAAATTCATCCGATCTGGTTGAAATTTGGTACATTGCGCTAGTATATGGCCGCTACCAATCATGCAAAAATTGGTCCCTATCGGTCTATAGTTATATATAGCCGATCGCCAATCACACAAAAATTGGTCCATATCGCCAAAAATAATCTAACAAAATTTTATTCCTATAGACAATTTTTTCAAAATGTTATCACTATAGAAAATTTTGTCAAAGTTTTATTTCTATAGAAAATTTTGTCAAATTTTATTTCTATATTATTTTTTTTCTAAATTTTATTTCTATAGAAAATTTTGTCAAATTTTATTTCTATATACGTATTAATCGACCTTTTTTTGTTTATAGTATATTAAACCCCTTATGGACTAACTTACAATTTAGAAGACGGCGTTAAGAAGTTTTAAGATACCTTGCCATCGGCAAGTGTTACCGCAATTCGATTATGGATGACAGTCTTTAGTAGAAGTTTCTACGCATCCATGGTGTAGGGTACATAAGATCCGAACTTACTTACTTGTTATACCCTCCATCATAGGATGGGGGTATATTAACTTTGTCATTCCGTTTGTAACACATCGAAATATTGCTCTAAGACCCCATAAAGTATATATATTCTGGGTCGTGGTGAAATTCTGAGTCGATCTAAGCATGTCCGTCCGTCCGTCCGTCTGTTGAAATCACGCTAACTTCCGAACGAAACAAGCTATCGACTTGAAACTTGGCACAAGTAGTTGTTATCGCTGTAGGTCAGATGGTATTGAAAATGGGCCATATCGGTCCACTTTTACGTATAGCCCCCATATAAAGGGACCCTCAGACTTGGCTTGTGGAGCCTCTAACAGAAGCATATTTCATCCGATCCGGTTGAAACTTGGTATATGGTGTTGGTATATGGTCTCTAACAACCATGCAAAAATTGGTCCACATTTGTCCATAATTATATATAGCCCCCATATAAACCGATCCCCAGATTTGGCTTGCGGAGCCTAAAAGAGAAGCAAATTTGATCCGATCCGGCTGAAATTTGGAACATGGTGTTGGTATATGGTCTCTAACAACCATGCAAAAATTGGTTCACATCGGTCCATAATTATATATAGCCCCCATATAAACCGATCCCCAGATTTGGCTTGCGGAGCCTCAAAGAGAAGAAAATTTCATCCGATCCGGCTGAAATTTGGTACATGATGTTGGTATATGGTATCTTACAACCATGCAAAAATTTGTCCACATCGGTCCATAATTATATATAGACCCCATATAAACCGATCTCCAGATTTGGCTTGCGAAGCCTCAAAGAGGAGCAAATTGCATCCGATCCGGCTGAAATTTGGTACATGGTATTGGTATATGGTCTCTAACAACCATGCAAAAATTGGTCCACATCATAATTATATAACCCCTATATAAACCGATCCCCATATTTGGCTTGCGAAGTCTCCAAGAGAAGCAAATTTCATCCAATCCGGTTGTAATTTGGAACATGGTGTTAGTATATGATCTTTAACAACCGTGCCAGAATTGGTCCATATCGGTCCATAATTATATATAGCCCCCATCTAAAACGTTCTCCAGATTTGACTTCCGGAGCCTCTTGGAGGAGCAAAATTCATCCGATCCGGTTCAAATTAGGCACGTGGTGTTAGTATATGGTCGCTAACAACCATACCAAAATTGGTCCAATCACACAAAAATTGGTCCATATCGGTTCATAATAATGGTTGCCACTAGAGCCAAAAATAATCTACCAAAATTTTATTTCTATAGAAAATTTTGTCAAAATTTTATTTCTATAGAAAATTTTGTCAAAATTTTATTTCTAGAGAAAATTTTGTTAAAATTTTATTCGGTTCATAATAAAATTTTCATCATTGTCAAAATTTTATTTCTATAGAAAATTTTGTCGAAAGTTTATTTCTATAGAAAATTTTGTCAAAATTTTATTTCTATAGAAAATTTTGTTCAAATTTTATTCGGTTCATAATCATGGTTGCCACTCGAGCCAAAAATAATCTACCAAGATTTTATTTCTATAGAAAATTTTGTCAAAAGTTTATTTCTATAGAAAATTTTATTAAATTTTTATTTCTGTAGAAATTTTTGTCAAAATTTTCTTTCTATAGAAAATTTTGTCAAAATTTTTATTTCTATAGAAAATTTTGTGGAAATTTTATTTCTATAGAAAATTTTGTTAAAATTTTATTTCTGTAGAAAATTTTGTCAAAATTTTATGTCTACTTTGTTAAACTGAATTATATACGTATTGGATCGATCTTTTTTGATTAAATATATGCCACGTATGGACTTACATACAATTTAGAAGATGGTGTTAGGAGGCTTTAAGATACCTTGCCATCGGCAAGCGTTACCGCAACTTAAGTAATTCGATTGTGGATGGCAGTGTTTATATGAAGTTTCTACGCAATCCATGATGGAGGGTACATAAGCTTCGGCCTGGCCGAACTTACGGCCGTATATACTTGTTTTAGAATCACTTATACTATACAGTGCATTGTGATACCACAAGCGGTGGTATCACGATTCTACACGGTGGCTGTTATGTATTGCAACAATCTAATATATTTTTTCATTTTGATATCCTCCACCATAGGATGGGGGTATATTAACTTTGATATTCTGGGTCGTGGTTTCTGAGTCGATTTAGCGATGTCCGTCCGTCCCCAAGAGTACTTATCGGTTGGTTTTTCTAGTGTTCATACCTTTGAATTCGAACTTACTATCATGTATATAACTTTCTATCTGCGAAAGTTTTTAATTATCTTATTTATACCGTAAAAGAAATTTTTATTTTTTACACAACGTTCAATTCTATTCTCCAAATTACAATCCAAAATTTATTTAAGATCTAGGTTATATCCCCAGAATAATATCACACACTAGTGATCGGCTATGGTATTTCAGTCGCTTGGGTGGTCTAACCATATTGCCAATGCCCGCTGTAGCAATTGTGAATTTATATCACCGATCACACTTTCTAATACCATTTCAAGCCTATCAACTTCTTCGTCACATCATATAAATCTAAATCCAAATTGTTCTGCAGTGGTTGAGTGGTTGATGTGTCAAACATATCTTCCCATAACAAAACAGCATTGAAAACCATTGTATCGGTAAGGATCACTTGCGCTGCACTTGCTCAAAATCAACTTAGCACCGAGTATGATCACTGTGTCAATGCCAATGTGCTGAATTTTAATTGACACTTAAATGACATCTTTTAAAGCGCCATCGCTTGTGGCAGCCTTCAAGTGTAACCTGAGCCCCAATTCCAATCAAAATCTATAATTGACAATGGGCTGTGAAGGAAGGCAGGAAAAAGGCGTCAAGTCTTCAAAGGCCTCAAGCACACGCACATTAAACAATAAACAATTACGTTGTTTACATGGGAACGTAGGGTTCATTAAAAATTCGAAACACGCTTAAATTGTCAAATTGCATTTTAGCCCATCTGACTTATTTCACATAGTCTCGGCGTTAAGCCAAGTTACAAAGGGAAACAGCTAAGGGGACCGTGCAACAGAAGCTTTAATGAGGCAGTGGTTCTAGAAGCTGTCGTTTGTGTTTTGAGATTTATTTGAATGTATCGGTGGAAATTGTAAATTTTTGCGTGCCACATCGGCACCATGATTTCATCTTAGTTTAAATTTGGCAGTAATATTTTCATATTATCCAATAGAGATTTAAGTAGTATATGGTTCCAAA
The DNA here is from genome assembly GCF_050003625.1 of Haematobia irritans. Classification (NCBI taxonomy): domain Eukaryota; kingdom Metazoa; phylum Arthropoda; class Insecta; order Diptera; family Muscidae; genus Haematobia; species Haematobia irritans. The sequence continues at coordinate 64,301,988 of NC_134399.1, read as the reverse complement.
CAAAAAAGTATAAAGAAAGTAATATCGAAAAATTCAATAACACACACAAAAAAATTTTTTTCTGATTCAATCACGAAATTAATTGATCCAATTAATTTTTTAATTGAAATGTCTTCAATCACAGAAATGATAGTATCAATTAAAAAATGAATTGAAGGTCAATTAAAAAATTAATTGATCCAATTAAAAAATTAATTGATACTATTAATTTTTGTGATTGATTTTTGTTTCAATTAAAAAAATTTGTTGATTCAATTAAATTTTTAATTGAATATTTTTTAAAACTCAATTAAAATTTTAATTGGAAAAATTTTCGTGAAATTTTTTTCTGTGCATTCAAAAGAAAAACAAGTACATACGGCCGTAAGTTCGGCCAGGCCGAATCTTATGTACCCTCCACTATGGATTGCGTACACGCAAAGAAAAAACCGTTTGGAAAACGTGTAACGAAAACGTTTTTCTTTTGTTAGAGTTTTTTGAATTTCTTCGAAAATTTTAAACTTTTATCACCAAAAAATTTTGTTCGTTACAAAATTTTTATTTTTTCAATAAAAAAAAATTTTTTGAACCAACAACATAGTCCATTTCGTTTATATCAATCACTGTTCTTTTCTAACTTTAAGTATTCAATAAGACACATTTTACAGTTCATAGTAAAAATTTAATATAGTAGTATGTAATGTTGAACATCTTTTCAGAATTTTCCGAACATATCTGGAATATATGTAAAAAAAAAAGTTCGGTCGAAGCAGGGCTCGAACCCACGACCCTTAGCATGCAAGGCGCACGTTGCAGCCACTGCTCCACGGTGCCCAACTAAATGTTTGTTTCTGTTAAATAAAGTTTGTTTAATCGGCTCGTGGGCGCCGCAAGCTATGCTATATTAATATAACTTATATGGATAATTATCTATTGATGACAATAACAGCTACGTAGCTCAGTGGATAGTGTGCTGGTTTACAAATTGCATGGTCCGCGGTTCGATTCTCCGTCCTGGCGAAACGTAAAATTTAAAAAAATTATAAAATCGAAAATTTTCTTCTACATTGTTCGTGTTACAGAAAAAAGGTGTTGAGAACTAAAAAACCTCGTGGAAGTGAGAAAAATGTGAGGGAAAATGCAATTAACCAGAAAAGATTGTTTTTTGAGTTAGTCTTTATGAAGTTGTTTTTACATCCTGGAAAAAATACACGTTTATCACAAAAAGTATATACTTTTCTCCCAAAGAAACTACCTTACAGCGAAAAGCAACTGAGAAACGAACTTTCTAAATCTGAACCGACTTCTTCCAAAATCAATAGGGTTCTATTCTGAGCCAAAACACATACTTGTGCCAAATTTGAAGTCGATTGGACTAAAACTGCGACCTAGACTTTGAGCATTTTTGCCAAAGACACCATGTGTCTATCTCGTCTCCTTCTGGGTGTTGTAAACATATGACTAACTTAACCGTCTGTTGAAATCACGCAAACGAAAGAAGCTATCGACTTGAAACTTGACACAAGTAGTTGTTATTGATGTAGGTCGGATGGTAGTGCAAATGGGCCATATAAAGGGACCCTCAGATTTGGCTTGATGAGCCTCTAACAAAAGCATATTTTATCCAATCCGGCTGAAATTTGGTACATGGTGTTGGTATATGGTCTCTAACAACCATGCAAATTGATAGACAAATTCAATTTACGATGGAAACAGAAGAGGACAACAAGTTACCATACTTAGATACTATAATTATAAGGCACAGAAATGGAATAAAAATTAACTGGTATCAAAAGCCAACAGCCACAGGACGATTGATAAATTTCAACTCCAAATATCCTAGACGAGTTATAATGAATACGGCTACAAATTTTATAAGAAGAGTACACGATATCAGCGACCAAATATTTCATAAGGACAACGAAGATAAGATAAGGACCATATTGCGATTAAATGATTTCCCGAATAAGACGATTGACGACCTAATACAACATGTAAAAGAACGACAACATATCAAACATGACGAAATTGAACCCAAAATTTATAAACCCTTGACATATGTCCCCCAATTCTCGGAAAGATACAAATCATCAAACGTGCTAAATAAGGACACATTTCAAATTGCACAAAGGACTCATAATACAGTAAATCAATTCTTCAGCAAGACAAAATCCAAAATTAAGAAAGAAGACAAGTCAAACGTAGTATATAAGATCAAATGCAATGGAAATGACTCTCATACTTGCCAAAAAGTATATATTGGTACAACGAAAACCAAATTAAAAACTAGACTCTCAGGGCATAAATCTGATCAGAAAACCACTGATAAGCCCTTGGAGCAAAAGACGGCACTTGCAGCACATTGCACTTTAACAGGACACAAACCAAACTTTAAGGACGTAGATATTTTGACGCAAGAAACCAATTATAAAAGGAGATTTACTCTGGAGATGCTACATATTATAAATGTACCTGCAGAAAGACGAATGAATTTTAAGACTGATACGGACCATTGTGCACATATTTATAGAAATATTATACAAAAATATAGAAAGACAGATTAGCTTTTAGTTGTAAATATACTCCCTTGTAAAGAAGTTCACTGTTCTTTAAATTTAAATGTAATTATCTGTGTTTTTCATGTAATGATATATATTTTTGATAATGTGTTAAATGTTTTTTCTTTTTGTTTAAAGTAATTTCCCTGAAGACGAGCATCGGAGATGTCTCGAAATATTGGAAAATTTTAAATATAAAAATACAACTCAAAAACCAACAACATCTGTTTTTATTCACAAGACCTCAAGCCGAACTAAGCAAATATAATTAAAAGTTTAAAGGTCAACTAATTAAAACAAAACAATTTTATTTCTATGGAAAATTTTGTCAAAATTTTATTTCTATAGAAAATTTTGTTAAAATTTTATTTCTATAGAAAATTTTGTTAAAATTTTATTTCTATAGAAAATTTTGTTAAAATTTTACTTCTATAGAAAATTTTGTCAAAATTTTATTTCTATAGACAACTTTGTTAAAATTTTATTTCTATAGAACATTTTGTTAAAATTTGATTTCTATAGAAAATTGTGTCAAAATTTTATTTCTATAGAAAAATTTGTCAAAATTTTATTTCTATAGAAAATTTTGTCAAAATTTTATGTCTATAGAAAATTTTGTCAAAATTTTATGTCTATAGAAAATTTTGTCAAACTGAATTATATACGTATTTGATCGATCTTTTTTGATTTAATATATACCACATATGGACTTACATACAATTTAGAAGACGGTGTTAGGAGGTTTTAAGATACCTTGACATCGGCAAGCGTTACCGCAACTTAAGTAATTCAATTGTGGATGGCAGTATTTAGAAGAAGTTTCTACGCAATCCATGGTGGAGGGTACATAAGCTTCGGCCTGGCCGAACTTACGGCCGTATATACTTGTTATTACTCATTTTTTCATATCTTCCCAGCAAAAAAAGACACGACGTTAAAAGCACTTCCAAAAATGTCCTCCCAACTTTTTGTGTGTTTTCGAGATGATTTCTAAGAAAACGTTCGTTGTTAATTTTAGGAACCTATTCAGTCATGAAGTCAAAATGAAACTTACGTTAAAGACTGGTATATGAAAATAAATACTGATAAATGTGAGGCAATTCTATTTCGCCCACCAGTTAACAAATGCAATGCCAACATAAGGAAAAATTGGAGGAAATTTCGAGTTAGATCAGAATTAGAAGATATCAATATTCAAAATTCTGAATGTGTTAAATACCTAGGTGTAGAGCTAGACAAATTTTTATACTACAACAAACATGTAGACGATTCAATTGATAAGGCCATAAGAGCGTTTTTTGCACACAGTAAATTGTTTTTCTCTAAACACGCCACAAAAAATGTTAAAATAATTATGTATCAGTCATTTGTGAGACCAATATTAACATATGGTTGCCCCATATGGTTTAACATTTCACCGTCATACATGGAAAGGATTCGTTTATTCGAACGTAAGTGTTTAAGAGCATGTACATCGCTTTTCCGAACACCACAAAGCGATTTCGTAAAGTTTTATTCCAATCGAAAATTGTACCAGTCAGCAAATATCAATGGAATAGACAACTTTGTAATAAAACTGATAAGAAATCACATTGCGAGATGCTGTATGTGTTTCGATTTGAAATTGATTATGGCCCCATTTCACACAGACCCCATTTCATACATAAGATCTTCAATTTTGAATGGGTTTGTTCCACCAGCATCTTTTATATTCCTAGACAAGAATAGACATATTCAGGACATGAATGGTTTGCCCATCTTTAACCACCTATATAGACGGGCTACCAACAAATCCATCGACATCAGTAGGCGAGATTTAACTAACATTCGGTTTGATGTCAGTATCTCCGATGTAGATAGACAAATTTCAAATACTTTAAATTATAACAAATATTGGTGGCTTCAGTCACAGTAAACTCCCCCTCTGTTGTTTTACCACCCGACCTCTAGATTTTATACAACCCTAAATTATGTAATGTAATGTTTTTAGAAATTTTCATTACAAGCATCTATTATAATTAATCCAAAAGGAAATAAAAAATTTGATTATATATATTTAAAATAAGCTTAATAATGATATAAGATATACTAGAGTTACTCTTAATTGGGTCTTTGTATATAAAAATTTATGTATGACATATCTATTGTTTATTGTAGTATTATAAATATGAATTATACTTAATAAAATAAATAAACAAAAAAAGCAACCTTTTGTGTTTTGAGACTAACTGTCAGCGTTTTTTTTTTTTTTGTTCATAAAACTGTTTTCTTCAAGTTGAATAAAAAACAGTTAATTTGTTTGTCAATTAGCAAAATTGTTTTTTTTTTTTTTTTCATTAGTACGCACGTGCCTCATTTTTGCGAATTTGGAAGAAGGTTTTTATACATGTGAATCCTAGTCCTATGACAAGCCATGTTAAATTTATCGCTTCTGCGCCAATTTGGTACCACTTCAAGTCAAGCAATTATTCAGACAAAATACTGGTTACTTAACAGTGTAATTGTTGCGATACAACAAAAGCATGAGGTAATTGGTACTTAAATTTATTCATACTAATATAGAACATCTCGAGAAGTAGTAGAAGTTGCAATGTTATGCCTTGGTGTCATATTACGATCATAGCACAAAACATTTGAAATGACGTTTTGCGTATTTTAGAAAAATATTTGATAAAAAAAATTCACAGCTGGTGAGATGTGAACTTGCGCTTTTTATTTTTTTCGTCCATACTAATAAAGAACATTTCGAGAAGTAGTTAGATCATAAACACGTGCAATTTGTGACAATTTTTTTTTTTAATTTCTTCATTCAAATGAATTGCCAATGCACAACTTCTATAGCAATGCAAAGGATCCAAAAACGGATTACCTCCGTCCTATAACAAGCCCATGTAAAATTCATTGCAGATGATCCACGTTTGCACTACTTCCGGATCACAGGTTAGGGATCCAAACTACTTTTTTATAAGTTCTTTTTTTTTTGGCAGCGTATATAAAGAAATTGTGTATATGTTTTGTTGCATACTTTATGTAAAGGGTGATACGGTCAAAATTTGGTCAAGGGAAAACGCATGTAAATCGGTGAAATCGTTTATTTAAAAATCAAATTAAATTTCTTTTTCAAGTTCAATTAGTATAAAATTCAGGAAAAATATTCAGTTAGGCTTTCGCTTTTCCAAATCCGAATTGCCGGGCCTCACGCTTGACACCTGCCATCAGATTTTGTACAGCCATCTTGTCCACCTTCTTCGCCGCAGAAAGCCAGTTTGCCTTGAACTGCTGCTCGTCCTTAGCAGTTTTTTGGTCTTCTTTAGGTTCCGCTTGACAATAGCCCAGTATTTCTCAATTGGGCGGTGCTCTGGCGTGTTGGGACGGTTCTTGTCCTTGGGAACCACCTGCACGTTGTTGGCGGCGTACCACTCCATGGCCTTTTTACCGTAATGGCAAGATGCCAAATCCGGCCAAAACAGTACACCCTCAAAAAAAATCGCTTCTTTAACATATGTTCCAAACATATTTTGCAGGAAGCACATATATTATTGGATACTGCCGAAACATTAATATGTTTGTTTTATGTGAACATATTATATGTTTGGAAGCATTTTGAGCCAAAAATATTATATGCTTGGAAGAATTTTTCCCAAACACGATTGTGCTCATTCCCTAACATACTCGTAATTTTCACTTCCACGAAATTTTTTAGTTATTGGCACCTTTTTCTGTAATACAAATAATGTTGAAGAAATTATTCACTTTTATAAATTTTTTAAATTTTACCTTTCGCCTGCACGGAGAATCGAACCGAGGACCATACAGTTTGTAAGCCAACACACTATCCACTGGGCTACGTAGCTGTTATAGTCACCAGTAGATAATTATCGTTTTAAGTTACATTTATATAGCATAGTTTGCAGCGCCCACGAGCCCATGCAAACATAACATTATTTAACAGAAACATACATTTGTTTGCCACGTGGAGCAGTGGTTAGCATGTCTGCCTTGCATACAAAGGGTCGTGGGTTCAATCCCTGCTCCGACCGAACATTTTTTTTTTTTTTTTTTTTTAATTTACACATTTATATTTATACTATATTAAATTTTTTAAATGAAACTTCGAAATGTGTGTTATTAAAGATTTATAGTCAGTAACAGTGCTTGATATAAACGAAATTGACTGATTTTTTGATAAAATATTATTTTTTATTGCAAAAATAACAATTTTTTAATAAAAAACTGTTTTTGTACAAAACTTTAAAATTTGGAAGGAATTCAAAAACTAACAAAAGAACGTGGAGTCGAGTATAAACATACATACATAATTTTATAATATAAACATAAATTTATTTAGGAGTGAACAGTTTTTTACTTGCATTTAACACCATCTCTCTAAAATTCCTTTTATTTTTCTTTAATAATTCATTTTAAAGACAAGTATATACGGCCGTAAGTTCGGCCAGGCCGAAGCTTATGTACCCTCCATCATGGATTGCGTAGAAACTTCTTCTAAACACTGCCATCCAGAATCGAATTACTTAAGTTGCGGTAACGCTTGCCGATGGCAAGGTATCTTAAAACCTCCTAACACCATCTTCTAAATTGTATGTAAGTCCATACGTGGTATATATTAAATCAAAAAAGATCGATCCAATACGTATATAATTCAGTTTGACAAAGTAGACATAAAATTTTGACAAAATTTTCTACAGAAATAAAATTTTACAAAATTTTCTATAGAAATAAAATTTTCACAAAATTTTCTATAGAAATAAAAATTTTGACAAAATTTGCTAAAGAAAGAAAATTTGGACAAAAATTTCTACGGAAATAAAATTTTAACAAAATTTTCTATAGAAATAAACTTTTGACAAAATTTTCTATAGAAATAAAATCTTGGTAGATTATTTTTGGCTCGAGTGGCAACCATGATTATGAACCGAATAAAATTTGAACAAAATTTTCTATAGAAATAAAATTTTAACAAAATTTTCTATAGAAATAAACTTTTGACAAAATTTTCTATAGAAATAAAATCTTGGTAGATTATTTTTGGCTCGAGTGGCAACCATGATTATGAACCGAATAAAATTTGAACAAAATTTTCTATAGAAATAAAATTTTGACAAAATTTTCTATAGAAATAAAATTTTGACAAAATTTTCTATAGAAATAAAATTTTGACAATGATGAAAATTTTATTATGAACCGAATAAAAATTTAACAAAATTTTATCTAGAAATAAAATTTTGACAAAATTTTCTATAGAAATAAAATTTTGGTAGATTATTTTTGGCTCTAGTGGCAACCATGATTATGAACCGATATGGACCAATTTTTGTGTGATTGAACCAATTTTGGTATGATTGTTAGAGACCATATACTAACACCACGTTCCTAATTTGAACCGGATCGGATGAATTTTGCTCCTCCAAGAGGCTCCGGAGGTCAAATCTGGAGAACGTTTTATATGGGGGCTATATATAATTATGGACCGATATGGACCAATTCTGGCACGGTTGTTAAAGATCATATATCAATACCATGTACCAAATTTCAGCCGGATCGGATGCAATTTGCTTCTCTTTGAGGCTCCGCAAGCCAAATCTGGGGATCGGTTTATATGGGGGCTATATATAATTATGGACCGATGTGGACCAATTTTTGCATGATTGTTAGAGACCATATACCAACACCATGTACCAAATTTCAGCCGGATCGAATGAAATATGATTCTCTTAAAGGCTCCACAAGCCAAATCTGGGGATCGGTTTATATGGGGGCTATATATAATTATGGACCGATATGGACCAATTTTTGCATGGTTGTTAGAGACCATATACCAGCATCATGTACCAAATTTCAGCCAGATCGGATGAAATTTTCTTCTCTTTGAGGCTCCGCAAGCCAAATCTGGGGATCGGTTTATATGGGGGCTATATATAATTATGGACCGATGTGAACCAATTTTTGCACGGTTGTTAGAGGTTATATACCAATATCATGTACCAAATTTCAGCCGGATCGGATGAAATTTGCTTCTCTGTTAGGCTCCGCAAGCCAAATCTGGGGATCGGTTTATATGGGGGCTATATATAATTATGGACCGATGTGGACCAATTTTTGCGTGGTTGTTATAGACTATATACCAACATCATATACCAAATTTCAGCCGGATCGGATGAAATATGCGTCTGTTAGAAGCCCCACAAGCCAAATCTGAGGGTCCCTTTATATGGGGGCTATATGTAAAAGTGGACCGATATGGCCCATTTGCAATACCATCCGACCTACATCGATAGCAACTACTTGTGCCAAGTTTCAAGTCGATAGCTCGTTTCGTTCGGAAGTTAGAGTGATTTCAACAGACGGACGGACGGACGGACGGACATGCTTAGATCGACTCAGAATTTCACCACGACCCAGAATATATATACTTTATGGGGTCTTAGAGCAATATTTCGATGTGTTACAAACGGAATGACAAAGTTAATATACCCCCATCCTATGATGGAGGGTATAAAAATAAACTTTTTAAATTGTTTTAGCTGTAAAACTCGAACTTAATGCCCGCTTTTATATTTGATGGTGTCCGTCAACTCCTCGTGGACTACTTTTTAATAAAGAGGAACTAAAGTTTGTATTTTTACATTTTACTGTGTAATTTTTCACTATTTCCTCCTTATTTCATTTTACTGTCCCAACTCTAAAAAGAGTATAGTGCCCTTTCGTTATTTTTATGAAGACCTCTGATTTATTTTAACGAAAAATTGTGCCCATAATGCCAAAATGATAAACAAAACACATGTTGACACATGCATAAAATGCTGCTCTCAAGGCGAAAACATTGCAGTTTGTTTTTCAAATGTCTATTCTCTTGGTTCCGAATGTCTATTCTCTTTATTCAAATTAAATAATATTTAGACTTAAGCATATCAAAATTTTTAGCCTTATCATAAAACAGTTTTCCGAAACAACATACAAGCGGTTTCACAGAAATTGTTCTTTTTTCATTCTCTCGCTTTGTTATGTTGATATCTTTCGTCAACCCTCCCGGTTTCCATCTCTATTTCTTTCTCTATACTCTCTTTTTGTCGCTCTCTGAATAAAATATCACAACATATATATGTTTACTCGAAATTTGTTAATTTATATATGTTTACATTCACACATATTATTTTTATGAAACATTCATGCCCCAAACATAATATATTCTAACATATTAACATAGATGTCCCAAACATTTAGTGTTAGTTTAGGAACATTACATGTTCGCACTTAAATATATTGTGGTTTAAAATGGTGCCCGAAACACATTTTGTTTATATCGGAACATATGAAAAACATATTTTTCTAACAGTGTACGGAACAACCGTGTTTCTTCAGGAAAGGCAGCAGACGTTTATTCAAATACTCTTTCACGTAAATTTCTTGGTTGACAGTCCCGGAAGCTATGAAAATGCTGCTTTTCAAGCCACAGGTACACGGATGAAAAATACTGTTTTTCATATGTTTGGCTATAAACATTATATGTTTGGAACACAAATTTTTAAACACAATATTTTTGAGTGCAAGCATATAATGTTCATAAACTAGCATAACATGTTTGGGACATATATGTTAATATGTTAGAACATGTAATGTTTGGGACATAAATTGTTTGTAAATATAATATGCTTGGATGCAAACATATATTAATTTAGAAATAGCCTATAAACATATATATGTTTAGTAGCTTGGAGCGCTATTTAACAGGGAGCGATATTGAATTAAGTTGGTGGTTGTTGCTTGTTATTACAAAATTAACATTTTATTTTTCCTTGGGCAATTGATCAGCTACTTCTTTGATCCTTACAAACTGTGTGGTCCGCTGTTCGAATCCCCGTCCGGCAAAAGGTAAAATTAAAATAAAAAAATCATAAAATTGAATAATTTCTTCTACAATGTTTGTATTACAGAAAAAGGTGCTAAGAACTAAAAAATTTCGTGGAAGTGAGAAAGATGTGGGAGAATATACAAACCTATGTTGTTAGCACCTATATTACCTGTTTATTTTCGTAATTCATTATGATTGTAAATATATAAATAAATAAATAAAATTTTGAGCACTATATTGTTTGAGAGAATTTTTTTAAGCATATAATATTTTTGGGTGCAAAATGCTTCCAAACATATTATATGGTCACATAATAACATATTGTTTTTTGGAAGACAACATTATTGAATTTGGATGCAAAAATACAAAATGTTTGGAACTTAGACTACCCAAATATATATTGTTTAGACCAATATGCTTTCAAACATATTATATATTGCTAGAGATCAAACATATAAATGTTTGGGCAATACCCAAAAATGTATATGCTTGAAGCAAAATATGTTTGGGAGTATATGTTACAGAAGCGATTTTTGTGAGGGTGTACAGATGGCTTGCCAAACCAGATATTTCTTTGCGAACTTTGACAGTTTTATGTGCTTGAAAATATCTGCTACCTTTCCCCTTCCTTGTCCCGGAAGCTGCTTGTAGTCGGTTTCGTAGGTTTCGTCGTCCATTACCACGCAGTCAAACTTCGTCAGCATCGTCGTGTACAGCCTCCGGGATCGCGCTTTGGCCGTCGTATTTTGTTTATCATCGCGATTTGGTGTCATTACCTTCTTGTAAGTCGATAGTCCGGCTCGTTTCTTGGCTCGATGCACGGTTGTAGACGATACACCCAGCTTATTTGCGGCATCTTGGAGAGAGACGTTAGGGTTTCGCTTGAAACTACCGGCAACTCTCTTTGTCTCAGCGGCTTCTGGTTTTCGATTTCCCCCCGATCCAGACTTCCTGGCTGTCGACAAACGTTCCCCAAACACTTTAATTACATTTGTAACGGTTGATTTGGCAACTTTTAGCGATTTTGCCAGCGTTGCGTGCGAGTAGCTCGGATTTTCGCGATGCGCGAGCAAAATTTTGATACTCTGCTCTTCTTGCTTGGACGGCATTTTGACAACTGAAGAGTGAATTCCAAAATCAAAATAGGAGCAACATTCTACACACACACAGCTTCAAAATGAGGGGTATTCAGGTTTTTTAAATGCAAAATTGAAAGAAATACGTCAAGTTTATATTGACCAATTTTTGACCGTATCACCCTTTATGGAACAATAGTTAGACTTTAATTGAGACAAAATATGAATTTGTACATAAATTTGTAAAATTTGTAAAAAATTTACTTTCTTGAATCCATAATTATGTGTTGAAATTGTGTGTCTTTGTTAAAACTCAATTTCCAAGTTAAACTATTCTATATTCAGGCCCAACAAATCACAGTGCAAAGATTTTTAAAATATCGCCCCAAGTGCTGTTACTTGATGGTGATGGTCATTCGCAATCCATACAAAATGCCGCAATGGCGGCATGGTGTCAATGTTTGTACAAATCTGGTGCAACTCACGTTTGCTGTCACTTTAGCTGTCATTTTGTCGACACAACATTTTGCGTTTGCCGCATTTGTGATTTGTCTCCCTTTCGTTGTGGTTCTCTTGTTTTAGACTTTCTTCAAGGATCACGCATTGGGGTAAGGAAGGAAGGAGAACGATTTCGGCATTTGAAGATGTTATGGAGACGCACACATTAATTACAGCTAACTGCAATATATGGTCACACTTGCATCTAAAAATTTCACACAAAATAAATTGGCATCCAAGATTTTGGTGGAGAGAGTAGAGGAGCAAAAGAAAATACTTTCGCGAAAGAATCACAGCATTGCTGAGATCCGTAAATTTTAAATAGGCTACAAGTGATGGTGTTTTAGATGCTTTCGCCAGAAAAATCGCTTTCAACAAAAAGAAGAAAAAAACATCAAACGTGCAAAACGATTCTTGTTACACAAAGTGGTGACGACAATAAATGTCAACACTAGCAAGTGGCCAATTTATTTGGGTGATTTATGAACTGTTGCACTCAATTGAAGACCATGATCATTTTGCGATTCAATGGAGGGCAAAAGCAAGCCACGAAAATCGCGGCAATTGTTTTAAAATCAAAGTGTAATATTATGTAACACCCTGTCATTGAATATCACCCAGTCGTATTTGACAGCTCTTTTAATTTGCATTCGCATTGCCAAATATGCCAAGAGGGAAACGCAGTGAATTGTAGCGATAATCCCAAACAATTCAAATAGAAGGACGCAATGACAAGCAAACGATGTGGTCGAATTGGTAACATTTAATTTGCATTTAAATGTTCCTCAAGCCGAAAGGTTTTTGTGTTGAACGGTGCCTGCATCATTCAGATTCATGGCGTCTTATCCGGATTTGACTTAACTCCCTTATATCAAAATAAGCCCGCGGAATTTATATTCCCATTATCATAAAACTGACCACTTACCTTATCACAAATCCAGTCATCCAAAGAGATGACAATGCATCATAAAAAAAAAATGTATGGGGAATATAACCTCAGGTCATATGGTGAAAACCTGCTATTAAGGTTACTATGATATTAACAAATATTTCCACTATTCCCATAATATGAATAGTGGAAATATTTTTGTTAACTTTTTGGTTCCTTTTTTAAAGTGGAAATGCACTTGATGAGAGATATAAGGTTGGCTGATAAGTCCCCGGTCTAAATAACAAAGAAAAACAATTTTTTTTGTCAAAATTCGTTTTTATTATTCAACATAGTTCCCTTCAAAAGCGATACAACGATTATAACGCCCTTCCAATTTTTTGATACCATTTTGGTAGTACTCCTTCGGTTTTGCCTCAAAACAGGCCTCAGTTTCGGCGATCACCTCTTCATTGCAGCCAAATTGTTTCCCTGCGAACATCCTTTTGAGGTCTGAGAACAAGAAAAAGTCGCTGGGGGCAGATCTGGGTGAGGAAGCAATTCGAAGCCCAATTCATGAATTTTTGCCATCGTTCTCAATGACTTGTGGCACGGTGCGTTGTCTTGGTGGAACAACACTTTTTTCTTCTTCATATGGGGCCGTTTTGCCGCGATTTCGACATTCAAACGCTCCAATAACGCCATATAATAGTCACTGTTGATGGTTTTTCCCTTCTCAAGATAATCGATAAAAATTATTCAATGAGCATCCCAAGAAACAGAGGCCATTACTTTGCCAGCGGACTTTTGAGTCTTTCCACGCTTCGGAGACGGTTCACCGGTCGCTGTCCACTCAGCCGACTGTCGATTGGACTCAGGAGTGTAGTGATGGAGCCATGTTTCATCCATTGTCACATATCGACGGAAAAACTCGCGTGTATTACGAGTTAACAGCTGCAAACACCACTCAAAATCATCAACACGTTGTTGTTGTTTTTGGTCAAATGTGAGCTCGCGCGGCACCCATTTTGCACAGAGCTTCCGCATATCCAAATATTGATGAATGATATGGCAAACACGTTCCTTTGATATCTTTAAGGCCTCTGCTATCTCGATCAACTTCATTTTACGGTCATTCATTCAGTCATTCTTTCGGGCGTCCACTGCGTTCACCGTTCTCCGTGCTCATTTCACCACGCTTGAATTTTGCATACCAATCAATTATTGTTGATTTCCCTGGGGCAGAGTCTGGAAACTCATTATCAAGCCAAGTTTTTGCTTCCACCGTATTTTTTCCCTTCAGAAAACAATATTTTATCAAAACACGAAATAGTCGTTATTGTCTACAGACTTTGAAATTTCTAAATATGCTGGAGCCTCAGAAACATTCTCCCAAGATGGCTGCAATGATTTAACATCAAACGTCGAAATTTTTGAAAATGTTGTTTCTTGAACTCATATTGTTTCTAAACTCACATTTACTCATATTGGACACTAATCGTGAACTGATTATTACAATTTGTAAAAATACATTTCACAGGGAAAAGTGAACTTGAAATAAAATTAGATATTTGTTCTAAATTTACTGCTCAAGCGACAGCTACGATGCGAAAGACAGTGATGATAACTTGATTTGTTTCTGTTGGTGATGAGATTGAGTATAAAATCTGACATCCAAAAATACGAACATTCAAAACCAAAAATAGTTTAAAGCGATTTAATTTCAAATCGTTTAAATGTGAAATGCTCTTCAGACTCGGCTATTATAATTGAAATAAACATGGAATCATGCAGCACTCAGTTATAACCAGAAAACCCAAAAAATTTATATCTGGTTATAAAAGAGAGAGAGAAAGAGAAAGACTGTTGACAATTGACTGTCATATTTATGCCATATACTACATAGTGGCCACCGTGGTGCAATTGTTAGCATGTCCGCCTTGCATACACAAGGTCGTGGGTTCGATTCCTGCTTCGACCGAACACCAAAAAGTTTTTCAGCGGTGGATTATCCCACCTCAGTAATGCTGGTGACATTTCTGAGGGTTTTAAAGCTTCTCTAAGTGGTTTCACTGCAATGTGGAACGCCGTTCGCACTCGGCTATAAAAAGGAGGTCCCTTGTCATTGAACTTAACATGTAATCGGGCTGCACTCAGTGATAAGAGAGAAGTTCACCAATGTGGTATCACAATGGACTGAATAGTCTAAGTGAGCCTGATACATCGGGCTGCCACCTAACCTAACCTAACCTACATAGTGGTCAGCTATAATAGTAACTTTGATCTGCCAAAAAATGTGCCCACCAAAAATATTGATTTTAGGCCCCATTAAAGATATATAGATAGACTCAAAATCACTTCTTGAGTCAATCTAACCCTTGGTGTAAGGTGGGTTTTTTTTTTGGCACAAGAACGAACGCTATTGAATTTTCGGATCAAATTTAGTGATAGATCCCGTATATACGTATCGCACGATTTCAATCGAAGTTGGCACAAAATAATCTAATAAAAGCCTTTTGCAAAATCGCCTATCAAGCAGCGAACCGTTATAGCAGATATCAGAAGTGATATCTGACGTCTTGAGAACACTAGCATATCTAGTGTCCAAGTTTAAATGAGGCCATATTTGTTTGGTGTCATTACAACCCTTGCAATTCTCCCATCGAACATTTGCCATCATGACAGCCTTCTCACGCAGTAAGAGCTTGTAGGTAGCCAAAGACATACCAACAGATTTTAGTTCCCCTGGAATATGTAAGTTAGGCTGTCCATTACATCTCTTTTAAAGAGAACATGTTCTCTTTTTGTGTTCGAATCTTTTTGTTCACTCTCTTTTTTTGGTGCCGTATTTTTATGTCCAACAGTGCTCTTTATGTACTCTATTTAAAAAAATACTAGATTGATGGAATTTTATTTATTTAGTAGGAATTCGCTACTAATTGTTTACTGGTTTAAATCTGTTGAAAATTAAAGACCGGAACACAATTGCGACGTTTCGACGTACGGCGTAAAAATTAGAAATACACGGATGAAAAAGACTGTTTTTCATATGTTTGGCTATAAACATTATATGTTTGGAACACAAATTTTTAAACACAATATTTTTGAGTGCAAGCATATAATGTTCATAAACTAGCATAACATGTTTGGGACATATATGTTAATATGTTAGAACATATTATATTTGGGACATAAAATGTTTGTAAATATAATATGCTTGAATGCAAACATATATTAATTTAGAAATAGCCTATAAACATATATGTGTTTAGTAGCTTGGAGTGCTATTTAACAGGGAGCGATATTGAATTAAGTTGGTGGTTGTTGCTTGTTATTACAAAATTAACATTTTATTTTTCCTTGGGCAATTGATCAGCTACTTCTTTGATCCTTACAAACTGTGTGGTCCGCTGTTCGAATCCCCGTCCGGCAAAAGGTAAAATTAAAATAAATAAAAAATTAGTGTTGTAAATTTTGATTACTTTTGACTACTCGTTACTACTCGTTACTTTTGAATTGAGTACTCGTTACTACTCGTTACTTTTATAAAAAAATTAAAAAAGACATTGTGGGCACTTTTTAATAAAATCTTCCTTTTTTAAATTTAAAAACAGTATAGAAAAGCAAATTACATTATCCAGTTTTATTCTAGTGTTACAAAATGTGGTGTGGTAGATATATGGGTCTCGTTAGAAAAAGATTTTCACCAATCATTCAAATTTTTAGAGCCAATTTCGTATTCACTATTTGGTATTTTTTCGTCAGGGTATATCTAAATGACATTGTGTATTACTGATGCTTGCAATTTGCCAACTTTTTAAATCCACCATTGACTGTGGATGAAAATATTAAGCGATCATTTTTATCGTGAGACCTAATGTTGAAATTTTCCAAGGGTTTTTTTGAATAAGCTTGGGTACCTTCTCTGAAAACAATTGGATTGAACCAGCTGAAGTCAACGACATTATTATTCATACTATTCGCATGAGACGTGATCCACGTGATGCTTTAAATTATAGCTCCCATCTACACCCAATGCAAATTTTTTCAAATGCAAACGTTTTTAAGAAATCAGATAAATTGTTCACTTTCTTCAAAGGAAGAAGCCATATATTCTTTTCGTGTTATTTTAACTGATAAAACGATTTTCGAAAACTTCAATTAATATTTTCCAAGAAGTCAAGAATTTTACTTCCAAACCGCCAACTTACTTACCGTCAGAAGAAAAAAAACTGGCATTGAAGATATTGAGTACTCATTTACTAGTAACGAGTACTCAAAAAATTAGTCAGTAACGAGTACTTGTAATCAAATACTCGTTACTTTCCCAACACTATAAAAAATCATACAATTGAATAATTTCTTCTACAATGTTTGTATTACAGAAAAAGGTGCTAAGAACTAAAAAATCTCGTGGAAGTGAGAAAGATGTGGGGGAATATACAAAATTTTGAGCATTCATGTCGAAAACCTATGTTGTTAGTACCTATATTACCTGTTTATTTTCATAATTCATTATGATTGTAAATATATAAATAAATAAATAAAATTTTGAGCACAATATTGTTTGGGAGTATTTTTTGTAAGCATATAATATTTTTGGGTGCAAAATGCTTCCAAACATATTATATGTTCACATAATAACATATTGTTTTTTGGAAGACAACATTATTGAATTTGGATGCAAAAATACAACATGTTTGGAAAATGACTACCCAAACATATATTGGTTAGACCAATATGCTTTCAAACATATCATATATTGGAAGAGATCAAACATATAAATGTTTGGGCAATAGCCAAAAATGTATATGCTTGAAGCAAAATATGTTTGGGAGTATATGTTACAGAAGCGATTTTTTGTGAGCGTGTAGATGTAATTGAACGTACGACGTAAATACGCCAATACGTTGTCGCCGTCAATTTATTTTGTTTATTTTTTAAGAAAATGTGTTTCTTTTTGTTTTTTTTATTGTTTTATTATACATTTAGTTTCTATCATTAGAAACTATTATTATTTTAATTTTAACATCAATAAAATTATTAATTATTTAATAAAGAATTTTTTTATTGTAAACTCTTTTTTAGTTAAAATGTTCTCTTTTTTTAAAGCGAAAGTTCTCTTTCGAAAATTATCCTATGTTCCTATGACCAGGCACCCATATTAGGTGAATATTGTACTGCTCAACCATCTCATAAGGAACACAGAGTCCAAGGATTTTATTGCAGGCTGACTGTCTGAGTATATATTAATGCCAACATTTGTTGGAACATTACTTCTCAATTCTCGCAATTCCTACGATTCTTTTCGTCTCATATCATCGACGAGATTCAACGTCCTCACCATAGTTCATCGTATTTGACATGTAAATAAAGGGTGATTTGTTAAGAGCTTGATAACTTTTTTTTTTAAAAAAAACGCATAAAATTTGCAAAATCTCATCGGTTCTTTATTTGAAACGTTAGATTGGTCCATGACATTTACTTTTTGAAGATAATTTCATTTAAATGTTGACCGCGGCTGCGTCTTAGGTGGTCCATTCGGAAAGTCCAATTTTGGCCAACTTTTTCGAGCATTTCGGCCGGAATAGCCCGAATTTCTTCGGAAATGTTGTCTTCCAAAGCTGGAATAGTTGCTGGCTTATTTCTGTAGACTTTAGACTTGACGTAGCCCCACAAAAAATAGTCTAAAGGCGTCCATTTCTTGAGATGAATTGTTCTCCGAAGTTTTCCCTCAAAATGGCCATAGAATCGCGAGCTGTGTGGCATGTAGCGCCATCTTGTTGAAACCACATGTCAACCAAGTTCAGTTCTTCCATTTTTGGCAACAAAAAGTTTGTTAGCATCGAACGATAGCGATCGCCATTCACCGTAACGTTGCGTCCAACAGCATCTTTGAAAAAATACGGTCCAATGATTCCACCAGCGTACAAACCACACCAAACAGTGCATTTTTCGGGATGCATGGGCAGTTCTTGAACGGCTTCTGGTTGCTCTTCACTCCAAATGCGGCAATTTTGCTTATTTACGTAGCCATTCAACCAGAAATGAGCCTCATCGCTGAACAAAATTTGTCGATAAAAAAGCGGATTTTCTGTCAACTTTTCTAGGGCCCATTCACTGAAAATTCGACGTTGTGGCTCGTTAGTAAGTCTATTCATGATGAAATGTCAAAGCATACTGAGCATCTTTCTCTTTGACACCATGTCTGAAATCCCACGTGATCTGTCAAATACTAATGCATGAAAATCCTAACCTCAAAAGAATCACCCTTTATATGAAGACAGCGGAGGAAGAACGTCCACAACGACATTAATCTTTCCACGAGTGCCCTCCTTAGCCAGTACAACCTCATTTCCCATTATTCCACAATGCCCAAGTACCCAGCACAGAATTACATTATGCTGTTCTGTGAGAATCCCATGTGTCCACTAGAATTATAGATTTTAGACACCATAAAATATATACCGATCAACGAAGAGTTACCTCCTGAGCCCGTTCGTCTTTCTCTGTATTTGTTGTTGGCAAGATTCAGATAGCAATTATTAACTGATTTGACGGAAATTCGGTACATCGTGTTTCCCAGGGCTGTGGAACCGGAGTCGGAGTCTTGGTGTTGGATTCTGAAGATTTTGCTGGAGTCGGAGTCGTAAAAATTTTGCTCGACTCCGACTCCGACTCCGGCTAAACCAAATTTTTTAAAACACTTCACATTTTTGTAACTAAGCAAGCTTTTACGCAAATTAGTTTCCATTGCGTTATTCATTCGATCAATGAACAGAATGATTGTAAATGAAAATCAACTTCCAATTACGTCTAGCTTTTTATGTTTCTTAGAATGTTAGACTAGCAGATGGGCTGGATCGATACATTTTAATGCCCTTATCAATTTATTTGAAATATTTTATTTTAAGGCCAGATACATATGTGGAATATAGACAGAAAAATTTTTTTAAAGTTGTTTTTATAGAAAGTTTTGTCAAAATGTTATTTCTATAAAAAATTTTGTCAAAATTTTATTTCTATAAAAAATGTATTCAAAATTTTATTACTATAGAAATATTTTTTTTTTCTATAGAAAATTAAGTCAAAATTTTATTTCTATAGGAAATTGAGTCAAAATTTTGTTTCTATAGAATATTTTGCAAAATTTTATTTCTATAGAAAATTTTGTTTGATACACAAAAATTTTTTAAAAATTTTATTTCTATTGATAATTTTATTTCTATAAAAATTTAAGTCAAAATTTTATTTCTATAGAAAATTTTGCCAAAATTTTATAGTAATAGATTTTTTTACTAGAAAATTTGGTCAAAATTTTATTTCTATAGAAAATTTTGTCAAAATTTTATTTCTATAGAAAATTTTGTCAAAATTTTGTTTCTGTAGAATATTTTGCAGAATTTTATTTACTACACAAAAATTTTTCTAAAATTGTATTTTTATTGATAATTTTTTCAAAATTTTATTTCTATAACGTCATGGTCTGTCGCATTACATTGGATGTAACACTAAGTACCGGATTTTTTGTTACTTGCTAAATTTAAAACTTTTTTTGTTCAAGTAGTCTTTCGTTTTGAAATTAAAATAATTAAAACTTCATTCAGAGAAAATTTTATTCGATTTCTAAAGCTATGTTTGTTACGTCAAATTCGATTTACAATTTTAACAAACAAAGAAAAAGAAAAATTGTGAAAAAAAATAAAACAAACAGAAAAGGATATCTAACGAAAATTGGCATCGCATTTACCGCGATACATCTTTAATTGATTTCATCTCATACTATCAACTAATTCGTAAATTTTGTCTCCCTTCTTTTTATGGTAAGTTTATTTCGTATTTATCCATTGAGACATACCTTTGTATAGATTGAACATTGTTTTTTCCGAATAGGTCGTGGGTCCTTCTGGATCCACGTGCTTCTAACAGCTTGCTTTTTTGCTTGCCTTGTTCCCTTTATTGGATATAAACAACTAAGGATATCTCGACAGATTTACAATTACAACCATATCATTCTTAAAAACCAGACCAAACTATTTAAGAGAAGTTTCATCATAGAACACTATTTTGCCTGCAAAGCCCAATCAAAACAAGAATTTTTTTAGAAGTTCCATGGGATATACGTCTCCCACACTTAAATCACCAAATACATTTAACATATATCTACATACAACGAACCATAATTTGTATCGCAATTTGAGCGCATCAAATTGAAGATTTAAAAATTTTGTTTCCTCGAATTAGACTTCACAAATCTCATCATCAGGCCTGAAGACAAAGGATTTGAATTGGTAAGTCAAACTTTATATTTATCTTCAAATTGTGCGCTTAAAAAAAATTTACTCGGAATTTCATAATCACTCATAATTTTTACATCGTTACATCTCTTAGTACTTAATTATCATTGAATTTTCTATTATATCATAAACATTACACTATTACATTAAATTCTAAGAATCCATTCCCAATACTTTTCACTTTACTACATGATTTAATTCTTTTGTTCAATTAACTTTCACTTATTGTTAATAAATATGAATTCAAAACTTTAAATTACTTATTATCTCACGAAAAATGAAGGCGCGTTAACGAAAAGTTACTCTAAACACCCTACAATGGCAGGGTGAGTTAATACATTAGTGGTGGTATGACATCTTTAATCACTATCCCAAGTACTGGATCCCTATTATTGTTTTCATTCACCTCCTTTATTCTTTCTATTCCTCTATTTCGTACTTCAATGAGCTACCTTAAATTTTTTTTATGTCAACGCACCCGTATCCATTACTTGAGAATAAAAACCCCCCTAAGGACTGAGCACGGCTGGGGCTAGAAGGTAGCTACTTTTCACAAGTAATGGATCAGATAGCGAGGAGGGTCGTTACAATAAGAAAAAAGTTGTCAAATTTTATTTCTATAGCAAATTTTTCCAAATTTTTTTTTCTTACTAATGGTCACTGCTATAAAAAATATTTTCAAAATTTTATTACTATTGAAATATTTTTTTCTATATAAAATTTAGTCAAAATTTTATTTCTATAGAAAATTTAGTCAAAATTTTGTTTCTATAGAATATTTTGCAAAATTTTATTTCAAAGAAAATTTTGCAAAATTTTGTTTGCTACACAATTTTTTTTTTTTAATTGTATTTCTATTGATAATTTTTTCAAACCTTTATTTCTATAAACAAATTTGCCAAATTTTATTTCAATAAAAATTTTATTCAAAATTTTATTTCTATGTGGCCAAAATTTGATTTCTATAGAAAATTTTGCCAAAATTTTATTTCTATAGACAATTTAGTCAAAATTTTGTTTCTGTAGAAAATTTTGCAAAATTTTATTTACTAGACAAAATTGTATGCTCACTCATACTCACTGCTAAGTCGAAAACTTGTAGAAATGAATCAAATTTTCAAATTTTTCAATGAATGAATCATAAATGCATTTTTGCGAAATTGTCTAAACAATTATAAATATTTCCCAAATATTGCCCGAGATTTTGTAGAAGTCTGATTTGAGATTTTATCAAAATGTAGATCTAAATACAAAGTTGTGAAGAGTATATTTTAATCGGTCCGACTTTAGACTTTCCTTGCATTTTTATTTTTTGTTAAAATTATGTTACGTCCCATAACGTTAGATTTAAATTTTAAGTACATAGATTTTGTAGAAGTTCATATGGTAATATAAACCTTTATATAGCTTGCAACAAATTTAAAGGATTTGAGATAGTATCAATAATTTTGGTCCACAAATACATATACTGTTGGTATCTTCTCATATTATGATGGGGTATTTATGTTATATCATTATTTTATTTATTAAAAATTGCCCTAAATTTGAAATATAGAGTTCAATTGGCATCTAATGTGAAATTAAGACCTTTTTTTGCACACATAAATAAATACGATACTTTATATCGATCCTCTTACGGTACCCCCACAATAGAACTACAAATTAGTGGTATTAAAATGAGATTTAGTTATATTACCCGGAGTCGGAGTCGAGCTGATGACAAATGCTGGAGTCTGAGTCGGAGTCGAGCAAAATTGGCTCGACTCCACAGCCCTGGTGTTTCCTTCGTCCAAAAATGAACGCTATTGAATTTGGAAAAAAAGCATCAAATTTCGATGTATGCCTCATATATATATTTTGCCCGATAGGTACATATATTTGCATTCTACGATTATTTACTAAACAATCTTATTCAAAATTTGCAAAATGTTTGTCCCAACTATGTTATTTTCTTGGATATTATGTATCTGATTTCGGCGAAAAAAGCACTATTTTTTCGACAAAAAATATTTCAGACACCCAAAACATTTCTTCAAATTTCTTTCCTTAAGCAATAAAATGGCTTACAATCTCTTTCTCTTGTTGCTAAGAAAAAATATATCAGTGATGGCCATGACCGTCAAATTTATCTCTGGATTAAAGATTTAACGTGACCACATTTCTAAATAGAGAAATTCATTAAATCGAAGAACCCAAAAAATAACATCAATTAAAATTCAATTCCTTAGCTGTTAAGTTAAGCTTTCAAAATTCCTTAGAAAAACTCATCTGTTGTTAATCAAAAGTAGCAAATCACCCGAAAGAAATGAAGCATTCACTGCCAAAGCAAAAGTCACCTCGTAACAAATCGGGCATGACTAGAAGCAATCAGTACAAATTCCATGTAAAACAAAATCAAAAACCCAACCTGGTTAAAAAGGAAGCTTTACTCGCTGCTAAACATTGAGACCGTGACAAAATTTACTACAACCAGCCTCTTGTGAAATAAAACCAACCATAAAACATTGCCTACACAAAGATGGACAAGCTTCTGTTAAATGAAGCGCGAAACGGTAGTGGTCTTAGTATGAAATGCAATTCAAACTTGAAAGATCGATTGCTTAATGGCCAAACGTTTAGAAAAATCTGGCAAAAACGAATTAATCCGCCCGTCCATCTCTTCATCAGCTAGGAAAGGCCCAAGAACCATCCTACCAAAAGGAATTTTCCAAACTAACTTAAGATGCATGTGCAGCAGAAAAGAAGGGGTCGAGTTAAAAATCTTCAGCGAAAAAGGTCATGCGCTAGAGTCAAGTGCACACAAATCGAGAACAGCTTCCTGAGAAATGAAAGGGCATCCCCAGGGAACTTCTAGAAGCTTTGAATAAAAAAGCAACAATGTACAACTGTTCAAGTTTGAAGCAAATGAGTGTTGAGATATAAATCAATAAGCAAAAAACAATATCATGCATTTCGAACAAAATATTTCTATAATATTTTCTACTCGACCTAGAATTTAAGACACACAGAAAACATACTAAACATGTGATCATAACAAAATGTAGGTTTAATTCCAACATTTTTCATATATGTATATATCTACTTATATCACAACTATCAAAAGCTAATTGTATATATTTATATATGACATATGGTATACAATAACTAAAGTTAATAGTGGTCAGCAATCGATGTGATACGATATTGATATATACCGATCGATTTAGAATCACGCTTCCTACTCGTGTGGCAAAAAGAAAATGTTTGCAAAAATCTACCAAATTTATAAAAATCGTATTTTAAAGTTTTTATAAAATTTTTGTCAAAATTTCATTTCTATAGAAAATTCTGTCCAAAATTTTATTTCTATAGAAAAATTTTTCAACATTTTATTTCTATAGAAAATTTTGTCAACATTTTATTTCTATAGAAAATTTTATTTCTATAAAAAAATTTGTCAAGATTTTATTTCTATAGAAAATTTTGTCGACATTTTATTTCTATAGAAACTTTTGTCGAAATTTTATTTCTATAGAAACTTTTGTCGAAATTTTATTTCTATAGAAAATTTTTTCGAAATTTTATTGCTATAGAAAATTTTGTCAAAATTTTATTTCTATAGAAAATTTTGTCGAAATTTTATTTCTATAGAAAATTTTTTCGAAATTTTATTTCTATAGAAAATTTTGTCAAAACATGGACCGGTACACCTCTTTATGGCTCCATGAAATAAGCCCCCAAGAAATAAGGCCCCAAAACGGAAATGAAACAAAGCCCCAAACCTTTATACTGAAAACAAAAACAACGTAATTTGGGGTATTGTTTCGTTTTTTTGGGGTGTTGTTTCATTATTATGTTTGGGTGTTGTTTCATTATGAAAAAACACCGTAATTCATTGATTAAGGAAACCCCCAACGATTTCTTTGTGGGGCATTATTTCATTTTGTTAAAACTAACAACTTTACTAAATGCGTAGACTGGTACCGTTACAACTACCGTGTATTTAAATGAATGCTTGCAATTCATTGTAAACATTGATTGACTATTCAGTTTCATTCTAAACGTCGTGTAGTAAACAAATACTCAATATGAATTACGAAATATTCCCGGGAAAAAGAAGTGGAAGTGAACTCCTTTACGTATTTGAGGAAAAAATGATTTATCGCAAGAAATCATTTTACAAAGGTGTAACTAAATATGAGTGTAGACAAAAAGAGTGTAAATCTAGAATTAATGTAACGTCCGATGGAAACTGTGTCCGTGAAAGCACAAAATGTTGGTTGCTGGTACGTATGAAATATTTTGTTTTTATATTCTAAATGTGAGAAGAATTAAAAAAAGATTTAGATTGTTCTCAAATGTAAAAACGAAACTCGTGTGGATTTTTTGAAGTCTTTACATTCGAGCACAATCTAAATTTTTGTTTAATTTGAATTTAATATAATCGAAACTACAGCACATAAAAAAATTGCGAAGTAAAATAACATTTTGGTAGAGGATTGTGGATTGTGCTCGAGTGGAAAGGTTGAAAAAAATTCGCGCGAATTTTTTTCAACCTTTCCACTCGAGCACAATCTATTTTTTTCGTAATTCTTTTAAAACCTCTACCAAAATGTTATTTTACTTCGCAATTTTGTGAAACCTTTACATTTGAACAAAATCATAACAATTCCGCAATTCCGCTCATGTATTATAATTTTCGGTTAAATTTAAAAAGTGAACATAACTAATGCAATACAAATAAAAATAAACAACATCATTTATTCGAGTGCTAACAAAACTGTTCATTTGGGTTCCATTTTTGCCAAGCTGTTAGGCGTAACGTGAGAAGCAGAAAGGCTTTAGTTAAGTATATACGATCTTCGAAAGAAGCGTCTGCAGCTTATCATAAACTAATGGCTCTTCCCTTACTCCCCCCTGGGTTAATAATTTTTTTTTTAAGTTTGTTGCCATAATTCGTAATGAGGATTTTTTCAAAAGCCGCCATTTTTCAATGCTCTCTGAAAGCGGTGGCTCGTTGTGCAAACGAAAGAAGAGACAGGATGCTGATAAGTCTTCCAAAATTGAGAAAGCAATCCGGCTTTTGGAAAATGGGGATATATCTGTTAACGATTTTCTTTCCCGAATGGTGTATGAACCTAACAAAATATGCGTAAAATTGATACCAGAGGAAAATATATTCGAGGAAGAAGAGTATTACGATTGTGAAAACTCGGAAGACGACAACCAAGAAGTGACTTCTAGCACTTTAAACGACAGCGATTGCGTGATCTGCGCCAACAAACCTTCAAACATTGTTATGCTACCTTGTAGACATATGAAAATTTGTTCGGAGTGAAATGGCGGATGCATTATCAAAAGCTTTAAACAATTACAAGTGTCCTTGCTGCCGCCAACCCGTTGAAGATACCATGGAAGTTTTTACTTGAAACTTATTACTCTCATACAATTATTAAATTGGATTTTTCATAGAGAATTTTTTTATTTATACAAAATATAATATTATATTGAAATATTTATTAAATTCATGACTAAATTTATTTTTTTCTCTATAACAGCAATAAATATTACTTTATAAAATGAAATAAGTCCCTATGGGGCCCAATTTCATAAAATTTTGGGCTTTATTTCATTGTTGTGGGGTTTTATTACATATTCGAAATGAGGCTTTATTTCCTTATGAACTAAATCCCCAAAATTTGGGGCATTATTTCATTTCCAGTTTGGGGCCTTTTTTCTTGGGGGCTTATTTCATGGAGCCCCGAATTTCAGGACGATAGCTCCATTATTGAAGGCTGTAGCGTGATTACAACAGACAGACAGATGGGCAGACGGACAGACGGACATGCTTATATCGTGTTAGAATTTCTCCCTGATCAAAAATATATATATATATATATATGTATATATATATATATATATATATATATATATATATATATATATATATATATATATATATATATATATATATATATATATATATATATATATATATATATATATATATATATATATATATATATATATATATATATATATATATATATATATATATATATATATATATATATATATATATATATATATATATATATATATATATATATATATATATATATATATATATATATATATATATATATATATATATATATATATATATATATATATATATATATATATATATATATATATATATATATATATTATACAGTCGGAAATCGATATTTCGATGTGTTACAAACGGAATGACAAACTTTTTATTCCAAAGACTTTGTTTTTACACTAACGATTTTGGTATTGATTCCAAAGACGCGGGGAGAATTGAAGTAAAGACACAATTCTCTGTTAAATTCGTACTTTATTCTAGGAAACAAACTTTAATTTATTCCTTTGTCAGCTTTTTTCTTCATGTACTATCAAAATCCTTTAAAAAACATGTTAACGACAACTTAAATTTCCAAATTCAAACTGGACTACAAGTAGAAATTATGCTTTGTTTCAAGTAAAAAACGTCTTTAAAGTAAAGTTTTGAAAAACAAGATACAAGAAGTCAACAAATTTAAAACAGTTTTTTTTTTTTTAATTTTAAACAATTTTGTGGAATTTTTAAAGCGAAGTTGACCCTAGTCAAAAAAATCTTTCATGTAAAGATACCTAGTTTTAAGTCGAATGACTTAAATATAAGGACAGAACGGCATCATTGAAAAAATTATCTATGAAAGTAAGTTCGGCCAGGCCGAATCTTATGTACCCCACCATGGATTGCGTAGAAACTTCTACGAAAGACTGTCATCCACAATCGAAATTTGCTTCTCTTAGAGGATCCGCAAACGAAATATGGGGGTCCGTTTATATGGGGGCTATACTTAAAAGTGGACCGATATGGCCCATTTGCAATACCATCTGACCTACATCAATAAAAACTACTTGTGTCAAGTTTCAAGTCAATAGCTTGTTTCGTTCGGAAGTTAGCTTGATTTCAACAGACGTACCGACGGACATGCTCAGATCGACTCAGAATTTCGCCACGACCCATAATATATATACTTTATGGGGTCTTAGAGGAATATTTCGATGTGTTACAAACGGAATGACAAAGTTAATATAGCCCCATCCTATGGTGGAGGGTATAAAAACTTTATGCCAGAGTTATGTGTCTTCAATGCTAAGCAAAATTCGTATTTTAAGGACAAGGCGTTGTTTTTCATATGTTTCTATGTAAAAATTATATGTTTGGAACTCATTATATATAAATGTTTGTTAGTATTTTATAACATATTATGGTTGGGACATCACATTTCCTTAAATAAATTTCTTTTAAACGTATGTATATATGTTTAGAAACGTTAAATGGAGCGAGAGAAAAAGATAAAGATAGATATTTCACAACGACCAAGAACATATATACTTTATGGGGTCTTAGACCAATATTTCGATATGCTACAAACGGAATACAAAGTTAATATACTCCCCATCCTATTGTGGAGGGTATAATAAAAACAAGTATATACGGCCGTAAGTTCGGCCAGGCCGAAGCTTATGTACCCTCCATCATGGATTGCGTAGAAACTTCTTCTAAACACTGTCATCCACAATCGAATTACTTAAGTTGCGGTAACGCTTGCCGATGCCAAGGTATCTTAAAACCTCCTAACACCACCTTCTAAATTGTATGTAAGTCGATACGTGGTATATATTAAATCAAAAAAGATCGATCCAATACGTATAAAATTCAGTTTGACAAAGTAGACATAACATTTTGACAAAATTTTCTACAGAAATAAAATTTTAACAAAATTTTCTATAGAAATAAAATTTTCACAAAATTTTCTACAGAAATAAAAATTTTGACAAAATTTTCTATAAAAATAAACTTTTGAAAAAAAATATTGTATAGAAATAAAATCTTGGTAGATTATTTTTGGCTCGAGTGGCAACCATGATTATGAACCGAATAAAATTTGAACAAAATTTTCTATAGATATAAAATTTTGAAAATCTTTCTCAAAATTTTGACAAAATTTTCTATAGAAATAAAATTTTGGTTGATTATTTTTGGCTCTAGTGGCAACCATGATTATGAACCGATATGGACCAATTTTTGTGTGATTGGACCAATTTTGGTATGGTTATTAGCGACCATATACTAACACCACGTTCCTAATTTGAACCGGATGCAATTTGCTTCTCTTTGAAGCTCCGCAACCCAAATCTGGGGATCGGTTTATATGGGCGCTATATATAATTATGGACCGATGTGGACCAATTTTTGCACGGTTGTTAGAGACCATATACCAATACCATGTACCAAATTTCAGCCGGATCGGATGCAATTTGCTTCTCTTTGAGGCTCCGCAAGCCAAATCTGGGGATCGGTTTATATGGGGGCTATATATAATTATTGACCGATGTGGACCAATTTTTGAATGATTGTTAGAGACCATATACCAACACCATGTACCAAATTTCAGCCGGATCGCATGAAATATGCTTCTCTTAGAGGCTCCACAAGCCAAATCTGGGGATCGGTTTATATGGGGGCTATATATAATTAAGGACCGATATGGACCAATTTTTGCATGGTTGTTAGAGACCATATACCAACATCATGTACCAAATTTCAGCCGGATCGGATGAAATTTGCTTCTCTTTGAGGCTCCGCAAGCCAAATCTGGGGATCGGTTTATATGGGGGCTATATATAATTATGGACCGATGTGGACCAATTTTTGCACGATTGTTAGAGACTACATACCAACACCATGTACCAAATTTCAGCCGGATCGGATGAAATATGCTTCTCTTAGAGGCTCCACAATCCAAATCTGGGGATCGGTTTATATGGGGGCTATATATAATTATGGAGCGATGTGGACCAATTTTTGCATGAGTGTTAGAGACCATATACCAACACCATATACCAAATTTCAGCCGGATCGGATGAAATATGCTTCTGTAAGAGGCTCCACAAGCCAAATCTGAGGGTCCCTTTATATGGGGGCTATACGTAAAAGTGGACCGATATTTTCAATACCATCCGACCTACATCGATAGCAACTACTTGTGCCAAGTTTCAAGTCGATAGCTTGTTTCGTTTGGAAGTTAGCGTGATTTTAACAGACGGACGGACATGCTCAGATCGACTCAGAATTTCACCATGACCCAGAATATATATACTTTATGGGGTCTTAGAGCAATATTTCGATGTGTTACAAACGGAATGACAAAGTTAATATACCCCCATCCTATGATGGAGGGTATAACAAGTATATACGGCCGTAAGTTCGGCCAGGCCGAAGCTTATGTACCCTCCATCATGGATTGCGTAGAAACTTATTCTAAACACTGCCATCCAGAATCGAATTACTTAAGTTGCGGTAACGCTTGCCGATGGCAAGGTATCTTAAAACCTCCTAACACCATCTTCTAAATTGTATGTAAGTCCATACGTGGTATATATTAAATCAAAAAGATCGATCCAATATTCAGTTTGACAAAGTAGACATACAATTTTTACAAAATTTTCTACAGAAGTAAAATTTTAACAAAATTTTCTATAGAAATAAAATTTTCACAAACTTTTCTATAGAAATAAAAATTTTGACAAAATTTTCTATAGAAAGAAAATTTTCACAAAATTTTCTATAGAAATAACATTCTGACAATGATGAAAATTTTATTATGAACCGAATAAAATTTTAACAAAGTTTTCTCTAGAAATAACATTTTGACAAAATTTTCTATAGAAATAAAATTTTGACAAAATTTTCTATAGCAATAAAATTTTGGTAGATTATTTTTGGCTCTAGTGGCAACCATGATTATGAACCGATATGGACCAATTTTTGTGTGATTGGACCACTTTTGGTATGGTTGTTAGCGACCATATAAAGCGTGATTTGTTAAGAGCTTGATAACTTTTTTTTAAAAAAAACGCATAAAATTTGCAAAATCTCATCGGTTCTTTATTTGAAACGTTAGATTGGTCCATGACATTTACTTTTTGAAGATAATTTCATTTAAATGTTGACCGCGGCTGCGTCTTAGGTGGTCCATTCGGAAAGTCCAATTTTGGGCAACTTTTTCGAGCATTTCGGCCGGAATAGCCCGAATTTTTTCGGAAATGTTATCTTCCAAAGCTGGAATAGTTGCTGGCTTATTTCTGTAGACTTTAGACTTGACGTAGCCCCACAAAAAATAGTCTAAAGGCGTCAAATCGCATGATCTTGGTGGCCAACTTACCGGTCCATTTCTTGAGATGAATTGTTCTCCGAAGTTTTCCCTCAAAATGGCCATAGAATCGCGAGCTGTGTGGCATGTAGCGCCATCTTGTTGAAACCACATGTCAACCAAGTTCAGTTCTTCCATTTTTGGCAACAAAAAGTTTGTTAGCATCGAACGATAGCGATCGCCATTCACCGTAACGTTGCGTCCAACAGCATCTTTGAAAAAATACGGTCCAATGATTCCACCAGCGTACAAACCACACCAAACAGTGCATTTTTCGGGATGCATGGGCAGTTCTTGAACGGCTTCTGGTTACTCTTCACTCCAAATGCGGCAATTTTGCTTATTTACGTAGCCATTCAACCAGAAATGAGCCTCATCGCTGAACAAAATTTGTCGATAAACACATTTCGAACCGAACACTGATTTTGGTAATAAAATTCAATGATTTGCAAGCGTTGCTCGTTAGTAAGTCTATTCATAATGAAATGTCAAAGCATACTGAGCATCTTTCTCTTTGACACCATGTCTGAAATCCCACGTGATCTGTCAAATACTAATGCATGAAAATCCTAACCTCAAAAGAATCACCCTTTACTAACACCACGTTCCTAATTTGAACCGGATCGGATGAATTTTGCTCCTCCAAGAGGCTCCGGAGGTCAAATCTGGAGAACGTTTTATATGGGGGCTATATATAATTATGGACCGATAAGGACCAATTCTGGCACGGTTGTTAAAGATCATATACTAACACCATGTTCAAAATTACAACCGGATTGGATGAAATTTGCTTCTCTTGGAGACTTCGCAAGCCAAATCTGGGGATCGGCTTATATGGGGGCTATATATAATTATGAACCGATGTGGACCAATTTTTGCATGGTTGTTAGAGGCCATATAACAATATCATGTACCAAATTTCAGGCGGATCGGATAAAATTTGCTTCTCTTTGAGGCTCCGCAAGCCAAATCTGGGGATCGGTTTATATGGGGGCTATATATAATTATGGACCGATGTGGACCACTTTTTGCATGATTGTTAGAGACCATATACCAACACCATGTACCAAATTTCAGCCGGATCGGATGAAATATG
The DNA here is from genome assembly GCF_050003625.1 of Haematobia irritans. Classification (NCBI taxonomy): domain Eukaryota; kingdom Metazoa; phylum Arthropoda; class Insecta; order Diptera; family Muscidae; genus Haematobia; species Haematobia irritans. The sequence goes on along the minus strand of NC_134399.1, from coordinate 64,269,532 downwards.
CTTCTCTTAGAGGCTCCACAAGCCAAATCTGAGGATCGGTTTATATGGGGGCTATATATAATTAAGGACCGATATGGACCAATTTTTGCATGGTTGTTAGAGACCATATACCAACATCATGTACCAAATTTCAGCCGGATCGGATGAAATTTTGTTCTCTTTGAGGCTCGGCAAGCCAAATCTGGGGATCGGTTTATATGGGGGATATATATATATATTTATGGACCGATGTGAACCAATTTTTGCATGGTTGTTAGAGACCATATACCAATACCATGTACCAAATTTCAGCCGGATCGGATGAAATTTGCTTCGCTTTTAGGCTCCGCAAGCCAAATCTGGGGATCGGTTTATATGGGGGCTATATATAATTATGGACCGATGTGGACCAATTTTTGCATGGTTGTTAGAGACCATATACCACCACCATATACCAAATTTCAGCCGGATCGGATGAAATATGCTTCTCTTAGAGGGTCTGCAAGCCAAATTTGGGGGTCCGTTTATATGGGGGCTATACGTAAAAGTGGACCGATATGGCCCATTTGCAATACCATCCGACCTACATCAATAGCAACTACTTGTACCAAGTTTCAAGTCGATAGCTTGTTTCGTTCGGAAGTTAGCGTGATTTCAACAGACGGACGGACGGACATGCTCAGATCGACTCAGAATTTCACCACGACCCAGAATATATATACTTTATGGGGTCTTAGAGCAATATTTCGAAGTGTTACAAACGGAATGACAAAGTTAATATAGCCCCATCCTATGGTGGAGGGTATAAAAAATTTATGCCAGAGAAATGCGTCTTCAATGCTAAGCAAAATTCGTATTTTAAGGACATGGCATTGTTTTTCATATGTTTCTGTGTAAAAATTATATGTTTGGAACTCATTATATATAAATGTTTGGGATATATGTTAGTATTTTATAACAAAATTATGGTTGGGACATCACATTTCCTTAAATAAATTTCTTTTAAACGTATGTATATATGTTTAGAAACGTCAAATGGAGAGAGAGAAAAAGATAAAGATGGCGACGGAGATTGATATTTCACAACGACCAAGAACATGTATACTTTATGGGGTCTTAGACCAATATTTCGATGTGCTACAAACGGAATACAAAGTTAATATACTCCCCATCCTATTCTGGAGGGTATAATAAGGAAAATTGTAGGGACCATATTACGCCAACTATTAGAGATATTCGCATGATGTTTTTCTGGGATTATCCAGCTAAGAAAAACTTATGGAAATCGTTTTTGCAAAATTTCATACACCTGATGTGACCAACTTTCAACGCCTATAGGCCAGTCGGGGGATCCACTTAAGATCCAAAAACTTGCAAACTTAGAGGAAAATATATCAGCTTACACAAAAAATCCAATCAAAATTTACAGAATTGTTAAAAAAAATCGATTTCGAACCACTGTGGATCGGTCCCTACACGCAAAGAAAAAAAAAAACACGTTTGGAAAACGTGTACCGAAAACGTTTTTCTTTTGTTGGAGTTTTTTGAAAATTTTAAACTTTTATCACCAAAAATATTCTTTTGTTACAAAATTTTTATTTTTTCAATAAAAAAAATATTTTTGAACCAACAACACAGTCTATTTCGTTTATATCAAGCACTGTTGTTTTCTGACTTTAAGTCTTTAATAACACACATTTTACAGTTTCATAGTAAAAATTGAATATAGTAGTATGTAATGTTAAACACATTTTTGGTGTTCGATCGAAGCATCGAACCCCGGACCCTTCGTATGCAAGGCGGACGGTGCTTCACGGTGCCCAACTAAATGTATGTTTCTGTTAAATAAAGTTTGTTTAATGGGCTCATGGACGGTGTAAGCTACACCCAGAGAAGGAATATGATCACCTCAAACATGTTTTAAGAGCAAAATGTTATTTTTGGGTGGTAACCATGTAACATGGTTTTCGCAACCATGTTATTTTCTCGGAAATCATGTCTATGATTTCGGCAAGCAGGATATATTTGACGAGAAAATAACATTTTAGTGACAAACATATTACATAGTCACCATACAAAAATAACATTTTGCTCTTGAAACATGTTTGAGGTGATCATATTCCTTCTCTGCGTGTATGCTATATAAATATAGCTTATATGGATAAATTGTCCATTGATGACAATAACAGCTACATACCCACCAAAAAAAGCGTCGGCAAAAAATTTTCTTTTTTGATCCGGAAGTGGTTCAAACTTGACGCAGAAGCGATGAATTTAACATGGGCTAATCATAGGACGGATGTCCACCATTTCAACAGCCGTGGCACTGAATTTGCATCGCTTCTAAAGGTGTGATGCGAATCCAGTGTTTTGGATGTGAATTAAGAGATTTTGTGATATTTTGACGAATAAATAATTTTTAAATTGTTTATGATTTTTTAATGCATTATAACGCTTCTTTAGAACGTTTGACATTAAATATTAAAAAAACGCAATTTTTCTAGAAAGGATTTAGCACTTTTTCGGCAAAATTTCAATAATTTGCACTATTTTATTAATTCTTAATCTGTTTTTAACCTACTTGAAACAATAACATTTTAAATTTCCAATTAAAAATATGAAAAAAGCGAGTTATAAAAAAATTGACTCAAATGAACTTCCTGTGCAGTTCAAATAAAGAACATCTGTGGGAGGACATTTTTGGAAGTGCTTTTAAAGTTGTGCCTTTAGAAGAACTTCCAAATTTTTTTGCTGGGTAGCTCAGCGGATAGTGTGTTGGCTCACAAATTGCTTGGTCCGCGGTTTAAAAAATTTATACATTTAAATTTAAGAGAGAAGTTCACCAATGTGGTATCACAATGGACTGAATAGTCTAAGTGAGCCTGATACATCGGGCTGCCACCTAACCTAACCTATACATTTAAATTTAAAAAAAAAAATTATAAAATCGAATAATTTCTTCTACATTGTTTGTAGTTAAATTGTAAGGGCCGATGTTGAATGTGAACCACATCTATACGCCAAATTTTTTTCCGAATTTTATTTGACATTTCTCTATTTCAGACATACTCAATTTGAACCATGGAGAGATACACAATCCAACAACGTGTTAAAGTTATCCAGACTTATTATGACAATGGGCGTTTAAATCAAAATGCATATGGTGCACCTTCATCTTCGGTTATGAGGCACATTCTCACCACAGTGGATTCGTCAATAAACAGAATTGCCACATTTGGGCGAATGAGAATCCAAGAGTGATTGTCGAAAAACCAATGCACCCACAAAGAATGACTGTATGGTGCGGTTTATGGGCTGGCGGCATCATCGGGCCGTATATTTTCCAAAATGAGGCCGGTAAGGCAGTTACTGTGAATGGTGTTCGCTATCGTGAGATGATAACGAACTTTTTATGGCCCGAATTGGAAGATATGGATGTGGACGATATGTGGTTTCAGCAGGACGGTGCCACTTGCCACACAGCTAACGAAACAATGCCTCTTTTGCGCAACAAATTCAATGGCCGTGTTATCTCACGTAATGGCGATGTCAATTGGCCGCCAAGATCATGTGATTTGACACCGTTGGGATTTTTTCTTTGGGGTTATTTGAAAGAAAAGGTGTACGTCGATAAGCCAGCAACAATTCAAGAGCTAAAGGATGAGATAATTCGGCACATTAACGGCATAGAACCTCCATTATGCCTCAGCGTCATCGAAAATTTGTACCATCGGATGAAGGTGTGCCACCGAGGTCGCGGCGCCCATTTGGCCGATATTTTGTTCCATACATAATTGAGTAAT